>NC_048227.1:95156671-95362092 GCF_002007445.2 Ailuropoda melanoleuca | reverse complement strand
TGCTTCTTCCTCTCCCACTCCCCTGCTTGTGTTCCCTCTCTCGCTGGCTGTCTCTATCTCTGTCGAATGAATAAATAAAATCTTTTTAAAAAAAAGATTATTGAATGCATATCAAAAAATATATATAAAGCATATATGGGGGCACCTAGGTGGCTTAGTCAGTTAAGCAGCTGCCTTCAGCTGAGGTCATGATCCCAGGATGCTGGGATCAAGTCCCGCATCAGGCTCGCTGCTCAGTGGGGAGTCTATTTCTCTGTCTCCCTCTGCCCCTCCCCCACAGCTCACGCGCGCGCGCGCTCTCTCTCTCTCTCTCTCAAATAAATGAATAAAATATTTAAATATATATAAAGTATATATAAAAATAAAATTAAAATTAATACTTAAGTGATCACCACTCAGATACTGCTGGTTAATTCTTTATAGTTTTGACCGACAGCTCTATGTGTCAAATAATTAGCCATGGGAAAAATGGTATAAGGCTAGATATTAAGAAACATCTGAATACCATTGGCCCAGCCATTGGTCTTCAGGAATAGAAGAGCATGCAAGTAGAACATGATGTATACATATCTTCTCAAAAGTAATACCCTTAACCATAAATCTATGAGATGTGTAGTGAAATATATTGATATGTAAAATATCACACATACATGGCACATACATTTACACATAGATTTCCAATATTCCATAGCAGGAACTCAATCATGAAGAGAGTTTGTATCTTTTAAGAGGTTGGAAGTTGCAATTTAAGGGATCCATTGATATTTTCTGAGCATCTTAGCATAACAATAGTGCCTACTAATTTGTCTAGCACTTTTCAAAGAGCCTACAGTTTGACAAATAGCTTTCATTTAGTTATCACAATAATCTGGGTTAGGTATGGGCATGGAGTTCACGGTCATAGAGTCGGGAGAGAGGGAGATTCTGGGAGGCAGCAACTAGCCTAGAAGGACTCTAGGACTCTTTTTGCAAGAAAGCATTGGGAAAGCAGGCTAGAGAAACACTAAGACACCTATCTGGGAATTCCACATTTACTATAAAAGATCCATTATAATATCCATATATCTACTGGCATGCCAACATTTCTACTGTAAGATTTCTCCCTTAACAGAGATTCAAGTAATTTTCATTAATTTTTTTTACAACCCATATTTCTTCATGAAAAGCATATGACTTGTAACTACCTTGGGACCATGAACATTTTTCTAAAGCAAGGAAAAAAGATATATTCTAATTCACCACCCCAATATCTATACTTAATTCTACAGGTGGCATAAAAGAGTTACTTTGATCTTTGGAGAAATATCATCAATGAAATACTAACTCCATTGCACTTCAATTGTTGCCCCTCTGTTTAAACCAGTCTTGATATCCTGGCTACCTTCTCATGAAGAGAGAATTTTTCATTGTTTTCCTGCCATGAATAGATCCCACACTCCTCAAAGTTGGAATATTTTGCAACAACAAAAAAACATGCCTCGACATTTCTAATTAAATGGGGTAAGTGCACAGAACAGGTAGCTTTTTGTTATTGTTTTTATATTCAAGTAAAAACAATCATATGGGGGTATTTCTAGCCACCCATTCATTTTAGTAGTGATCCATTTTACTGGCACACCCTCTACACAGTAGACAAGAAAAAATTAAATAGCAGAATCCCAGTTGCTGCAAATAGAGACTGCACTGACAGGGACAAAACAGAAGGTAACCAGACATAATATTTGAGTAATAGCTGAAGATTTTATGATGGAACACTCAATCTGGAATTTATTTCTTCCACTCCAAAGCCAGAGAAGCCAAAATTACCATTGCTGAAGGGCAATTCAGAGGCATGTTGCTAGGTACATAGAAAGTGCTTAGAAGAGCTGCACTTCCTTAATGTGCACGGAACTGGACAGAAGTTGTAAAAAGAAGAAGCTAGAACTATACTCCAAAGACTCTACAGTAAAGTCAGATCCTTAAGCAATTGCAAACAAATTGATTTTCCTCAGTGCTTAGTAGAGTAGCCCATATAAAAGGAAAAACTGACTCCAAAAGACGACTGATTGAAGACATACAAGTTAGGTAATTAAAAGAAGAGGACCCAGATTTAAAATAGAGCAGGCAATTTCCCTTTAGCTACCTGGGGCTAAAACATTCACCAATCCTTCACGAGGAAGGACTAGAATTAACACCAGGACCATGATGTTACTTGAGCTGTATATTAATTGCAGGGGTGTGTGTGTGTGTGTGTGTTTAATAACTTATACATGTATTTATAAAATCATAACAAGTGGCACCTTGCATGGGGGAAATATTCTTCGTCTAGAAAAATAATTTAATGGCACATTGGAGTTTTGTTTGTTTTGGGGTGTTGTGTTGTTTTGGTTTGATTTTTTGTTTGTTTGTTTGGTTGGTTTGGTTTGGTTTTTGGTTTTTTAGGGCCTAGAATCAAGCAAGACCAGAAGGAGAGAACAAAACAAAGAATGGACCAAAATATTCTGTGTAAGACAGCAGTAACAAATACAATACCGAGGTTGGGCTTGCTCTCAAGATGGCTATAAGGAGAAAGTAGACAGGGATGCTGAGAACACCAGGGACGTTGGAGTCTGAGTTGGACAATGGATTTTTAAGGAGAGGGATTTTAAGATTCTATTTCCAGATGCTTGTTTGTTATGCTGTAAATTCTTCTTCAGTAGGATCTGGCAGTAATTGCCAGGTCTTGTCTGGGTGGCCTTTTGCAGAAATCAAAGAAAGAGAGTGAATTCCATCTCTGAATCCCCCCCCCCCATGGAACATGGACGTGACCCGCATGGAGTTAATTCAGGAAGAAAGAGCTGGCAGCCAAAGACAGCCCAGAAGAAACAAATCTTCTAGTAATATGTGTCCATTGAAGGGATGGGGAACTTGGTCTTCCCAAATTGAGGGTTGTACAATCTTACCTAGATTTTCCCTGGTGGTGATCCCTACCAACAGCCTGTTCACACATATGCACGCACACTTCAGTTAAAGTGCTTCATAAACTGTACATAGCTTCATCTGTAGCTTAGATTCAGACACACTTGACCAAGCTTCTACTAACTTTATAACATTCAGATTTCCACTAACCCTTTCCAGTTCTGATAAAGAAAGGTTCTAGAAGGACCCAACATTCTGATATCAAAGGAGTGAAGCCACACTTCTCTAAGAATGACCCCTGAGCAAGGGCTGTTCATTCTTGGTATGTGACCTCACTTAAAAACACCAAAAACATTTACGAAGTGGAATCATGACATTTTGCCATTTTTATTAAAAATGAAAATGTGTCCCAAGATACCCATTGTCTAGATATGAGCTCCCAGGGGATGTTCAGCAGTGCAAGGCTCCATGGGCACGGCATGGCACAACAGGACTGGACATGCCAAGGAAAGAGTAATGAGGCTGACATTTTTGAACATTTAAATACAATAATAAGACTCTAACCTATAAACACAGTTTTGAAAATATATTAGCAGCACCATGTTGTCTTATGTAACGGAGAACACAGGAAGTTCTAGATTATATAGTAGATCTTGAATATTTTGTTGTTTTGTTAACTCCAAAGTATGTAATACTTTTTATTTTTCCATATGATTGAAAAATATACAAAGACTATTTTGAAAAACAGCTTCATGTTATTTCTTCATTTGGAGAAATAACTTCTTTGTGATTTAATGACAAGAGCAGCCGAGAGAGATTAGGGGAAGCAGCTTTTAATGCCCAGTTCTGCCAGTAATTCAGTGTAAGACCTTGGGCAAGTTATGGCCCATCTTTACTTTTCCTCTTCTGTAAAACAAAGGCTTGGGCTAGGTGTTTTCTGAAGTTTCCTGGAGCTCAAATACACTGTTGTTTTATGATTCGAAATGCATCATTATCATTATTATTACTATTCTGTTGTAGTATTATGGAACAATATAGGAAGAACAAATTGAAGAATATTAAATGCATAAAAAGGAACTGAAGAGATAAGAACTATTTTAAGCTCCATTCATGAAAGGAGCCCCCCTAAGACATCTATATTAATAAAAGTACATTGCTTCTTCGTGTCTATCTTCATACCGCTATTAGGAAAAAACAAACAATCCAGCCCTTAACTAACAAAACTGCACAAAATCCCTGCTAAATTTCCATCATGCAGGTGCCTCTAAAGAATGCTAAATAGCCACGAAAAGCCAAAGAAGTCACATGGCATGAACACTGAGCTTCGAAACTCCCAGCCATTCTGGAAATTCTGCTTTATATTCCTAAGGTTTTATAAGCTATCCAACAGTTTATAAACTACCTTGTTTCAGAATACAGCTGAGGGTAAATACCACTCTACATGGGGCCCTAGACATGGCCTCTGTGTTTGGAAGCATACTTTAATAGGTTCCTCAAGGTCACACCATTGCCTTATTACAGGAAATGGATGAAGTCATTACTGGCTTTCAGTTTGTCTAAAAAACTACCTGCTTTCTCAGTTTAGCAGACAACACTCCACTCTGTCTTTTTTGCTTGCGTGTTTGCCGCACCTGTTCTCAGCACCCAAGCTTTTATCTTCATTCTAATCAGACACGAAGAAACACATGGGAGAACACATGAACAAGGATAGCATCCAAGTGAGAACATCTCCTTCTAGGGGAAACAACAGCCAGAGGAGTTCTCAGTACAGTGAACACACGTAAGCCCACTCTGTTAGAAGCAACAGTTTGTGTAGCAGTTCTGAAGGCAGGATCCAAGGTTCTAGGCCAGCTCCACTCCAGTCTGCTCTGACCAGAACACATTTCCTCCAGACTCCCAGGGTCTTGCTTTCAACCATTTGGGGGTGCAATGAAGGAAGATGAGAAGGAAGGCAAAAGACAAGAGAGCTGGAAACTTTTTAATATGTCCCTAAAAGCCTCTTTTATAGAGATGAGTAATGAAAAGATTGAGGCCAGCAAATATATTCAACCTTTCCACATTTTCTCTAAACAGTTATAAAACTGAGAGTCTACTAAGGTCAGAATTAAAGTAATACAGCCTTGTTTTTGTATTTTTAATGGTTTTTAATGGAATGTTAAAATAGCCTCAGCACTAGTAAAAAGTGTGCTGGAGAGTAGTTTTGATTTGATTCAGGAGTGGGGAATGGGACCCACCAAGTAGAAAGGGGCGAGTACTGTCATGTGATCTTCCACTGTGATGCCAAGCAGGTTCTCTGAAACTCCTCCCCCTGCCACACAGGCATGCCCCTCCTCATCCCATCAAGGAATGATATATCATGAGGTCATCTCATTTATTTTGACCAGTCATCATTTATTATTTTTTTTAAGATTTTATTTATTTATTTGACAGAGAGAGAGACAGCCAGAGAGAGAGGGAACACAAGCAGGGGGAGTGGGAGAGGAAGAAGCAGGCTCCCAGTGGAGGAGTCTGATGCGGGGCTCAATCCCATAACGCCAGGATCACGCCCTGAGCCGAAGGCAGACGCTTCACGACTGAGCCACCCAGGTGCCCCCATTTATTATTTTCAACTAATTCAAAAAACGTTAATTGAATGCCTACTATATGCCAGACACTGTTCTAAGGACGAGGCATACGGCAATGGACAAAACAAAGAACCTGCCCTTATATTCTCTTATATTTTAGAACTTATATTCTAATGTAAGGAGACAGAAAAATAAGTACAGGGTAAGTTAAAAGGTGGTAATGAGAGAAAATTAAGGAAGGAAATGCAGTGTATGCAGGGAGGAGGGGAGAAGTTGGAGAGGGTGATAATTTTAAATAGGGTGGCCAAGGAAGACCTCATCCCAGGTAAAAGCTGAATAGTAACCTCAAGAAAATGAAGGAGCAAGCCATGTGTTTGAGGAATTAGCAAATAGACGAGTTCTGGGTCAGAGGCGGGTCCAGTGTGTCCACAGCCCAGGAAGGAGTTCAGTGTGCCTAGACGAGTAAGAGTTAGCAATAAGTCAAAAAGGTAAGGATGGGTCAGGAACAGATTTGGCTTTTCCTGAGTGAAAGTGGAAGTTATTGGGACGTTTTAAACAGAGTCATGACATGATGTGACTTCCATTTTAAAGGACAGAGGTGACTGTGGATGAGCAGGAAAGTTAGAAGCAGGGAAGGCAGTTACAGATTCTATAGCACTTCAGGCAAGCAGCAGTGCTAGCTGGGACCAGGGTGATGCGGATGGCAGTGGTAAGAAGTGGTTAAATTCCGGATATATTTTTATCATAAAGTCAACGGGATTCTCTGGTATGTAGATGGGGGGTATGGAGGAGTTAAGAATTATTCCATGGCTTTTGGCATGAGAAGTGGAAGAAAGATTTGCCATAAATCAAGGTGGGATGTTGTGAGATGAGGAGGCTTAGGGGGGATGTTAGGATGTGTTTTCAGACTTGCTAAGTTTGAGAAACCTCTTAGACAACCACGCAATAATATGAAGTAGGCGGTTGGATGGACAAGTCTAAATTCCAAGAGGAGAGAAAGTGATATATGGTAGAATGTAGGTATGTATGTATTTAATCAAGTATAATTGACATAGTGTTATATTAGTTTCAGGTGTACAATATGATGATTCAACAATTCTGTGTATTTCTCAGTGCTCATCAAGGTAAGTATACCCTTTAATCCCATTCACCTATCTCATCCATCCCCAAACCTACCTCCCATGTGGCAACCACCAGTTTGTTCTCTGTATCTAAGAGTCTGTTTTTTGTCTTTTTTTCCTTTGTTTGTTCACTTGTTTTATTTCTTAAATTCTACATATGAGTGAAATCATATGGTATTTATCTTTCTCAGTCTGACTTATTTCACTTAGTATTATACCCTCTACGTCCATCCATGTTGTTGCAAATGGCAAGATATCATTGTTTTTTTATGGCTGAGTAATATTCCATTATATATATACACCACCTCTTCTTTATCCATTCATCTATTGATGGACATTTGGGTTGCTTCCATATCTTGGCCATTATAAATAATACTGTAATTAACATAGGTGTGCATGTATCTTTTCTAATCAATGTTTTCTTTTTCTCTGGGTAAATACCCAGTAGTGGAATTAATGGATTATATGGTAGTTTTATTTTTTGATGAACCTCTATACGGTTTTAAACAGTGACTACACTAATTTACATTTCTACCAACAGTGTACAAGGGTTCCTTTTTTTCCCACATCCTCACCAACACTCATTATTTCTTGTGTTTTTTATTTTAGCCATTCTGACAGGTTTAAAGTGATATCTCTTTGTGGTTTTAATTTGAATTTCCCTGATGATGAGTGATGTTGAACATCTTTTCATGTGTCTGTTGGCCATCTGTATGTCTTCTTTGGAAAAAATGTCTATTCAGTTCCTCTGCCTATTTTTTAATCGAATTATTTGTTCTTTTGGTGTTGACTTGTATAAGTTCTTTATATATTTTGGATAGTAACCCCTTATTGGATATGTCATTTGCAAATATCCTCTCCCATTCAGTAAGTTGCCTTTTTGTTTTGTTGATGGTTTCCTTTGCTGTGCAGAAGCTTTTTATTTTGGTTAGTCCCAATAGTAATTTTCTATGGCCCATGTCAAAGAAATTACTGCAAAGAAATAAATGTTTTCTTCTAGGAGTTTTATAGTTTCAGGTCTCACATTTAGGTCTTTAATCTATTTTGAGTTTATTTTTGTGTATAGTGTAAGAAAGATAGTATTTAAAGCCATGACACAGGTATGATTAGGACGAAAGAAAGAAAGAAAGAAGAAAAGAAAAGAAAAGAAAAGAAAAGAAAAGAAAAGAAAAGAAAGAAGAAAGAAAGAAAGAAGAAAGAAAGAAAGAAAGAAAGAAAGAAAGAAAGAAAGAAAGAAAGAAAGAAAGAAAAAGAAAGAAGCAGCTTAAGGAATGGATCCAGGGGAGTTCCAACTTTGATTGTGGAAATAAGGAGTAACCAGCAGAGGAGACTGAGAAGGACAGGAAGGATATGCTGGCAGCCAAATGAAGGGACGTTTCAAGATGAAGGCAGTGATCAACTGGGTCAGATGTGGCTGACAGGTCAAATAAAATAAGGACTGAAAACTGACATTGGATTTAGCAATTATCCCAAGTAATGTCAATGAGAACCGACTGCTGTTAAAATATGGCTGCCAGCCTGAGCAAAAGAAATCGATCAAGTTTTTGGTTAAATAATTAGATCTCAGAGGGGGACTTTATCATATTCATTTCTCCTTTATTTCATAAATATTACACTAGAAAAAGAAAGAGTTTTATTTTCTCCTAAGCGACAGTCAGACTTAGTAGTAACACTTCTTAGCTAGTAACAAAAGGCTTAACTTCAAGGGAGGTATGGACATTTTCTCCTTTCTAGACTTAGGAAATTGCAGGTGATTTTTCTCTCTTTCTTAAAAATGAACTTTTCCCCTTCTTCAAATCATACCTGGAATGCAAAAATGGATATTTCTGTTGACTATCTTGCTGTGAGTTTTTGTCTTCTATTTTCTCTTCTTGCTGCTAATTCTGAAGACTTTCTGTTTGTGTGAACATCTCGGATGTCTCCCCACCCCATCTCATCCTCTTGCAATCTCAGACTCCTCTTCAGCTCCTCACCCTGCGCTACTGCCATCGATCCCATCTGGAGCATAACAGTCTACTGGTTCCCACAGCAGCAGACTTGATGTCGCTGACAGACATGAGGCATTCTAAGGACATGCCGGCAAGAAGAAAGGTAGCAAGGGCAAATATAGGTAAGCAAAACAGAGGAAAGCTGGAGGAGGAAGACTTAACTGACTGTGTGTTCCCATTATTTTCCACATAAACAAGACAAACCAGAAACTTCCACGTCAATAAACTTCAACCAAACTCATACCTAAATAATTGCATATGCCCAGTAAACACTACGTCCTTATCTATGCACCTCAAGTGATATTGGTTGGGGACCAACCTATTCAAATTCAATAAAATAACCAATTTGGAGAATAACTTTCCATTTGCATAATTTTTCCAAACTGGGGTTTATGCATATAGAAATTGCTAAGTTCTCGAAGATGGGCAGTACAAACCAAAACAGTAACAGTTTGTAGGATCTTCATGATAGCACAATCCTAACTTTAAAGCACATCAACCGTTGAGGAGGTCAATTATTCTTCATTACAGTGAATCTCAGTATATGATCAGCAAATAAAAATTGCTAACTGTTTGGGGAGCCCGGGTGGTTCAGTCAGTTAAGCAGCCAACTCTTGGTTTTGGCTCAGGTCATGATCTTGGGGTCATGGGATCAAGCCCCATGTCAGGCTCCGTGCTCAGCACAGAGTCTGCTTGTCCCTCTCCCTCTTCTCCTCCCCCTGCCCCCCGTAAATAAATAAATAAAGTCTCTCTCTCTCTCTCTTTTTTTTTTTTTTAAGATTTTATTTATTTGTTTGACAGAGACAGCCAGCAAGAGGGAGGGAACATAAGCAGGGGGAGTGGGAGAGGAAGAAGCAGGCTCATAGCGGAGGAGCCTGACGGGGGGGCTCGATCCCAGAACGCTGGGATCACGCCCTGAGCCAAAGGCAGACGCTTAACGACTGCGCCACCCAGGCGCCCCTCTCTCTCTTTTTTTTTTTCATTACTATATGTTCTACACAGACTTGATCATTTTGGTGCTCTTGGCACTTTTAAAAGAATTATAATGAGAATTTCTGAAAACAGACAGTTACAATGGATTATTTTATTAGCCTGTTAGTCTTATTAGAAGCTAGAAGCTCCAGAAAATGCTTAACTTGACAGATGTCTTTCTTCTATAATATCCTTTAAAAGAGAAAAAGCATGAAAGCACAAGGAAGGAAGATTACACTGCCCAGAATTCCCAAACATACTTTCAGAGTGTAAACAAACATTTTCAGGGAAAGGACATCAAATATTCAAGGAAAAAGTGCTGAAACACTTTAAAATAAGTAATAAATGTCGAAAATATAATTTTTGTAGCATACAGGAGTCCTTTCCATTACAGTGAATTTGAAACCTTGAAAAGAAGTTGAACATATTTTCTCTGTCTTTGCAATTTGGAACTGTTATGTTTATTATCCTGGTGAATGATTTTGCAGAAAATGATGGAAACATACATAGGGAACCAGTGTCCACATTGTAAATTTCTAAGAAAACAACTGCCATATTCATATGAAAGTGAAATCCAAAATTTGGAAGTAAACTGAGAAAACAGTATTTTTAAATAATATAGTTTTTTTAAACGCCACTATCCCACACTTGCCTCTCTATTTTAAATCAATATTAACAATACATTTCAGGGTGTTTCTATTTTGCCATTGCTAAATTTCTTTATTCTCCCAAGGTGTAAGATTTTTGCTATTAAAAAAAAAAAGGCTACATTAAGATTCAGCCTCCAAAGAGGTTGAATTCCTAGTAACTGCAGGTGCATGGTACTTACTGCTAATTGGACATGGCTGCTTGTAACAAATCTGGTCACTGCTAAAAGCTACCGTTGCTGTAGTGCTGCGCCACCAACCCACAGGGCACACATACACCTCTCCTCCACCAAAGCTACACATGTGCAAAACCTGCCTACGAAAACGTGGAGCTAACTCTTTCGCTTAAATGCATCAAGACAGAAATCCTAAAGAGCTGCCTACAAGGTCACTGGAAGAAAAGGTGGACCTCCTCATGCATACTAAGTAGTCCCCTTAAAATATTATGTCAGTAGAGTATCTTCCTATTATAATACGTTGTGTCAAGCCCCCTACCTGGTAGAGTGGGCTACAAAATGAATTGCTATTAGCACATTCTTTATTATCTTCTCTCTGGCGTGCCGAACCAAGTGGCTGGTAGACTGCAGTTTGGAAAAATACCATGTGCTAAGTTCTATCTGTGTCTCATATCACCATTTGTGTTTTTGTAGGATGCTTGTTCTGAGAAAACTAAAAACATTTTGTTTACATTGGACCACATTTTACCAGCTAAGTAAAATTTACCAGGTTAAGTCTTCAAGTTTGAATATTAATTCTTTCCACTTTTTTTCTCTAAATTTGCAGCGTCAGTACATTCTACTAATACTCTCCAACATTAGTTCCATAAAACATTCAACAAAAATGTCCTATGTGCCTCATTGTTTCCATTCATAATCCAAGACTCTTTGTGTCTTACTGTCAGCATTAGACACCTTGTACGAGGGTAGAGTTATTGCAAGGGAATTACTGAGGACAAGAAGAAGACAGAAAAATCCAGAAGTAGTGACTTTAATTCTCAAATGTCCAAGAAATGAATTTCCCAGCTGTACAATTGCTCATCAAACAAATGTAAGTATTAAACAAATCATTATATGGTCCCTCCTATTTCATAGCCAGGATCCCACAGATCGTGACCCACAGGAAATCCCAGTGGTGGGATAACTAAAGCAGTTAATATTACCCATTTCAGGCAAATTTGCCCAGGGTCATATAACAAAGTCAGGGTCATCCAAAGATTGAACCCACTAATAGTGACACCTGACAGATTGTCATGCTTCCTTAAGATCTACATAGTCTATGGAGGGGCACCTGGGTAACCCAGTTGGTTAAGTGTCTGCCTTCAGTTCAGGTCATGATCTGAGCTGGGGATCATGGTCCTGGGATCAAGCCCTGTGTCAGGCTCCCGGCTTAGCAGGGAGTCTGCTTGTCCCTCTCCCTCTGCCCTTCCCCTGCTCTTGCTGTCTGTCTCTCAAATAAATAAATAAAATCTTTTTTTAAAAAAGATCTAAATAGTCTATGGAGTGCTGTTTTAAGTGTCTGGAGACTGTGATGAGACAATTTCACTATTTAGATTACAGTTCCTCAAGACTGTCTTCTTTTACTGCATTTCCCACAAAAGCAATTTCTTTTTCTCTGCTTGGGTTAGTTTTCCAGGTTTCTCCTCAAATAAATCTTGGGCTCCTGGAACAAAAGCTTATAGAGACAGGATGAGTAGTCTGAACTCTGACCTTTCCAGTTGAGAGAATGTGATTTTTTTTTTTAAATCATAGTCATAAAATTAGACCTGATTTCCAGAACAAAGCTTGGCATGACTTCTCCAATCCTGTATCTTCAAAAATTGTACATTTGATGCCAAAATTAAAAACTTGCCTCAAAGGATCTTGTTTTAAGGCTAGCATTCCAAAAAAAAAATGACTACTATTTCAACATAATCAGAGGATTGTTTCTCAATCTAAAGGAAAACCATTTGGAAAACTTGGCAAAATTACACCTGGTCACTTAAAAAAAAATTTTTTTATTGGAAACCTGGGCAATGTTCTTCATCAGAGATGTCCTTCTGCCGGTTCTAAGAGAAAAACTACAAAATATCCCCTTTAAAATACCTAGAAACAAAGCAATACCTACCTAGAACTCTGAACGCTCCTTGCTCAACAGTGTTATTAGAGAACATTGACCCAAATCTTGGAAGACAATGGGAAGAAAAAACCAAATAGCACTTCTCATCGCCCTCTGTCCCACTAAATATACTCTACAAATCATTAGCCACCGACTCTCTATCAAGGTACAAACTGCCACTGCTTAGAACTGTTAAACAGCATCAATTATCAGCAATAGTTACATGGGTAATTTTTGCTGAATGAAAATATATACTCATAAATGCACAACCCAGAAAAATTTAATTCCTAAAAAAGTGGATATAAAGAACCACAGCCAAGTTTTTCATGGAGAGTTTTGAATATATAAACCTATGATTCTACATTAAAAAATGAGGCATGAGGAAATATCCCTAAAAGTAGGTATTAGTTTACATAACCTTAAATCAAACATATCTTAAGCGTCTCTTCTTGATAGCACCAATTCACATTCATCCCTCCCTCCTTCATTCCCTTTACATGTAAGCATCTATGTCACCATTGGCATTTTACACAAATCCTATTGCCTAGCATTTAGTATGTGATCACATGAATTATATTTATTATGTCACCATAAGATTATATAGAATAATCTTGTTCATTAATCACTTGGGGTTTCTGTGACTTGTTACAGCCAACAGACTATGAACTCTATGTTGACAAGGAACTGTTTAGGGGTTCTTTTCTCCTCCATAGTGTTGAAAACATCACAGTGACACAGTAGCTGCCCCTCTATCTGTCTCCCAGACTGTGGAGCTTAAGTCCATCCTCCCCTTCCTCCAGAGTGATATGGAGGTGTGGAGTCACCCAGCTAAGGTTTATTTTCCTAGCTTGCCTTGCAACTAGAAGTGACTTGCCAATGGGTTTTGAGAAGCAGTGTGTACAACTTCCAAGTTTCTTACTTAAAAAGAAATGGCACCCTCCCCATGTCCACTCTTCTTTTCCACAAGCATTTTTGGTCTTTCCCCAAAAGCAATCTCCCAAGTATTTGGGGGCCTTTTATTAAAACAGCAGTTTAGCCTGTGGCCTACTAACACACACAGGTTACATACAGTTGTGCACACCTCTATTCCATATCCTTTATGAGTATTTGTTTGTATGTATCTCCCTTACTAGACCATATATTGCTTAGGAGGAATACGTGCCTCTTACCACCCTTCCTCTTTCTAGCATTTGACATTCTGCCCGGCATACTGTAACTGATGAATAAATGTCCACTGTATAGATAAATGGGCCAATACACTATTTCATCTAGCATATGATTTTACTAACTATTAAGGCAAATTTAGACTATCTTGATGCCTGAATTTACTTCAGAAATTTGAAAGCTTAACCATATTATCTGGGATTCAACTTCAATACATTGAGAAAGTTTAACTTCAAAATTTACAATAATATACATTTGATTCACTCGTTTAGGTCAAACTCACTTTCATTAAGCTATTTTTCAGCTACCACATTGGCTATGACAGGAAAATCTGATGGCCTTTAAGGTATGTTTGATATTGTGCTATATAAACTCATCCCTGTTTTGGGGGATAATCCTTCATGCTTTACTTTTTAATGCAGAGTCATGGGTTTTATATGTTGGCGAGACCATGGGCTGACAGGTACTTTCATCTCCTATCAATGGGAACATGAAGCAGCATAATTAATTTTTTCCGTGAGTATCTTCACAAATGTACTCAAAGACAAACTCACAAAGATGCTCAAGGGGACATTACTCATAACAGCAAAATCCTGGAAACAGTGAAAATGCCCTTCACTTGGAAAACTATTTATATGAATTGCTTATATCCTCAAAAAGGAATACTCTGCTGAGAGTAGGAAGAATAAGGTAGATCAACACATTCCTCTATAGAAATTGCTCTAAAATATATTATTAAGTGGAAAAGAATAATACAAAAGAGTACATACTCTTAGGCATGTTCTTTTTAAATTATATTTCTAAGGGATTATTGTATAGGCAGAGACCACTTTGGAGGACTATAGAAAAAATTATAACTCTGGGAAGCAGGCCAGACCTGGACAGTGTTTTCTGTACTATTCATATTTTACTTTTACTCTATACTGTTTTCTTTAATTTAAAAAAAAAAAAGTATTTTTACCACTTCCTACCAGTTGTGATGGCTAAAATCAAAAAGACAGACAATAATAAGTGTTAGCCAGGATGTGGAGAAATTGGAATCCTCATACAGTTGGAATGCAAAATTGTGCAAGCATTTGGCAGTTCCTCAAAATGCTAAGCATAGAGTTATTGTATGAGTCAGCAATTCCATTCCTAGTTATACATCCAGGAGAATCAAAAACATGTCCACAGTGGCTCAGTCAGTTAACCATCTAACTCTCTACTTTGGCTCAGGTCATGATCTCAGGGTTGTGAGATTGAGGCCCACGTCAGGCTCCACGCTGGGCATGGAGCCTGCTTAAGACTCCCTCTTTCTCTCTCTCTCCCCACCCAAACCAAACCAAACCAAACCAAACAAACAAACAAAAAAATGTCCACACAAAAACTTGGACACAAACATTCACAGCAGCATTAGTTATAATAGGCAAAAAGTGGAAACCCAAATGCCCATCAGCTGATGAGGGAAAAACACAATGGAGTATATCCATACAATGGAATCATAATCTGGCCATAAAAAGAATGAAGTACTGACAGCTGCTACAATATGGATGACAAGCCAAACACAAAAAGCCAGATACTATATTGATCCATTCATATAAAATGTCCAGAATAGGACTCCACCAAAACATAAAGGAGTTGAGAACGTTCTAAAATTAGACTATGGTATTGGTTTCATAATGCTGTGAATACACTAAAAACTCCTAAACTGTATACACTTTCAATGGGTGAATTTTATGTTATGCGAAATACATCTCAATAAAGCTGTCAAAAATTTTATTTAAAGTACTATCACATACACTATCTCATTAGATCTTTCTATCTGTCCTGAGAAGAAATGGTTGTGAAGAGTAGATGAGATAATATATGACAAAACAGAGAAAAGAAAAATAGCAATTACTTTATTATTAAAGAATGTTTATAGTCATGAATGGTGGGCATTTACTGCTCAGAAATATTTCTGTAGTAAAAGAAAAAAATTACTAGGGGCTTGCTTCCCACAGCCCATCTGCCTACTCAATGATTCATTCATTAAAGACTCTTACAATCACCCAGAAAATATTTGTGATCCACTCACTGAATCTCCGGGTGTTCCCTGCGCATTCACGATCTAAGAGCTTTTGGGGTACAAAATGTTCAATCCATCATTCTTTCAATTCATGAGCTACTAATTGACTAAAATAAAAGGGATTTTAGAACTTTGGTTAGTCCAGATTTTTAAAACCATTCAGGAAAAAGAAAATTCTATTTTTTGCAGTGAAAACATTGATGCCTGGGATAGCACAAGGTATGTAGAAAAATCTAAGAATTCATGGCTCATTAGAAAATCAATAGCAAAATCTTACATAGCACATCCTCCCAAACAGTCATTGTTTTAGCAAGTTACATATATTAACTTATTTAAATGGCACAACAACCCGTTACTAACTGTACTAACTGTAGTTTACAGATGACAATTGAGGCCCACGTCAATTGAGGCTCTGAGTAGCTTGCCCAGTGTCACCCAGCTAGTAAGTGGCAGAGACTGGATTGGCACCAAACACTGACACTAGAATCCCTGCCCTTGACCTATTCTACCTGCTTCTTACTTAAATTCCAGTTTGATATGGAAAAGAGAGACACAGTATTATGTTTTCTCTAATAATATTTTTAATAAAGATAAAACTTAAAATCAACGCATATGGCCGCCCTAATTTTACCCTTCATCTACCTTAGTCTTCCTCAACCAGATTCATTTATACTGCATATAGCACTTCTCTTTCAACTACCCTATAGAATGTAATCACAGTCATGTTATCTGTTAGCTAGAGGGCTTCAGTGAGTATCTGTGCTCTGTATTTTGATGGAAAACAAACATGAGGTATTAGAAAGTTTAACTTTGGGGTTAAAGTACATAGGCTATGTTATAAAACACAAAAACAATCATAAGCCATTTAAGAAAATTACTGAAATCCCTTCTAGTTGTTACAGGAACAGTTTTAAACCATCATCCCCTTCATGTACTATGTCTAAAATGATAGAATCCTCACAAATTTATAGAGGCAAAAGAACACTTAAATCCGTCAAATATTGGGGCTACATACTTCTAAAAAAAAGAGAGTGAGAGGAACTCATTGTTACTTTTTCATTAAGATGAGATCTTTGAATTACACAATATCTTCCTGGAGTAATGTAGAGCTAGCCAATAGCCCAATGGTAAGAACAGTAATCGATCTGCTTGTATTTTAAGGTCTTCAAGTTTGATGACCTTTAGCACTTCCACTGTTTGGAAAAGAAAGCATAGGCAGGTGGAATTCACATAGTAACTTGTTCATGGTTACCTTAATGGGATATGTTTTAAAAGAAGCAAAAATACAGAGATAGAAATGTTCAGAAAACAATAAAAGGCCTAAATCAAGACATATGAGTCACTGGCTGAGAATTATTTGATTATTCCGTGAGTTTAGGAAGATGCTAACCATGGGCCCAGAGAATCTGGAGGAAAATAAATCGCCTTCATTTTAATAATCTATATAGTCAGTTATAAAAGTTCAACCTAAAGAAATAGAAGGGCATTTTCTTTCACAGTCCTTTTGGTATATACAATCCTTACACATGTACAAAGGTGAAACTGTGTGGTTTGATAGTTTCCTATAGGGAACATACCTTTTAAAGCAATAAAGACACTGGAAGTACACAGGTAACACTAGAGACAAAAACCTAACTTACTATGTTTCCTTTAAGATAACTGAAAAATTAATGACTCTCCTTACACGGGGTGGGTGGGAATATAAAACGGTGCAAGCACTATGGAAAACGTTGCGGCATTTCCTCAAAAAATTAAAAATATAGGGGCGCCTGGGTGGCACAGCGGTTAAGCGTCTGCCTTCGGCTCAGGGCGTGATCCCAGCGTTATGGGATCGAGCCCCACATCAGGCTCCTCTGCTATGAGCCTGCTTCTTCCTCTCCCACTCCCCCTGCTTGTGTTCCCTCTCTCGCTGGCTGTCTCTATCTCTGTCGAATAAATAAATAAAATCTTTAAAAAAAAAATTAAAAATATAACTATCATATGATACAGCAATCCCACTTCTGAACATATACCCCAAAGACCTGAAATAAAGAGGGTGTCACAGAGACAGCTGCATGCTCTTGTTCATTGCAGTATCATTCACAACAGCCAAGAGGTGGAAGCAACCAAGTGTCCATAGCCAGATGAAGGTGTATCTATGTACATTCAGATATCCTCTTATCTCCCTTCTGTATTCCCAGTCTATGAGGCCTGAAGGAAGGAAACTGGGACTTGCATTTCTTTGTATCTATACTACCCAGTACAGTCATTCAGTCATCCATTCAAAAATATTGATTGAATGCCTACTGTATCCTCAGTCCCATTTAGGTATAACTACCATCATTGTTCAAAATATGCTTCTTCACTAAATAAATGAGTGGTGAACTTGATTATAATGATTCTGTTAAACTGAATTCAACACATAATAGTAGAATTTTTTTAATAGTAGGCATTTAAATAGCACTTATTATATGGCAGAAAGTGTTCTAAGCATCATAATGATCACCTCCAAGTTGCAAAAGAAAAAACTGAGGCAGAGAAGTTAAGTAAGGTGCCCAAGATGACACAGTTAAGGGCTGGTGAGACTAACATATGAACTGATACCAGCAGGCTCATTCCAGAGTCATTGCTCATAACTACTCCACTGTATTTGCTCCACATGAATTCTCTGCTAGGCTTAAGAGAAATGATATTAAATATCCTGTACTTATCCTGTATGAGCTCAGGGGTTAGCAGGGTAAAGAGAGCTATAATATGAAATGATAAGTGCTACAACAGAGAAAGAACCATAGAAGCACAGAGGAGTCAATTAATTTTATTTTCAAAGTATGAAGGCTTTATTATAAGAAACATTTAAGGTAAGTATGCTCAAGGAGCCAGAAGGAGAAAGAGGAAGGACAGAAAAAGAAGTAGGCAGAAGAGACAGGGGAGAAGAGAAGGAGATGGCTATCATACTAGAAGGATTACCATCAGGGAGAGAAAGACAATGGAAAATCAGCATCACTGTGGACTGCTGGGGAGCAGCAGCAAGCAATAGACCCACCTCTCAGGTCCCAGTCAGAGAGGGAGTGATTTCCTCCCTCCCTTCCCAGTCACAGCAGCAGCCCCATCCCTATTGACAGCAGCTCTGGGAAAGCCACAAGGGGTCACGGTGAGCAGAGGTGGCGCCAAAGCCCACTGCCGAAACATCCGTGGTCCTTGAGCCACGCTCGCCCACCGCCCACCTGAAGAACACAACATCCACCCTGAAATTTCTTAAATAAAAGCCTAGGGTTTAAGGAGAAGAGGTAGAAATGCTAAACAAATGAGTAAAGAGGAATTTCCAGAGTGATCCAAATTCTGAGTAGATTGGGCACCAGATTCAAAGAAGTGCTAACCCAGATATACAAATGCACACCAGAAACAAGTTCTCATAATAGTCTGTAAATACACAGCAAGGGGAGAGAGAGGGAGAAAAAGCTTATCAAAAATTAACTAAGGAAACTCCAAGAAAATGTGAAGAATGTTTCTGGAGAATAACAGAGCAGCTCAAGACAGAGGTGAAGGCCAAGGTGAGCACCATTTTGCCAGCTACATGATAGCACAGTGCAGTAAGGGTGTGGCAAGCAGCTCAAATACCAGTCGGTTCGTAAGTAGCAGAAAATGCAAAGACCTTCAGAGATCATTTGTTTTAACAAGGGTAGGGAAACCCTTGTGATAATATAGCCATAATTCTCAACTGACCTGATAATCTTCAGTGACAAAACAAGCAAAGACTGTGTCCAGTCCCGCTCTTAAGGAGTACAGTGCTTTTCCCATAGTAGGCTCTCAGTAAATATTTGTGGATGGAAAAAGAGCAAATAGGGAGGGAGACAGGGAGGGAAGAGACAGCAGTGAGGACCATGTAGTAGATGATCGCGGGTAGATTGCTAAGACATGAAACCAAAAGGGAAGAGGGAGAGAACTTTAGCCAAAGAAATTAAAGAATGACACCTATATATTAGAACAGGAGTTCAAAATCAACTCAGAGTTTGAACCACAAGGTGAAATAAAGCAATTTACTCTATGGCATGGTCATATTTTGGAAATGGGATCAAAGAGGTTTGTGGTTACAGCCCACAGGGACTTCTTGGCACTTGAGAGTAGATGGCTTAGTGAAAAACAAGTCCTTGGAGTATAATACACACAGGATGCTAAAGACTTTTACAGTCCTGACAATGGCTGTTTTTTACTTTGTTTGATAACATGTGATCAACACTGGGCTTGGAATTCTTTCATGTTCATGAGAAGAAAGAAAGACCATCTACACTGAAGATAAACAGAGGACAATCTGGTGCTAGTAAAATTCTTCTAGAAAGCAAGCCACACAGTGGTTTTAGACCTTCATCTTGAGTATTTGGAATAATAAATAAAATCTGACTGGCCTCCACAATATGACTGCAAAATATAACAACATCAACAGCTACTCCCTTTATATTAACTTACATGCAAGGAACTTCATGCCTTCGCTCATTAAGCCCTCACAACAACTCAAGACAGAGAAATCTCTACCAATAGCTCACATTCCATGATTTGAAAATGGCAGGAAGCGTCCTTCAGACACTAGGAAACACCTGCTAAGTGCTAAAAGCAGGATCAATACTCCAAGCTCACAAAAGCAGGAATGGAGGTAACCAGGTTTTCAACATTGTCCCAATACCTTCTTTAACAGACGTTCCACCACCAACAAATCCCAAGTCAATATAAAGCTAATCAGTCATTTATTTATTTATTCATTCATTTTATTAAAAAGAATTTTTTTTCTGCTTGTCAGTCATTTCATTTTAACTCCAATTCAAAATCAAAATTAAGGCCACTTTGACCACAGACATTGAATTTCAGCTTATGCCCATTAGAAAGCATTTTGTAGATGGGGCATATATAAAATCAGGCTAATCCATAAGAGACAAAAGTCTTCCAATATAAGTTAGCAAGGACTCATCATAACTTATGATATTGCTTTTATGGAATATGTGCAACCGGAAGGATGCCGCTTGGAAACTATTCTAAAATAATAAATTCTGACAGAGATGTTATATTCAAAACTGTTGATTCTCACATCCATTATGATGGCTAATATCAAAAACCCAGAAAACATCAGGTCCTAGCAACGTTGTAGAGATATTGAAATCCTTAGTCGCTGTTGGTTGGATGGTAAAATGGTACAGCCACTATTGAAGACAGCATGGAGTTTCCTCACAAAATTAAAAATAAAATTACCCAGTGAGCCAGTAATTCCACTTCTGTGTACATATCCAAAAAAATTTAAAGCAATGTCTCAAAGAGATACTTGCACCTCCATGTTTATAGCAGCATTATTCACAATAGCCAAGAGGGAGAAGCAACACAAATACTCATCGACAGGTGAATGGACAAACAAATGTGGCAGATACATATGGAGGAATATTATGTGGCCTTAAAATGAAGGAAATCCTGTCACATGCTGCAGCGTGAATGAACCTGAAAGGCATTATGCTAAGTGAAATAAGCCAATCACAAAATGATAACTACCATACTATTCCACTTAAATAAAGTATCCAAAGTATTCAAATCCATAGGAAAAAAAAGAGTAGAATGGTAGTTGTGGGGGTGCTGAGTGGAGGGGGAAATGGTGAGTTGTTTCAAAAGTAGAGACTCAGTTTTGTGGGATAAAAGTTCTGGACATCAGTTGCATGATGACAATGTGAATATTCTTAAAACTAGTAAACTATACTTCAAAATGGTTAATATGGCAAACACACACACACACATTAATATAAGGTAATGCTTCCATATTACTTGGGTTTTTTTTTTCTTGCAATGTTGTCTTACAGATTTTAAGTAATACATCTAAAAATACGGATTGCTTAAGGGAGAATTTTAAAAGAATAAATAATTTTTAAAAATTGACTGTCCATAGAAGTGAAAACAAATCTGTTTCATGTTAATTAAGAAGCCAAACTACACAGAAGATTCACAGAGTTGTGTTAAGGTTTTTTCAGCAAAAGGCTTTATAAAAATCAGACCTGGCCAATGGAATGGGTTTTAAGGTAGTAAGCTCCTGGTCATGGATTCATTCAAACAAAAGAAAACCTGTATCTATCAGCACTGCTATATGGGATTTTTGCCCTGACTGGAAATTTTCCCTCTATTAACTCTAAGGTCTTTCAAGTCCAAATGCCATGATTCTATGTCAAAAGAATTCAAGTAAACAGAGACAGTGGTAGCCTTTGATCATCTAGGAAAATCATTCACAAATCAAACCAAAAAGATAGCTTTCATTACATAAAAAGACTTCTCCATATCCACACCAAAACAAAACAAACAAGCAAACAAAAACTATCACCACAAAACAAAATTAAAAGGCCAGCAATGAAATGTGAAATAAAATTTGCATTCACTTAACACAAATGGCCTGGTAACCTTATTACACAACAAAGTTCTATGAATCATCAACAAAAAAATTAAACCCACAATTTTTTAAAAAGGCTCAAAAAACACTGATGGGTCATCACAAAAGAAGAATGCCCATCACCAATAAACAAACGTTAATATTTGCAACCATTTCCTTATAATGCAATAGTATGCAGACATTAAAAATAATAAGATAGTTCTTATGTAATAATCTCCAAGATATTTTGTGAAGTGAAAAAGGCAAGGGGCAAAACAAGATGTACAGCATGCTTCTCTTCAAGAAGGAAAAATTAGTGTTCATGAGCACACACATGTTTTCACTCATCTGCATCTTTGCGCGTATATGAATCATTATTTTAGGAAGACTACCAGAGACAATTGTTACGGTGGTTGCCCTCTAAGAGTTACTGATGGGTGTCTGGAAGCAGGTATTGTAAATACATATCATTTTCACTGAATAATATTTTGTTTTTTAACATCTTGAACCATGTACATTTATTCAAGGGATAAATAAATTTTATTAACTTTCGTACTTCTTGCAAATCAAAAAATGCACACTGAAATGAGAATTTTTTCTTTTGTTCTGTCTATTTAATAAAAATAGTAAGAAGAATAATAACCCAGAGGCAAACGGTGTCCAGGCAAATAGACACTCTTGCTCACTGCTAGTACTAATGTAACTTGAGACGATCTTTCTGGATGACAACTGGTAAGATAAATAAAGGGACTTAAATGTGCATATCCTCTATCTCAACCTCAATCGTTCAGAAGGGATTCTAGGAATCTATCTTTAGGAAATAACCAAACGTACATCTAAAAATAAGGTAGCATGACATTTATTACAGATTTGGAAATAACGTAAATGTCTTTTAATAAGAAATTTAATTTTATAAATTATATATACCTCCATACAGTAGAGTATTATGCAGCCAAAAAATTATGGTGGAGAAGAATAATGTCACCTGAGAACATACAAAACTGCAAAACATTATGCGCAAATAAACTACCATTTTTATTTTGTAAAAGTTTATATGCACATAAAAATTCAGAAAAGTACATATAGCTATGTTTTCTCCCCAGCTTTATTTGAGATATAATTGACATATGTTAAGTTTAAGGTGTACAATGGGCTGATTTCATACAGGTATTTGTAGCTGAGTTTTACCTGTTTCCTTTTAACAGCTATCATTGCATGGTGGGAAAATGGAAAGTTTTTTCTCTTATTTTCCCCCCATGTTTTTGCACTTTTCTGCATTAAATGCAGCTCAATTGTTAGGAGAATGGGCTTAGAAGCCAGCTGGAGGGATTCAAAAGCCTATGCTGCTACTTGCTACTTTGTGCAAGTTACATAGCCCTTCTGTGCCTCCACAGTAATGCTTCCCTTTCCTATCTGTAGAAGAGGGTAATAATAGTTACTACCTCAAAGGTTACTGTGAGTTCAACTGGTTAATAGAAGCAGTTTCCGAGCGGTAACTCAGAACAGTACCTGGCATACAGTATCTAAAACTGTTGCTGTTATGTTTAGAATTAGGTGGTAAATCTTTCAAAAATTCAAGTTAATGATCTATTATACATTCCCAGTTTCACTTTATTACCTGTTGTTAAGCATAAAAAAGCAAACGTATATGTTTTAGAGAACAATGAATGAAAAAATATTTAATACAAGTTTCTTACAATGGAATGACCACTATTAACTTGGCCTTCCAAATTAAAGAGGCTTAAAGAGCCTTTTTAATACGCATATCCCTATACAAAATCAAACAAATGAACCGATAAAAACCACCTCCCCACTGAGGTGAGACCTGCAATGTGATCTCCTAAGAGAGAGCCTTCTCATTTGGACACCTGATCATAGATTCACAAGCAAGGTATGTTTTTCTATTTAATTGGTGGAAGAGCAGGCTTTAAAAAAAGAAAATGCTCCAGGGATGTTCTATGAGTGATAAGAAGCAGCACAGAACTTTCACCAACCTGTGGGAGACCAGTGATCAGGACCATCCCACTTAAACAAGAAATCTGTTGCTAGGATTCCAGTGCCTCAGAAATCTTCAGGACAACAGGGGACTGATGAAGTAGGCTTGGCAAAAAGAATCACAGCCCATGAGGACCATGACAATGCATTATGCTAAGAAACCTAGTCCAGAACTATATATATATATACACGAACTGCAGATGCTAGATTAGTTTTATTAGCTATTACCTAATCCCCAAAATAACACAATCATGAAAGACAGGACTTTTGTCTGATGAAGGAATGGCCAAAGAATATAATTTGCTCACAGTCTGCTTTATAAATGTTTTATTTTAGGCAATTTTTAAATCTTCCAATGGTCCATTAGAACCTGGCCNCTGTCTTTGGGTTCCCATTTTTTTTTTTTTTTTTTTTTTTTTTATTAGAGCTTGGCTTTGCATTTATGTAGAAAACAGCAAGCTGCCCCAAAGTGCAGCACAATTCCTGCACCTTCTCGCCCAGGTTGTAAAGCCCCCACCCCAGAGAGTCAGGTGCCAGGGAGCAGCAAGCGGCAGTTCCTTTGAAGTTTTCATAAATTAACCTTGTTATATATTTAGCAGCTGAGGTGGTCACAACTTGGCATTTGAAGGCACTGACGCAGTCTCCAAAGACAGCTCAAGGAGAAATGCCCTTCGTGATCCTTGGAATCATAGCTGCCACTCCGGTCTTGGCAAATCACGAGGATGGAACTCACACTGGATTATGCCTACTTCTTTCTCTGCATCTCCTTTATACATAATAACCCCTCACAACCCCTTGCAAGCAGTCAGGCCTCTTACATGGCCAGCTGGCTGTCCAAGAAAGCCCAGGGAAATGTTTCATTATTTCAACACAGTTTGTCTTTCTTAAAGTCCTCCTATGCTCCAAAATAACTTCTCAATTCTGCAACCATTTAAAATTCCCATTCCTGCACTAGTGTAAGCTGAAGGGTTACAATCAAAACCATCTGATTCAAAAGCTTCATGCTAAATTGGAAATAAAGGGAATTGTCTCAGTTTTAAAATGAGAGGGATAACCCAATTATCCCAAATGAACATATACTCAACAGAATGTGTAGAAGAAAATAATTGCGTAAGGGGAAGGCATGCAGTGGAAGACAGAAATATCATCACGAAAGTAAGAAAACCAGGATAAACAACATGGCCCATCACTTTGTGGAGACAGCTACACATGACCTGGGCATTCTAGAATATCATTATTACCATTTCTTAATGATAATATCATTTCTTAATCCTAACACTTGGGGGAGCAAAACTCATCATGTCATTGTTTTGGGTTTTGTTTTGTTTTGTTTTGTTTTCTCATCTACTCAGTTCCTTTTGTCTTAATTAATTGAGCGTATAATGTACAGTGGTTACGGGAAAGGATTCTGGAACCCAGTGGAGGGGTCTCAAATTCCCATTCTACCACTTCCTAAATGCAAGGTCTTTTAACTATAAAATGGAGATAACATGAACCTCATAAGACCATTGTGAGAATTAAATCTAATTATGCGAAGTGTGCCTGAGACATGAATGTGCCTAATATGTGGTAGACGATGATGATAATGATGATGACGTGATAATTAACAGTTATAGGGCACCTGCTATGCGTAGCCCCAGGTGCTAGAAATGACATATATTTCGCATCACAGGTAGCATACAATTAAGCAGAAGAGACAGACATGCACTGCTTATTTATACTATGTGATGATGCCATACATTTGTTGTTCTTTTTTTTTTTTTAAAGATTTTATTTATTTATTCTACAGAGATAGAGACAGCCAGCGAGAGAGGGAACACAAGCAGGGGGAGAGGGAGAGGAAGAAGCAGGCTCATAGCAGAGGAGCCTGACGTGGGGCTCGATCCCACAACACCAGGATCACGCCCTGAGCCGAAGGCAGACGCTTAACCGCTGTGCCACCCAGGCGCCCCTCTTTTTTCTTTCTTTAATTTAAATTCAATTAGCCAACATATAGTACATCATTAGTTTCAGATGTAGAGTTCAATAATTCATCAATTGCATATAACACCCAGTGCTCATCACATCATACGTCCTCTTTAATGCCTGTTGCCCAGTTACCCCATACCCCCATACACCTCCTCTCCAGGAACCCTCAGTTTGTTTCCTATAGTTAAGAGTCTCTCATGGTTTGCCTCCCTCTCTGATTACTTCCCATTACTGAATGTGTAATTCATTTTTCCCTCCTTTCCCCTATGATCCTCTGTGCTGTTTCTTATATTCCACATACGAGTGAAACCATATAACTGTCCTTCTCTGATTGATTTATCTCACTCAGCATAATACCCTCCAGTTCCATCTATGTCACTGTAAGTGATAAGTATTCATCCTTTCTGATGGCTGAATAATATTCCACTGTGTGTGGAATTGCATTGATATACACTAACAATGAGACAGCAGAAAGAGAAATTAAGGAATCAATCCCATTTACAATTGCCCCAAAGACCATAAGATACCTACGAATAAACCTAACCAAAGAGGTAAAGGATCTGTACCTTAAAAACCACAGAACACTTATGAAAGAAATTTAGGAAGACATGAAGAAATGGAAAAACATTCCATGCTCATGGATTGGAAGAACAAATACTGTTAAAATGTCTATGCCACCCAGAGCAATCTACACATTCAATGCAATCCCTATCAAAATACCATTGACATTTTTCACAGAGCTGGAACAAATAGTCCTAAAATTTGTATGGAAGCAGAAAAGACCCTGAATCGCCAGAGGAATGTTGAAAAAGAAAAACCAAAGCTGGTGGCATCACAATGTCGGACTTCAAACTCTATTACAAAGCTGTAATCATCAAAACAGTATGGTACTGGCACAAAAACAGACACATAGATCAATGGAACAGAATAGAGAACCCAGAAATGGATCCTCAACTCTATGGTCAACTCAACTTCAATAAAGCAGAAAAGAATATCCAATGGGCAAAGGACAGTCTCTTCAACAAATGATGTTGGGAAAACAGGACAGCCACCTGCAGAAGAATGAAACTGGGACCATTTTTTTGCACCATACACAAAGATAAATTTAAAATGGATGAAAGATCTAAATGTGAGACAGGAATCCACTAAACTCCTAGGGGAGAACACAGGCAGCAAGCTCTTCAACCTCAGCCAACGCCATATATTTGATTTGGGTTCAAGGTGCAGGATGCTGTGATGGCCAATAATGTGGGTTCTAGAATCGGACTGCCTGGATCCAAATCTTGGCTCCACTACTGGCTAACCGTATGGTTTGGGACAAGTTGTTCAGCCCCATAATGCCTCAGTTTCATTCCTCAGTAAAATGAGGGTATGAATAGAACCTAACTCATTGGGTTGTTGTGAAGATTGAAAAAATCAGTACGTGTAAAGTACCTACAATAGTGCACAGTATATGGCAAGAACTCCACAAATGAATGTTATTTGTTATTGTTGTCTGGGCTTTTTACAAGTCCAGAAGGAGATGAGAATTCCAGATGAAGGAACAAGAGAAACAAAGGGTGGTGGTCATGGGAGAGGAGAGACTGGAGCACAGGTGTGTGGCCAGGTAGCCCCAGGAGATGTGGCCGAGGAGGTTAGACTCCAAAGGTCAAAAACTTTTAGTTCCTCTCTTGTCCAAAAGGCAACCATCCCTTTAAATCTCTATATCATGGTTTGTACATCCATCATAGGTCACGGTAGAGTAACCACAGTCTGCAAAACGGGATCTGATGGCTGGTAAAGAGAACTTCTGCCCCAAAATATGTCCGTTGCTAACCTCTATGAGAACACACAGTCTTTCACATTATTGGAGTTAATTTTCTGGATTAAGGCACTATATCCAAAAAGTTCCCTTAAAATACAGTCAATTGGAAAGATAACTGAATTAACACCTACTAGCATAGAAGCATGAGTTATATACAACCCATATAATCACATACACACACACAAAATCAAGGAAACCATATTTACCTATATGAAAATCCTGAAAGTGAAAAGTCCTTTTTTTTTAAATTTTGTTTATTTATTTTCTTAAGTAGGCTCCATGCCCAGCATGGAGCCCAATGAGTGGGTTGAACTCACGACCCCGAGATCAAGTTCTGAACTGAAATCAAGAGTCAGACACTTTACTGACTGAGCCACCCAGGCACCCAAAATCTTCTTTATTTTTATCAGGGAAACAGCCATGGTTTCTTGCTCATAACCAGAATAACTTCAATTAGCAAATACAAGTAAATTCATAGTGCTTTGGAATTATACTGGCAAGATTATGGAATGACTTTTTACATTTCTGACAAAAAGGACCACATATGATATGTGACAAGATATCAGTTATTTTTTTATTTTAGTTTAATGAGTCATACTTTTTTTTTTACAATGTAAATTAACTGCTTGATAAGACTAGTACCCTATGAACTTGAGCTGGCTATTTATAGCAGCAATTTTATAATTGAAATAAAAATGTTATCCTGGAAGAAAAGAAGCATAGCTTTCTAAAATCTTATTATAAAAAGTTACTAATTATAACTTGAAGAAACTTGCATTTTCAGATTTTATCTTTCTTAAAAATTAAAACTGAACAGACTTTCAGAGTAAACAGCAGCCCATGAATAACAGGGATCTAATGTATAAGGTAGAGACAGCAATGCTGGGCGCCCTCTCGTTGCTCATAATTCCACACACCCAGTCTGTTCCTTGCCTTCCATTTCACAGTGGGCCCATTTCTTAATGACTAGCAATTTCGTGGGAAAACAGCATTTCCTACTAATGTAGGTGCCTGCTGCTGTCTATCTCGACATAATCATAGATCTAACCTCAATCTGGTTCTGGCAACCACATAATGAAAGTGGCAGTGTAGACACCTTATTCCGTCTCGCTGATGGGGGACGAAGGGAGATTAGGAAGGTTAGTAGAACCCAAAGGCCCTGCAACTTCATCTTGCTGTGATCCCCTGGATATTATTCCATGAGGTCAGGATGCAATTTAATCAGTATTCTATCACAGGCAAGCCATGGTTGAGGCACTGGACTGGTGTAAACTCTTACAGAGTTCATAGAAGTCTTCAGCACTGACAAGAAGCAGCAGGGACCCGCGAGATCTCAAATCATTTCCCGTGTGACTCTGTGCTCGGCCTCCACGTGGACCCCACAAGCAGCTGTTCTGTGTCCACTTCACTCTAGGTGCCTGGCCAGCCAAGCCCAATCCTTCCAAGGATAAATTGTAAAAACTTTTTTTCAAAAACCACATCAGCGTCCACGTTTCTGTCTGCTCATCTATTTCTCAGGAGCAGAAGAAGAAAGTGCAAAGAACAAGTGTGCCCCTTCCCCTTGGGTGACTCAACAGGTGCCTTCCTAGAGAAAAGAGGCAAGTAAAATGTCTTTTTGCAATTAGTTTTATACAAAGATTCTTCTAACTGCAGTTTAGATAGAGAAAATTCAATCTATTTAATCTAATGACCTATTAAAAATTGTGTGAACATGGTCTCAGAGATAAAAGGAAAACTTAGGATGAACATTTCACCAGGGAAGATTAGTGGGAATGCCTACAGTGCTATACGCTATGCTTATGACCTTCATATCATCACGTCATTGAAAACACAGGCAGCCTAGCTCCTCTTAGTGATGTCAAGTCATTCAATGAGATATTGCTTCCTCCAACCTATTAGACCTGAGTGAACTCCAAACTGGAAGTGATCAATTGTGAAGAAGACACATATTTGTTTATTAATGGTTCATGCAGCAAGGCCAAAGCTAGACCAACAAAGGAGATAATGGCAACATCAAATGAGACAGGTGAGACAGGTGTCTGTCAGCCATGAGATCTGAACAAGTAGAACCCAAGCCCCTGTGAGGAGGAACAGACCCTGAGGACAGATCAGCTATGGAAAATGGAAGGCTGGCCCAGACCAAAAGAAGAAGGTCAGAGAGAGCAGGACCCAGGAATGGCCCAGCCCCAGCCCAACAAGGAGAGGTAGGGAGTTCCCATCAAGAATAATGGACACACAGAATTTGAGATGGGGAATGGGGAAGCAGGCAGGATGCAAGATAGAGCCAGCAGATGGTCACATCAGGGTTTTAAAGGCAGCAGGAAGAGAAACTCCAGGGGACGCACTGGGGACCCTGATGGGCACTAACCATGGGAAGAAGAGGGGCAAGACAGGAGCCCAATGCCTAGGGCCTCAGAAATTCACAGACTGGTGTACATGAAAACTGGTCCGGGAGAGAGGCAGAGGCTTATACCAGAATTAGTTCCCAGGCCTAGGGTACAATTCAAAGCAGGGAGAGCAACAAGACTAATGTGATGCTGAGTCACAGAAGGAATGACCCCAAACTCTCTTCATTCTGCTTTTACCACTTTCAACCTTGACACCGATAACTCTGGAGCTTTGGACAAGTTACTTAACCTCTCTGATCCTCAGTTTCCCCATCTGTAAATAGGTAATAGGACTTATCTCACAGGCCTGGGGAAAGGTTTAAGTAAGACAATGTGTGCAAACCCTATCAGCATGGTGTCTACCACGTGGCATGGCTCAACAAACGTTAATTACTTTCCATGACACTACTGGTCTTTTCACTTTATTCCTACTAAGCTCTAAGTTTCTTAAAGATAGGCCAAGCCTTATTAATTCCCATGTGCATCTTGCCCAGTTCTGCCCCAGTGCCAGGGATACATAGGCCCCACAGGGTCTTCGGTGAACTGACTGGCAGTGAATGGACAATGAAAGGATGGCACAGTGGTTGCCGAATATAAAAGTATTTGTCTGTCATGGCAGACCTAGTCTCACCTCAGTCACTGGAAATCAAACAAATAAATGCTTTCATCTACATGCATTGTTAGCACTGCCTTTCTGGAACAAACCCTGTATTTTAGTACTGGGTATATGTGCCTCAAACTACATCTATGTCCATTAAAAGCCAGTGGAACTCCAGAGCGGGGAAACAGTTTTGCTGTCTTTATCTGTGGGGTTTTTGAGGCAGGATCACACTGCCCCAGAGCACCAGCAGCCATTTCTTCATGGTCAGCAGGGCAGCAGAGGGGAAGCGGTTCTGGGAAAGGGGATTAAAAAAGGAGGCATGGCGGGAATGGCCAGTAATCCCTGTCCTGACTGATGAAAGATTTTTCCAAACTTTGGTGCGAAAGAGAGAAGACAAGGGGGTCAATGCTCAGAGACCCTTTGCTCTTCTTTGCTCCCGCTTTTACTAGCCCTTCAGGATAATCACAAATCCTTATCACTGTTTCTCAAGCACGTGATGTTGACAAGGGTCTTACTGAAACTGGGAGGATCTGTTTACCCGGAAAAGGTTCGATATGCTAATAATCTGTGTGTTCCACAGTTCTGCTAAACATAGCCTAGGGGACAATGCCTACATCTCTTAGATCACAGGGCAGCTGTTTGGGCTAAGAAAGCTTTGGGAAGGCAACTCCCCTCAGCATTCCAATGGCAGAGTGGTCACGCAGGCCTCGGCATTCCAAAGGCCTACGCCCTTCTCCAAAGCCTTCCATCAACCCCAGAGGCCTCCATGTTACATTTTAGCCCGCCAGGTATTACGGCTGATTTCATGCTCTACATTAACCCCAACAGAGGCATAGCAAAATGTCGGGGGCAGGGGGTGGATATGTCCCTTATCTTGATTATAATGATGCCTTTTTAAGTATAAATATATATGTCAAAACTTACCAAATTATATAATTTAAATATGCACAATTTATTGTGTATCAATGATACCTCAATAAGGGTGTTTAGAAAATTTAAAGGATGGAAGTCATGGAACAGCTTAGATATTATTAATTAGTTTTCAAAATTATTCAGGGTTTTGGATCAAGTCAAAACATCCACCAACTACTCTGTGTGTTTTCAGCTGATAAAAATTTTTCTGATAAATTTAAAGATTTCTCAGAGTTCAGTTGAACTCTCTACATACAGGCTGCCAGGATTTTTTTTCTAATCATAATAAACAATAATAATAGCTGGAATTAAAGCATTCACTATGGTCTGGAATGACCTATGCACTTTAATATCTTGCATCATTTAATCCTCAGTAGAAACCTATGAAGTAGAGCGTTATCCTCATTCATAGAGAAGGGCCCTTAGAATGAAGGTCACACACCAAGCAAGGCACAGAACTGGAATTTCAAACCAGCAGTCTGAGTCCAGAGCTTAAATCTATGCGGCCTCCTGACCTGACTTTGCGGTAAACCCTCTTCTTCCGTTAAAGACCATTAATCAAGGGGTTCTGTCTTCCCCTGTCCTAAGTCCTATATTTTTCTGAGTCTATTTGTCAACTTGTCTTGTGACAAAAGAAAATATATCACAATCAACCTGGATATAGTTCAGAAAGGAAAAATGCATTTGAAAATCAACTAACGTAATTTATCATATTCCTCATATTAATAGAATAAAGGACAATGTTCATATGATCACTCAATAGATACAGAAAAAACATTTGATAAAATTTATTTTAATAATATATTATTAATAAATTATAATAATAAATGAACTGGCTAATTCGACTTTATATGAATTCATTATTTTAAAGTAACTGTGAGCTAACTGGTTAAGATTAACTATTTCAATCTTTTTTTAAGTATCTACAAAAACTGATAAATAAACATCACTCCTAACGGGGAAATGTTAAAAGCTGTCCCTCCGAGATCAGCAATGAAGAAAGAATGCCCACCATCACCTTCTATTCACACTGTATTAGAAGGTCATAGTCAAAAAAAAAAAAAAAAAGCTGTGCAAGCCTTCTACACAGAAAATTATTCAACTTAAATAAAGAGAATTTAAATGAGACTTAAATACATGGAGGATATATCATGTTCATGGATTAGAAGACCCAAAATTATAAATTCCTTTTCTGCCTAAGTGAGCCAAAACTGGCTTAAGCTCCTTACAACCAAGCACCCTGACTGGTCCAGAGGTTTTGAATTGAGGATGCCCCTCCCCCACACATCTAATTTCCTTCCTCTCTCTTTTTTTTTTTTTTTAAGATTTTATTTATTTATTTGACAGAGAGAGACAGCCAGCGAGAGAGGGAACACAGGCAGGGGGAGTGGGAGAGGAAGAAGCAGGCTCCGAGCGGAGCAGGGAACCCAACGCAGGGCTTGATCCCAGGACTCCAGGATCTCGCCCTGAGCCAAAGGCAGAAGCTTAACAACTGAGCCACCCAGGCACCCCCTAATTTCCTTCCTCTCAATCAGATAGGCCTGGGGTTTTTCACCTCTTCGTTTTTACCCATCTTTTTCTTCTATTTCTGACCAAATCCACTCCTCAAACACAATTCCACTCTTTAGTAAGTTCTTCCTTCTTAAATTCAAGTTCATTTTTCTTGCCTTGAATTCTACAATATTTTTGGTGTAAAATTAGTCTTAATAATATTTACAAATTCTTATAGCATCTGTTATGTATTTGTTATTCAACTTTTCACAACTCATTTCCCCAATTAGAATGTCTTCACTCTAAGAAGACAAACATTGAGACCTTTTATTTCTTTGCTTCATTCTTGCATAGTGCTTTTCACATAGGAAATGCTCAGTACGCATGTACAAATGAGATTTGTTTTAAATGCAGTACGTGGCCATGATTGCTGGATAAGAACTAGACAATACACTGGTTCCAACACAAGTAGATGCAATAGCCCAATATCTTAGAAATCCAAGATTTATATGGCCTTTTCCCTATTAATTTGAACAGTATGACAATCATCTTGGGAGCTTTACCAATTCCCAAGAATTTACCCAGAAAATTAAGAACTGGAGACATTAACCAGAAATTCTGTAGTCCCAAATCAAAGACATAGCTGCAAAGTTTCCTGGAAAAGCAAACAAAAAACTCAAAACTCTATTAAATAAATACTGTGTTCTTGGAGTTTTATAATACTAGAGGGACACAATTAAACATCCCACCCCCACATGACCTCCAGACACACGAATGGCTGTTCAGCAAACACAAAATCTAAAGCTCCAATCAACAAAACAACTCAGAGTGGACCAATTACCCTGAGGGGAAAAAAAGATGTGGATTTAATGAGTTGCCATGAAGAGGAGTCTGCAATCCCTTGATCTAAGGCCAGAGGTGGAGAATTATACCAAATCTATAGCAAAAAGCCCTCCATGGGATCACACAGGAGATGAAAGATCCTATCTTTCTAAATCCTTCACGCTGAATATGAAGTATGAGGCAAAATGCACAGAACCACAGCCAATGTGTTCCCTAATTCCATTTTGCTGATCTATAGGATAAAATACTTACAATCCAGAAACTTAGCTATTAAAATGACTAAACAAAAGCATATTTCCTAGGTTGGCTGAGATTCCTAGAAGATGAATTTTGAAAATAGATTCATAAATCCGTCCTAGGTGTTATGATCTGTAATAAGCCTGGATTTAAATCTGGAAATGAGAAAAAGCAGGGACAGAGACCAGGATGAACCCAGGACAAACACTATTGGGGCTAACACCAAGCAGATTTTCTCTGCCTCACAAACATCTGTCTGAAGGTCCTCTCTCTTGGACGGCTGGTTAGTTTTCTCAGAGACCACCCCAACTCCTGCCTGGGTGATATAAGCCTTGCAGTCAGTATTGAGGTGGAAGGAGTTGGGGGGCCTCCCGTGTGGCACGACAGCCTTCACTTAATCTATTTTCAAGAAGACATTTATCCCTTTCCGCTAAACTGTAAAAGATTCTGAAATCAGAAGGGTATCTGCAGCTCACATTGCTCCTTTTAAAGATTTTTGACCAATTCTGTTTTCAGCTGCATGCCAATCCTAGACTTGGGAGGTAACTATTGCCTCCAAATGCCAAGCCCTTCTGGGCTCCACAGTGTAATGGAGCTGCTTTTTAATGGCTGCCCCTACCCACAGGCCCAGGTTTCACCTGAACGGATCTGCTAAGTTGATTACCAGTCATCCATCAGTTTTCCACATTCTAGAATTTCATGGATCGCTCCAGCATGCTATTGTCTTCAAGTCCAGTGTAGTTGTATGTCAGTAGCTCTGGGACAGTTCTGCTTTAATTTGGGGGGGTTCTCTTCTAATTCTTTTTTCTATTGGTGAGTTAAAAAGGAAGAAAAATTTACAAAACAAAATTAAAGTAGAGCTCTGAGGGAAGGTTAACCACATAGCAGTCTGCTTGCCAATCAAGTTTTCACCTGAAAGTGACTTTTATAAACAGTACGAAAACAAACTTGTGGAAGTTTTAATTTAAACTTAGTCAAAGCACTACCTTTTGAACTCCCCAGTTAAAAAGCAGTTCACCTGCCCCCCCTCTTCCCTGACTCCCCTGACCTCTCCCTTGTAGGGCTCCAAGGCACACTGTCTCCTAGGAGGAACACTCCTACCTCAAGGCACAGCACTGGCTCTTCCCTCTGCCTGGAAATTCCTTCCCTGAATATCCAGTGTCTCATTTCCTCATCTTGTTCATGTCTTTGCTCAAAGTTCCCTTCTCAGAGAAGCTTACCTTAACCATCCCACTGCATCCTCCCTCCACACCCACACAACCCCTCCACCTTTTCTTGCTCTACCGTTGCTCTTTGCCAGAGCACCTCCCACCTACGACATCCATACCTACTCATTAAGCTTACTGTGTATTATCTGTCCCCCTTGGTCACAAGATGCAAGTTCCATAAAAGCTAGATCTTTGTGCTGTTCGCTGCTGGAACCAAGCGTCCAAAACACCACCTCAACATAGCAGGAGCTCAATATCTTTAGAGGGAATACATCAACACTATAAATTGGATTACATCTAGGGTTGCAGATGAAGGCAGAGCTTGATGAAAGAAAGGTGGCAGAGGAAGGAATGAAGAACCAGCAAGACAGGTTCTTTTCTCCTTTCCCTGCCTCTTACCGATTCAGGCTGCCGCTGTGACCCCCACCTTGGGGAGGAAGGAAAGAAGGGCTACGATAAGAAAGAAGAGTGGAGTAAAAATAATAAGATGATAAAGAGAAGAACTTCAGAGGGTGGTCATCTGAAAAGAGGCAGAATGAAGTTTAAACCTTCCAGCAAACCAGGGAGCAGCATTCCACCCTCCTCAGCTCCTTGTTTCTCCTGCTGGAGTTGAAACTAACTGAAAGATATTTTTAAGGCCCAATAAAACAGCATGATTTAAACAAACACTACTAATTATCAGCAAGCAACAAGGACTTCCCTGGGGCACCATAACCTGTTTTTCCATCACTTAGGTAGTAAAACCACTTCATCACCCCCGCATTCAGCCACTTCGCCAAGACAGATGTGAATTTTTTTCTCCCAGACCTTGTATAATTTTTCTCACTAGTATAATATTTCAGTAATAGGTAGAAATGCAGAAATCTAATGTATGTTTAGAAAATGAGAAGCCTGATAATACTCAATTCTTTGGTCACCAAAACTAATGCAATTATTTAAACTAGTTAATCAATACTCTGTGAGTACTTACTAAGTGCTAGTCTCTGTTCCAGGTACTAAGATGACAAGATGTAACTCTTCATTGTAATCCAAATGCAGTGTTTCTCATCCTTTGTATAAACAGCTGAATCTCATGCTCCCTCTCCAGACAGAACACTTGGGAGAGAACTGGCTTTCTCAGTACAACTCCGTGTTACTGATTCATAGAAGAGAACATGTATCTTTCATATATTCCCACTAACCAGCGAGGTATTTTTATTGAGTTTCCTTTTCTTATTTCACATAAAGAAAACAATAGATTTTTTTTTTGTTTTCCAAATACAAAATGTTACAACATTTTGTTAAAATGTTTTATAAACCTCATTCATTCATCGAATGTTCAGAGTGCTCTTAGATACCAGCTAAGTGCTAGGTTAAAACAGTGACTAATAAAGAAAATGTTTTCTTAAATTGCATATGTAACACTAAGAGCTTCTCCCGACATCCCACCGCCTTTCCTCCTTAAGAATCACTGATCCAGGAGATAATAGCAGAATTCCATGTGAAACTTTGGTATATATAATTTTCCAAGATATTATCATCCCTATTCCATTTAAAAGTAAACTTTATTGGGGCGCCTGGGTGGCTCAGTCAGTTAAGCATCTCCCTTTGGCTCAGGTCATGATCCCAGGGTCCTGGGATCAATCCCTGCGTGGGGCTACCTGCTCAGCAGGGAGTCTGCTTCTCCCTCTCCCTCTGCTCGCCCCCCTACTTGTGCTTGCACTCTTTCTCTCTCAAATAAATAAATAAAATCTTTTTTTTAAAGTAAATTTTATTAACCTCTTACCATTATAAAAATAAGGTATGATCCATATGGAAAAGTCGGAAAATATAGAAAAGTGGAAGGAGCAAAAATAATTCATTCATAATCCTACCACCAGGGCCAGCTAATGTTAATGGTTTGACATATTTCCTTCCAGTGTTATTCCTCTTACTGGATTACTCTTACTCCAGAAGGAAACATGACAAGAAAGATACAAGACCAACATAAAGATTAATCCTATGGAAGAACGTAACAAAAGGTCTAAGCAGGGGTGCCTGGGTAGCGCAGTCGTTAAGCGTCTGCCTTTGGCTCAGGGCATGATCCCGGCGTTCCGGAATCGAGTCCCACATCGGGCTCCTCTGCTGGGAGCCTGCTTCTTCCTCTCCCACTCCCCCTGCTTATGTTCCCTCTCTTGGTGGCTGTCTCTCTGTCACATAAATAAATAAAATCTTTAAAAAAAAAAAAAAAAGAAAGGTCTAAACAAACACAAAGACCACAAAACTGTCAAACCACTAAAAATCAGAACATACATTTAAGTTAATCACAGTCATAAACCCAATATGCTTTGCTCTTATTTGTTTGATTAATTTTTAATAAAATTTCTTTAATTTTCAAATAGAAGTCTAAATGTTGAAAACGAGTCTAAAACTATGAAGAAGAAGCCACTCTGGAAAACAGTATGGAGATTCTTCAAGATGTTAAAAATAGAGCTAACCTATGACCCAGCAATCGCACTATTGGGGATTTACCCCAAAGATACAGATGGAGTGAAAACAAGGGGCACATGCACCCCAATGTTCATAGCAGCAATGTCCACAATAGCCAAACTGTGGAAGGAGCCGAGAGGCCCTTCAACAGATGAATGGATAAAGAAGATGTGGTCCATAGATACAATAGAATATTATTCAGCCGCCAGAAAGGATGAATACCCACATTTGCATCGACATGGATGGATCTGGAGGGAATTATGCTAAGTGAAGTAAGTCAAGCAGAGAGAGACGATTATCATATGCTTTCACTCATATATGGAACATAAGCAATAGCACAGAAGACCATAGGAGAAAGGAGGGAAATCTGAAGGGGGAGAAATCAGAGGGAGATGAACCATGAGAGTCTATGGACCCCAGGAAACAGACTGGGAGTTTCAGAAGGGAGGGGGGAAGGGGAGGGGGCTACAGGGTGATGGATATTAAAGAGGGCACATGTTGTGATGAGCACTGGGTGGTATACATAATTAATGAATCACTGAACACTACATCAAAAATGAATAATGTACTATACAGTGGCTGACTGCACATAATAAAAATAAAATAAAATAAGACTATGAAGAAGCAGGAGCAGGAGCAGGAGGCATCAACTTGTCACAGATTAAAATATACTCCACAGCTATTATACTCACAGCAATATGTCCGGGCCTACAAGCAGAAAACTAGATCAGCTGACTACAGAAAAGAATTCAAAAAACGGACATTAGTATATATGGAAATTTAATTCACTATAGAAAAGACAGTTTATTAAATACATGATGCTTAAACAATGGGCTTTCCATCTAAAAGAAAACACAGCTGGACCCACCACCTCAAGCAAATTCCAGATGGAAAAAAATATTAACACACTAAAAACAGAAAAAACAGAAATTAGAATTTAAATTAGAGGAAAATTGAAGAAAACTGGTGGGAAGACCTTTTAACCTAAGGCAGGAAATCCAGATTCTATAAAGGAAGAGAGATAGATGTGATATCATAAGACTATTCTTGAAATTTTGGGCAGAAAATTACAAAAATAAAATCAAAAAACAAATTATTGGTGGGAAAAGATACAGCAACTAATGTGACCAAAAAAAACCTATAATATTCAAAGAGCTTTGGCAAATTAATAAGAAAAAAACAACTATATTGAGGGAAATGGGCCAAGGATACACATAGGTAACTGACAGATAAGAATCCAAAGGAAAACTGATAATATGAATACTCAACCTCATCAGGAGTCAAGAAAATTAAAATTAAGTAAATAATGCTTACTCATCAGATTAGCAAAAATTAGAAAAGTGGAGAAATAAAAGCACTAGTGGAAATATAAGGAAAATAATTTTCTTAAACACTGCTGGTGGGAATGTGATTTGCTATAATATTTTTAGAAAATAATACGGGAAAACCCATTAAAACTTAAGATACACATACCCTTTGAACCAGCAGTCCTATTTCCGGGAATTAAACCATAAAAATAAAACCACCAATAGCTTAGAATATGTATCAACAAATATTTGTACTGACAGCACTTTTTTATGTGTTGAAAACATTTTTCACAACAGAATGCCTATTAATAGCAGAATACTTGAATAAATTCTAGCAAATTCATACCTCATACAACTATTGAAAAGAAGAAAATAGATCTATCTTTCTCAGAGTCTCCAAGATATATTTCAAAGTGAGAAAACCAAGATACAGAGTAATACACACACACACAAATATATTGTGTATATAGGCTGACTGTACATTTTAAGATAAGTAGGATCCATTCCCTTGGATATTGGTGTATGTGTCTGTATAGGGTGTGTGAGCACAGAGAAAGGAGTAGAGGACACATCTCAAACTGGAGTCACTGATTTCTGTAAGGGGTACAAGCAAAGCAAAAATAAGGTAGGAGGAGGAAGAAAGACAAAGACTATAGTACAATAGAAACTATGCCTAACCCAAAACCAAAAGAAAAGTAGAAAAAAATTCTATCCATTGTATTAATGGAAATAATAATAGAATACATTCATGAACAAGGACCAGAGGAGACACAGCCAAATAAAATCGTGATTTGCAGGTGTGACTGTCAATAATTTTTGCTCGGAGCCTTTAAAGAGAGTTTTTGCAATATAGTAATATTTTAAAAATAAATAGAAAAGACCTGGCAACACTCCCTCAAGAACCTTGAAAGTTATAAAATATCATTTGGAATCTAGAATATATCAAATTCTACTTCTGCCATGTCACCTTTTACTGGTATTTGTAAGAAACAGGGAGATGGAGGAAGAGTCTCACGGATGGAGGTATGTGCATGGAAAATAAAAGCGTTCTTGATACCTCCACTATGTTCTCTTTTAAAAAAAATCTTCACTCGATCTTAATCTTTCAAGCTATGCACATACCTAGTGCTGAAAAGCCACATTGATTCTGCTTAGAAGAAAATGTTGCTATCAAATAGCAGGCAAGATTAAATCCANGAAAAATAAAACCCTTTTTAAAAAAAAAAAAAAAAAAAAAAAAAAAAGAACCCTGAAAGTGGCTTTGCCCCTTTGACACCGTAGTTCTACTTTCGGGAATTATTTTTAAGGAAGTAAACAGAGATGTGGACAACAATGCTTCTTAAAACACCTAAGTAATTAAATAAATTATAATGTTAAATAAATTCTATAAGATACAACATAATTTCCATTTGCAAAATACATACCTGTGTGTATGTGTATAAACATATATGTATTTTATACATATGTTATACATATATACTATACAATATAATATTAATGAAAACCCAAGATACAACATAATTTCAGTTTGTAAAATATACATTTTGTGTATGCGTGTGTGTGTATATATATATGTATTTTGCAAATGGAAATTGTATTATATTTTGAGTTTTGTTAACATTATACTGGGGGAATTTGTTTCATTTTACTTAATATACATACATACACATCAACCAAATGACTATGAGAAAATACACTAAAATATATTTAGTGATCATCTATGACTGGTTAGTATATAAGTGATTTCTATTTAGATCTTTATTCTTTTCAAAATTCGTTAAAATTACTATGCACTCTACACTATGCAAAAACACAGTAACTCTTGCAAAATGGAAGCATAATAAAGGGAATGAATTCATTTAAAAATGAAAAAGGGTCAGTTGTAAATGCTCAGAAGCATACTCTTCCTCCAATGCTCCTTCAACATTAGAAGTGCCGGGGCTCTCATACTGTAAACCCGTGTCTACAGCACTCAGGTAAAAGTTGAATGATAGAGTCCCCTAGATCAACAAACTGTCCCTTCAGTATCTATAAACCCCAGAACACTATGAATCCTCAAGTTTCAAGGATGAATCTCTCAGCTAGTCAGGTCTCAATGGGGCTATCCAGAAAGCCTTCCTATGAAAACCAGCAAAGCTGTGTTTTCCATTACCTCTACTGAACAACATTCATACTTTATTTCTTCAGATTTCCAGTTAGAACAGATTTCTGTAGTTTGATCTGAGGTCTCAAAATTAAAAACATTTGCTCCTTTTTTCTCTCTTGTTTCTCCTCCTGGGTAGAAAGGATTGCAGCTGAAATACAAGGCGAAGACATGAGTGTGGGAAGATAAACAAGCCCGCAGTGAAGGGAGCTGGTGAGATCTCGTGGCACCGCAAGGACAACAAATGAGCTTTGTTTTTATCCCAGAAAACATTCCGAGACGATCCGACAAGCCAACAACATCTACAAGAACCCTATGAGGCATGCTTCTCTCCTCCCACCGTCCTTCGCACTCATCCTTTGGAAGGTATTTTGCTTTGTGGTTGACACAACAAGGATTCCCCACACTATATCTTGTTCCAGTAGGACTGAAAAAAGATCAGCAGAAACACGAACAGATTTCTTTAAAACATACTAGTCGATCTCTCTTGTTAGCAAAGTAAGTGGAAGAAATGTGTTCTGCATGCTTGAGCTGAGTAAAAATCACAAAACTATTATGAAAAGTTTTCCAATACTCAACCTGTAACAAAATATTGTTCACACCTTGAAGGGCAATAACATGTTATTATTTAAGTAGGTGCCAAAACAATCGCTGCATGTTGCAATGGGAAGAAAACATAGACATGAATATGGGCATACATATCCTCAGTTGACTCCAGCTCCTGGTGTCCAGCTCTCTTTGGCATCATGGAACCCAAACTTCCAGACGACTAAGATCTTCAAGTCTTATGAGAATGTATTGTTGTTGTATACATATAGCTTCAGACTAGACAGAAAATTCTGGTCCATTTGCTACTATTATGTGTCAGGTCCACAAGATGAGCAGAAAACTACTATAATTAGCTGTGTGGCATTGTTATGTATGTAGGCAGGCCAAAATAAATTAAATAAGCCAAACTGAATCTGTTAGACTCAACCAACCATAATCAAAGTGTGTATTAGGGCTCCTGTTAGCACATATCCAGACAGATACACTAATAAAAGAAGTCCCTTCTCTTGACACCTGGCATAAAGGCAAGAATTATAATAAACAATACTGGAACATATTTACTGGCTTGCAATTTACCTAGAGACAAGATTAGAGCCACAAGATAGAGTCAAAACTAGAAGAAATCACAGCAAATAGGTACCAGTAAGAGCGGAAATACAGCCGAGAAGTAATTTGACCCAAATAGAGAGTGAAGAGAGCATAATGATAGCTTATTTATTAGTAGAAATGAACACATATTGGTACATTGTATTCAGTTCTTGATTATTCATGAGTGATTTACCAATTTTGTGGATTATCCTTCCCTCTGCCACTCTTTTTACATCTGAGTCATCTCTTGCCATCTTTACTTCATATGTGTCCAAAATAATGTTTATGTATATATATTATGTATATAATCTATGTCAAACTTAATTAGCAAAGCAAACCTGCCTGGTATGGCTATGGTTTACTGATCAAAGAACACCTTCAGCTCTCCAGCTTAAGACCAAGTCTGGCAGACACATTTTCATTAGTGGGAGAGAAGTCAGAATGGGGAATTGAACTTGATATATTAAGACACTGGTCAGCTAATCCTTGCCTGTTGTCTTTTTCTAAGTAAAATTGATTCAGATATAATCAGTCAACTCTATTAAATGTCATTTACAGGCAGGAAACTGTACTCATATGATAAGGAAAAATAGAAAGGTCACTGCCCATACCCTGTCAAGGCTTAGACTGAGTTTTTGACTTGAGTGGATGAATTCCTAACAGTAAAAAGGAAATCATAAGAATTTGTCCCATGCAATGGGGACACAAATATCATTTCACAGTGGAGATCTGAGCCTTGTTTTGGTGGATTATAAGCTTAAGGCAAGAGACTTTTCCTCTTTATACTGCTTCTATACTTCCTTCAGCATCTAAGCCCTTTGCTTGCAAACGTAACCTGAAAATCCATATTTACAGTGGCCAAGATTGTGAGTTTACTATTCTAGGTTCAAATCTTATACCATTCACCAACTGGATGATCTTTAGCAAATTACTTGATTTCTCTAAGCCTTGATCTGCTTTCCTAGAAAGTGGGTATAATGATACCCACTCCCAGAGATATCATAATGACTAAACAAGCTATTCTCTGTAAAGCGCAAAGCACCGTATCTAGCAGAAAATGTGATCAATAAATGTAGAGGTAGTATTACTATCATTAAATTAATTACTTGACTGAACTGACTACCCCAAGAATGAGCAAAGTAGATTATAAAAGAAATAGGGCTTCACAGAATTGATTTTTGTAGTTTGAGAGCTGGACAGAAGAGAGGGAGGGAGGGAGAGAGGGAGAAAAGAAGGAAGGAAGGAAGGGAGGAAGGGAGGGAGGGAGGAAGAAAGGAAGAAAGAATGTAGGCACATATTAATGTCAACGTGTAGGCACCACACTAACCTATTAACATATAGTTTATGTATTTTATTCGTTAGCTCTTTGATTCTTTCTATATACGACCAACATGTAATATTAATACAGCCAAATACCTTTCAGTGGGAGAAACACTGATGTTGTGAGCTGTTAACTAACGGAAGGGCAATAAAAGGGGGGGAGTATGACTCTGGTGTTATTGCCTAAATGACACAATTATTCAGATAGATGCACAACGCACCCCAGGTTCAATGGCATCAAGAATCCCCACAGTTTCATTTCAGACCTTTATCAAAGTCCTAGCAAGAGCACAACCTTAGGCCTTCCCAGAATAATCAACTTTGAATCCAGGACCTCAAAGTGCAAAGAGAAACGCGAGACCACCCAGAGACTGACCAGTGTGTAGAAATACACAAAATTGAGAAAGGCAGTAGAAGACGGAAAACCATGTAGGACCCAACTCCCAAGGATTTGCACTGGCTCTACTTTCTTCAACCCCAGCTGGGGAGAGAACCTGCGTTTATTAAAAGCTTTTCCCCCCTCCCTTGTTCTTCATTGTCTTTCTCCTTGCTCTCAAAACTAGCCCTCTGCCCTGAACTACCAAACAGCTACAGGCACGGTCTCCTGGCAAGTAGGAAGCTACGGCACTTCACCGTTCGCGGTTCTACGATTCATGTGACCGTTCCTTCACAGGTGCTCAGACTCTTCATCAAAGAAGAGAACTAGAACTGTTGAAAATTCCCAAGCCAGAGGAGTTTGTGTGTGCTTCTAACAGCCTGCAGTCAGCCGTGCCCTTGCTGATGAAGGTGACAGTTCCGTGTGCCCAGAACCAGTTGTCTATCCCCGCCCTTGGAAGACTGGCCCAACCAGTCCCACTGCACTTTTGAGGACTGTGGAAAAGCCTGGAATTGGTGATGTTATTAAACATTTTTGTTAGTCACTAAGTAAAGTCTTTGCCTAGAAACCTTCATTTCCTGTACAGCAGGGTAGGCAAGGTCCAACCGAGGGTTTCCTGAAATAATTCATTAAAACAGGTCAGCTCTACGATGAGGAAGTTATCTCCCTGATCACTACATGCCAGTTTGATCCTTAGTAAAATTAGATCTTGTCCACTAGCTGACAGGCAGACAGACCTGCGTCCCACATTCCAACCCTCCCTTGCAATTTGGGCAGATTACATAAAAAATAAACTTTATGGTACTACTCCACTGACTCAGACTTCCTGTGCTTTTGACCATTTTTGAAGGATAGCATGGTATTTACAAATAAGAGAGGGTTTTAACCTTTTATATCACATGCCTGGTACTGAATTTGCAAACTGCTAAATAAACACACCGCCTCTCCCGTTGGCTTCTAGGCAATGGCGACAGCCTGTACTTTCATTGAAATATATGCATGCCTTATTAAGAAGTCTGCTAAGTAGTTTAGAAATAAATACTCTCTGGAGGAAATGAGAAATGGACTTGAAGGTCAGTAAGTTATTTTTCTTTTGTATTTAAGTAAAAAATGATGTGATTACTTGGTGATCACAAATACAAGTGAAACGGTTACTTGCCCACCTAACAGGGTTTTCCCCCTTTATGAAACTGCCACTTGTCACTCTGAATAATTAAATTCAATAGAAATGTTTCTCGATGGTTGAAAATATAAGACTCATGTCTCTATTTTGGGGTAGGTAACTGAATATATAAACTCTGTATTCTGAAGATGTTCTCCTATTTTAGGGTTAAATTAGACACACACATTTTGCTGCTTGTTAGCACCATACAACTGGCATGGGGAGGAGGCTGTGAAATTCAAATCGGGAAGTGTTTTCTCTTGTTAGCAGCTATGTTAAAGCTCTGAGGGAAAAAGAATTAAACAAAAGAGCTTTTTTAAAAAAAAAAAAAAGAAAAGAAAAAAGGTTGGGTTTTCTGTATGGTGAGTGAACTGTTGAGTATTGTAGATAAATTTGTTAACCTCCCTAATGACATGTAAAGAAACTTTAACTACACAGTGTATGCAGGGGATTTTTTAAATGGTGACAGCTCATAGACTGTATCCTTCACTTCAACTCAAGAAACACACGTGGAGCGTTCATAAGATATCAGGTGTACTGCTAAGCCCCTAACACATGCTTGATAATCACAAAAATTAAACGAAAAATTATTTTCCAAACTGAATGGCCAAATTAGGTCTTCCGTATTCATGGAAGAAGCTGGGAGAGAGAAAGAGGAAACTAATATGTTCACACACACCTCAGTGGTGATTCAAAATTCAGATTAATATCTACACCCTTTCTTGAAAAGAGCTGTGCTAGGATTAGGTATTACAGTCCTGGACAACATGCAGAAGTCTTTGTGCTTAAGACTTTCTAGTTTCTTCTTCATTTTGTTTTGAACAGGGAGCAAGAGGATGGTATAGGTTGTTTCTAAAGATCTCCTTAGTTAAAGCTGGTTTGATTCTCACTTAAGTGAAACAAGGTGGTTAAGGATCAAAGTGGTCTCACTCATCAATAGGCAATGAAGAAGCAATGTTTTGCTTGTCCGTTCAGCTCAAATTCCTTGATATTCTTTTACAAAGCCATGCAGGGCAGAAGCTATTCACCACTGACACCATTAGGAAGGATGTGTGGGGAATGCCTATGCCCCCATCAGCTATACCAACTCAGGTCCGTAGGTCCGACTCAGGTCTACTTCCATTTCTATAGATCAATATTGCCATTAGAGCAGAAAGTCGTGGCCCACAGTCTCTCAAGGATGCGTTCAGCAGCAGAGGTGCACCTGCTATGGCTGTGTGGTGTGGGTCTACCACAGATTTAGCCGTTGCTAATATGATGGGGAATGCAGTCACTCCACACAGCAAGTAAGGAATTTAGCAATGCCACTTAATACATACCTTTATCCTATTACTTATAAAACAGCTCTCTTACTCCTCACTTGCAAGAAAAATTCTTCTTAAATTTTTATTTTATTATAAGATATTCCAGTAGATTGCCTTGAAAGTGCTTCAAGAATACTCCATGGGCAACTTTCACTGTAGATTTCAAACATCAAACTGAGCTATTGAAAAGAGGCCCTGGGTTATTTTTTGTTTCTAAAATGCTATACAACAGGGGCACCTGGGTGGCTCAGTCAGTTAAGCGTCTGCCTTCAGCTCAGGTCATGATCTCAGGGTCCTGGGATCAAGTTCTGCATTGGGCTGCCTGCTCAGTGGGGAGTCTGCTTCTCCCTCTCCCTCTGCCGCCCCCCTCCCGGGCTTGCGCTCTCTCTCTCTCAAATAAATACACAGAGTCTTTTTTAAAAAATGCTACACAACAGCTTCAAATGTACAGGATATGAGAGTGAAAAATTCTTTTTTCTTAATTTAAAACAGCGATGAACCTAATTTATGAACTTTTTTCTCAATTTAAAAACAACAAATTGAAAGCTTAACATTGAATTAAGGATTAACAGGTACACAGTGACAGATTTATAGGGGCCAACAGACTGATAACTATATTTTAGGTCTAGAAAACATTAGCTCAGAGTAAGCTGTTTATGGTTTCCACATCAAATAAAAGGAAAAAAGCACCACTTTGATCTAAGACTTTGGTAGGCTTTTTTTTTAAACCAAAAATAATGCAAATCCTATTATAGGAGACTTGTATGCTTCATTAATACGCTGTACTAAAATTAAGGGGATACAGAAATTACTTCATGAGGAAATGATAAAGTGATTACCAGGGTTTTCAATGGAAAATTCATAAGCATATGCTTGGAGTTGGGGGGAGGACTAATTAAATACAATATTCAATTAATCTATAAAAGAAAATTTTTCTCCATGTAAATCTACAGATTATACGGGCTTCCTCAAGCCAGTAATACAAAATAGTGAAATGCAATCCCTGGAAATACTCAGAATTAGACGTGCCATAGATAGTAACACAGATACAGAGAAATTTTGCACAAACGTGCAACAACCTTGGTAATGAACTCATTTCTTTAACCCCAGTTCTAATTATATGAAGCAAGGAATTGGCTGTTATCCAGTGAACTTGAACTGTGGACACTGACCAAATTGTTTGACATTCTATCCCCATCCCTTCTATTTTCGGTCCACATTTTCCCTCCATGGTGACTTTCTGGTTATGTTTTATCTGGTTTTGGCTGTCTCTACTGCCCACTTCAGATAATTGCTCAACTCTCCACTTGGCTTCTTGCTGGGTAGGCTTGACCTAAGAAAATGGTTGAAGAAAAAGCCAGCATTTTCCTTTGATCTCTTAGAACTCAGGATTCCATTATATAATCTACCATAAATCCTGGCGGTAGAGATTGACATCAACTTCCAAACTTGCCATGATATGACACTCCTAGTTGATTCATTATGTATTCTGACATTTCTTAATTAACATGAACTCAATACTTCAGTGTGTCAGTGATAAGACATTTTTTTTAGTTGCGTTCTCAATATTTTTATGGATTGCCTTGATTAATTTTTCTCTTCTGCAATGTAAGCCTCATATGCCAAATGTTCTAACTGGCTAACTGCCTCTAAGGTTTAAGCTCACAGATGTTTCCTTGTGGCCACAGCAAATACTACTCCCCTGAGAATAAGCTTGATAAATAAAATTGGCAATAAATTTAGAACTAAAGGATTGGATAAGAAAATCAAGTGCAGCCCTCATTAGCTGCACTGTTGTAGATTTAGAAACTTGTCTAACATACTCAGTCCTCAAATATCGATGGTAGTGGATTCTAGGAATCCCATCAACAAATTAAAGCCTTAAACAATCCAAAAACTGCCTTCCATTTAATGGTATAAATCCCTTTCCCACTGAACATATTACCACGGCTGCTAACAAGTAGAAAATTGGCACATTTAAATCTCGTTTCTATTCCAAGTGCTGAGGGAGGAGTAAAATGGATAGAATCCAGATGGTGTGAAGAAAGTAAACCAAGGGCCCTGCTTAGTCTGAATGTGAATAATTTGTGAACTGGTCTGAATGATTAATACTCAACATTAATATCGCTTAGGCAACATGAATGCCATAAGCAGGAAACCTTTGCTTTCTACTTTTTCCTTTCCTAGAAAACGTTTTTCTATGAGTCTTTCCTTCACAAAGTAGATCTGAAGTACCTCTTTGCTTGATTTGTGAAGCCCCAGGGACATGGAGGTATAAACAACAAACAATGTTCTTCATGCTGAATATTATGATGTCATCTTCTCCCTGTATTTCTGGGCTTGAAATACAAAGCCCAGGCATTGCCCACCATGGAACAGCCTCGAGAGTGTAGTATCATCACTTGAGATTTATTGTAACTGAAATTAAATTACCTAGTGTGCTTGGCCTTTCCCCCCACCCCACACCCCAGTGAGTCTGTTGTTTTTTTTTTTAATTGATGTCCTTGCCTTTTATTCCCCTTAGAAGAAAAGAAAAAGAAGCAAAATAGAAAACATAATCTGCTCCCTTCCCTCTATCCTCAAATCACTCGATTCAGCTCCCCCATCCCCGTTAGCAGAAAGCAGGTTAGGCAGCCGCAAGAGACAGCACTGTCTTCTTCTCCAACTCAAGTCCTAAATCAATGGAATGATGACATGTCTTTCTTTTATTTTCAGCATAGATGCCTGTAGGTTTGATTGTGCTTATGAGAAAAATCTCAATTCATTGTTCTAGAGATTGCTGAAAGCAAGAATTATAGAATCATAAAATGGTCTGAGCCCGGGAACCATACAGCTCCCCATGTCCAATGCCTTCATTTAATTGGTGAGGAAATGGGGTCTCAAAATTGAAAAACTTGTTGAAACAAAGCTGGTTTCAAAATTTATTTTGACTTCAAAATTTATCATGAAGCTACAGTAATCAAAACAGTAAGGTATCAGCCTCGACAGACACATAGACCAACGGAACAGAGAGCCCTAAATAAGTCCACACGTATACAGTCACTTGATCTTCAACAAGGGTGCCAAGAATACACTATGGGAAAAGAATAATCTCTTCAACAAAGGGTGTTGAGAAAACTAGATAGCCACATGCAAAAGAATAAAATTTGATGTCATCTTACACCACACATCAAAATCAGTTCCAAACAGATCAAAGACTGAAACCTAAGACCTGGAACTATAAAGCTCCTAGAAGAAAAAATAGAAAACAACCTTCATGACATTAGACTTGGCAACGATTTCATGTATATGAGCAAAGGCACAGGCAACAGCAACAAAAAAAATTAAAATTAAAAACATAAGCAAGACTACACTAAACTAAAAAGCATCTGCACAGCAAAAACAATCAATAGAATGAAAAGAAAACCAGACAACCTACAGAGCGGGAGAAAATATTTGCATACTATATATGTAATAAGGGGTTAATGTCCAAAATACATAACGAACTCTACAACTCAATAACATAAAAACTAATAATGTGATTAAAAATGGTCTACAGACTGGACATTTTTCCAAAGAAGACATACAAATGCCATCTGGTATATAAAAAAGTGTTCATCATTGCTAATCATTTGAGAAATGCAAATCAAAACCACAGCAAGCTATCACCTCTTATCTGTCAGGATGGCTATCACCGAAAAAAACGAAAGATAGCAAGTATGGGTGAGGATGTGAAGAAATCTGAACGCTTGCACACTGTGAGAATTCAAAATGCTGCAGCCACCATGGAAGTTCTTCAAAAAATTAAAAACGGAACTACTAGGGGGCGCCTAGGTGGCTCAGTTGGTTAAGCATCCAACTCTTGATTTCAGCTCGGGTCGTGATCTCAGGGTTGTGAGATGGAGCCCCAGGTCAAGTACTGCACAGGGCATGGAGCCTACTTAAGATTCTCTCTTTCCCTCTCCCTCTGCCCTTCCCTGCCTCCACTGGCACTCTATCTCTCTCTCTCTCTAAAAAAAAAAAGATAATAATAATAACAACTAGAACTATCAGATGATCCAGCAGTCCCACTTCTGGGTATATATCCAAAAGAATTGAAATCAGGATATGGAAGAGCTATTAGCATTCCCATGTTCCTTGCTACCCCATTCGAAATTGTCTGTTTAATGTGAAAACAACCTCAATGTCTACCAACAGATGAGCCGATCAAGAAAACGTGGTATATAGACACAATGGAATACCATTTAGCCTTAAAAAAGAAGGAAATTCTGCAACATGCAACATTTATGGACCTTAAGGACTATTATGGTAAGTGAAATAAGCCAGACCCACAAAAGTAAGTATGTTGCATGATTCCACTTCTATGAAGTATCCAAAATAGTCAAATTCCTAAAATCAAAGACAGACATGGCGGTTACCAAGGGCTGGAGGAGGAGTTATTAATCGACAGATGTAAAGTTTCAGTTAAGTAAGATGAATAAGCTCTAGAGATCAGCTGTACATCATTGGACCTAGAGTCAACAATAATGTATCGTGCACTTGAAATTAGATAAGAGGATAGATCCTATGTTAACTGTTCTTACCACAATAAACTTTTTAAAAAAGACTTGTTCAGTACCCAATATAAAGTACCCATTTAACAACTAGAAAAAAATACAATAATTTTAATCAAATCTAACAGAAACACGAACAATTTTCTTCTGAATCTATATCTTGTCCAAATAAAATAATTTTGCTAAGAAAGTATTCCAAGTTAACAGCATCTTACACATATATGAAGTGTGTTACTTTTCAAAGTTCTATCACTTAACCTTCATTGTATCACCAATAGGATCTTTGACAGGAGTTTGGTAGTTATCATGCCCACTTTACAGTTGGAAAAACAGCACTGAGCGTGCAAGTCATTTACTAAGGTCACTCAGTGTATCGGTGGCAGAGTAATATATTTTGACCCCCAGCCTTCTTTCTCTGCTAGTCACTTTTGAAACAAAATCTTCCTTACAACCATAAACCATCATGATTTCAAAAAGTGTGTCCTAAAAGGTTGTTTAAACTGTATTACACCTCTCTTGAACTACCAATCCCCTCCAAACTGATGTACTCACTCTTCATCTGAAAACATCAATCTACATAGTATTTCCCTAAGCTTAAGTTTCTATCTCATTCCAGCCCTACCCGAAAATCTTTAATATCTGCACTATCAAGTCCAAAGATGTGGCATTTACATCTCCATTCCTAGATCATCTCATACCACCTCCCACCATACTGTGTTCCTGCAAGCTGGTGAATGATTCCCCAAAACCTTTCTCCTCATGCCTTTGCTTATGCTTTTCCCTTTCCTTACATCTTTCTGCGTAAACATTACCCATCCTGTAAGCTCATGGACAAATGTCTACATGAGAGTTCCTATATGAAACCATCCTTCACCACCCCCTGCCCCCCCCACTGCCCTTCCCCACCCATCCTCCACCCACCTCAACCAGAAATAATTCCCCCCTCTTTGTGCTTTCACACCTCAGTGCTTATTGCTCTCAAAGCACCTGGCACTTTCTACTCCACTGCCTTACATTCTGCAACATTATGGTCTATAGTGCACCTTACACTTATGATCTGATAGACCTACGTCGCATTATGTGTTACTGACCGTAACCGATAGTGAATGGCAAAGAACCTGTCAGGCTCCACTGCACACAACAGTTACATCCCAAGCCCTTGGTATAACCCAACACTTCTCAAGGCACAGGAGTGCAAGTCTGAATAAAAACCCCATCTTTGCACTTGAGGCACTTCGGGTTTGTGTAGGAGCAGAGACTCTGGGACAGACCTTAATTAACTATGACAGGGCCCTTAAAATATTGCCTCTTCCTTTAATAAAATCAGGAAAAGAATTTTACAGTGTGTATCAAGTTAAACTACACTAGATTCTGAGTAGCCCTAATCTCTAAATATCCTTTAGTATAAACTTGACGCACATAGGATTTTCAAAAATCCATATCAAAAATAAATTTATATCTGTATTGTCACATAGTTTTAAAGTGAAATATATTTAAATGGATTATTACATGTGATTATTAAATACCTTTTTTATGCATCACTTTAAGAAAATGAATCTTAGCAAATGATTGGTAAGACTAACGTTTTCTGTAGGATAAACTCAAATTTTCTTTGGATTTCTTGGTGTCTTTATAAAAATTCTGAAAGGAAATACCCCAATGAGATCATTTCTAGGAAACTCAGAGGGAAGAAGCATCTCCGAAATGCAGATTGCCTATTTGGGAAAGGGTTTTGTGGGCTTCCTCTGAACCATCCTAGAGGAAGAGGTATGTTTGAGGGGTCAGCTAGCGTCTGGCCATGTGATAAGAGAAGAGTTTGATGAGATCAGAGGAAAAAGAAATGCCAAAACCCAGTGGCAACATACCCCAGCAAAGGCAAGGAATGCTACACTTTTCATCTTCCCCAGAATTGTCCCTTTGTTGTGGCCTGTCTCTTCCCCCTTGTGACTGGCAGTAACCCACAAAGGGCCTACTTATTGTCTTCCAGGCAGCAAGAGAGGGCCTATGCCTCAGTTGTATCCATTTGTAGCAGGAAACCCCAAAGAACTGAGTGTTCATGACACCGGTAAACAGGAGAGTGGAATCAGATTAAGCTCCTGAAAGCAGGGGTTAGGAAAATGCAGCCCCAGGTGTACAACCAACACAAATCCTTGTGGCTTTTAGAATAGAAAAGTTAGGACAGCTTCTAGCCACTTGTCCTCACAAAGAAGTCAGAGAGCATCTGGAAAACTCCAGCCAAGTTCCAGGAGGAGGATTACTCAGAGCAGTAACATGCTGGCTCTTGAAGTCTATCTGCTACTCTTCCTCCAAAACCCCACCCATCTTGCCTGCCATATTCACCAACTTGGCCACCCACACTTCCACCACTGTGCACACACTCAGTTCTTTAGGACATAAGCTGACCACCTCTCATAGCATTTCATAGCACCCCACCAGAGCTACTCTCATTCATTCAGTGACAAGATTCTACATGTAACTAGGTAAGAACATATACATTCTATTTAAAAACATATTTTATAAAACTGAACTTTTTACAAAGCTCTTTTCTATACATTATTTAATCAAACCTCATCAATGGCCATAAATCTTCTGTAAGTCAGATTCATTATTCTCCTTTTACAGACGAAGATACTGCAGCATAAAGAAGGTACACTATTATCTCGGGCCAGCCCCAGGCACTCACCTTGCTTCTCCAAGGCAAGGACCACATGGATCAAAAACCCTAGAAAATAACATTATATCAAGGAATGGCTGAGAGCATGGGTTTTGCAAACGTTATCTTCAAGTCTTAGGACTGTCACTTATAAAGCTGTCTAGTGTTGGACATAGGACCCAACTTTGCAAAGCCTGTGTTTCCTCATTTGTAAAATTGGAGTCATAATATCATTTATCATCTAGGGCTGTTTTAAGCATTAAATGCGATAATCCCTATAAAAAGTATTACACAAAGTTAAGAACTCCCTAAACGTCAGGTGCTAATATAATTGCTATTATTACCACCTCATGGGCACTAAGTTAATTGTTACGGAGCTGTTAAGTGAAAGGCCAACCCAGGTCTTGGGCATGACACTGAATTAGAAATTAGCATACATGGGGCGCCTGGACAGCTCACTGGGTTGAGTGTCCTACTCTTGGTTTTGGCTCAGGTCATGACCTCGTGAGTCATGGGATCAAGCCCGGCGTCGAGCCCTGCAGCAGGCCCTAGTGGGGCCCCATGCTCAGCACGGAGTCTGCTTGAGATTCTCTGTCTCTGCCTCTCCACCTGCTCACGCTTTCTCACTCTCTCTCTCTCAAGTAAATAAACAAAATCTTTAAAGAAAAAAAAAACAAGAAGTTAGAATACAACTCTACATATGAACAGACCCAGGCCTTGTCCAACAACCAAGCAATATGCTTCTTTTGACATCGAATGTGAAGTGTTTGCAACAAGTTTTTACCTACTTGCCTCTGCAAGAATTTGCCCATTATCTTTGGTCCTCTTCTCATCACAGAGGGATGTGGCCATCCTTACAGACACAGAGAAGAGGAATAATAGAGGGAGGGATGTCAGAGCTTCTCTGCTTTCTCTTCCCACACTTGGTGATCGTTACAAAGGCGGTGGCATTTCTACAGGAGGCACACTCAGCTGGCTGGATTGATTACCCCATTTTTTTTTTCAGGTCAAGTTCCCAGTTACCATCAGACAGATACAAATTCCTAGCAGCTATGGTGCTGACCATAAGTTTTGTCATTTATTCCACCAACACTTATTAGCAGGCACTGTACTATGCCTGCAATAAAAATGACTTTATGGGGTACCAGGGTGGCTCAGTTAGTTAGGCCACCAATTCTTGATTTCAGCTCAGGTCATGATCCCAGGGTTGTGAGGTCGAGCCCCTTGTCAGGCTCTGTGCTTGGCAGGGAGTCTGCTTCTCTCCTTCTCCCTCTGCCCCTCGCCCCCGCTCCTGCGTGCATGCTCTCACGCTCTCTCGCTGTCTCTCTCTCTAAAATAAATAAATAAATCTTTTTTTTTTTAAATAACTTTGTCATACTGAGTTTCTAACACCTGTAGACTGCAAGTGGTTTACTGAGTGGCTTCACCTCACTTATTCCATACAATTAAATCCAGTAGCTAGTCTTATTTTTCTGACTTCGCAGGTGAGGCATCGGAGACCAGAGATGAACCATACAGGTTGGGGGCGGGGGGGCGGGGTGCACTATGGCTTGGACTCAGACATCTCCTGGGGATTTGACTTGAACTATCTAATGTCTGCCTCCTCACCAAAGAGTTACTGCTATGGAAGACCTAAGCAGAAATAGAAGCTTTCTACCAAAATATTTTTGTGGGTGAATAGCCAGTACAAGCCTCTTCATCTTCAAAAAGAGTCACATGCTTTCAGAGAGAAAATGTTATGCTTCTTAGAAAGAACCATAAAAGTCATTGACATGCAAGGTTTTGCTGTTGTCTGGTGGGAATGATCCAGAGAAAGTCCACTGAGATGCTGCCCAGATGCTGCCCATCATCACCATCACCATCATCAAAAGCCACCTGTAAAACACCTGTTTAAAAAATAGCACCTGCTGGAAGGACCTTCCCAGGGGACTCACAATGGAGAACAACCCTGACGAGGATGGGAGGGCAGGACCACATCTCAACCGGCATCGATGACACATAGGCTACGACTGTTTCACCATGTGGTTGGTCTACTCAGAGCTGGTCACTCTCATTCTTGGCTACTTTTCTTTGTAGTCGATCTGCTACCATGGAGCAGAACGGTTCACTGTTCAAAGCAAACTGAAGCCCAACCATGGGGCCCTCAGCCCGAGAGTTTGCTCTGACCAACCGGGCTGAACAAATATAGACAAACACTCCAAGAACCCACAGATAACTACATAAAAATGTTTAGCAGAGGCCCAGTATGAATATTTATACTGTACAGACATTTAAAGTGAGTGCTGGGGGGGAAGACGGAGGTAGCTAGCTCTAAATCCTAAACTGAGTGAAAAGTCAGAGTTAATCTAAATGAAAGATCATTTTTTTTACTATTCTTGCAGCAAGTTGAAGACACATGAGCTTTATCCTTTTCCTTGAGTGTCAAGAGCAATAAAATAAAATAAATATTTGCAAGGGTCTAAGATAAACACTCTGGTGGAAAATATGACCCTTTAATTTATAAACAAAATTTTGTGTTTTCCTACATGTTATATCTCTGGTACCTACATTATTTTTATTCCTAATTTTTTTTTTTCAAATCTAACAACCTTTACAGCATTGCCTCTAACCTCTGGACTATTATAGCCATGCATGCCAAGGCCTAGTGGGCAGTCCTCATAAAATAGTCACAAAATGGGAGCAAACATTTACTTTTGAGAAATTAGGAAGGACTTGTATAGAGCAGGAGTGGGCTCTGAACCTCTGGTCTCCGAAGTTGCCATCCAATTTCATTTCTTTTGGCTCTCAGAGCTTTTTACGATAAAATTGAAATACTAGTTCATATCCATAATTTCACTCTCAACATTAACATATATCGTATATAACATTAATATATATCATACTCAAAACCAGATGACTTTCCCGGCAACCTCACGTGTGGAGTTGCTCTGCAAGTCTATTAGATCTGGCCCATAGAGCCAACAGAAATTTGAACAGGAATCAGTGTGATGATCCCAAGTCCTGATAAAGCCCAACCCTTATTTAAAAAACAAAAAAATCACACTGGCTTCTAGGAGCATGTCTTAGAGAACAAAAACTGGTTATCCTCTTGACAAAGCATGAAACTTACAACTCAACGCACATTTCCTGAAACGTGTGGCATTCCTCTAACCAAAATGAAAGTATCCTGCCCTGTCTTTTGTGACTGCCACATCATTACTCAAGTCGCACACTGCCATATGTGGGGGAGGCATTAATGCACACGCCACCCACTACAAAAAAAAAAAATGACCGCTAGTTTTTTTTCACGTGAGAGCAAACTGAGGCTGCAGGACTCAAAAGAACTTGCCTAAAATCACAGGGCAATTTAAAGACCGGCTGTCTAACTTTTGTATTGCTAGATTGCGTAGCTTTTCAGAAAACTTGACTGCCTTCGGGAAACAAACACTGGCTTGTTCAGACTGCCTTGTGCAAATGCAACATAAGTTCCGCCACCAGATTAAGAAAACAGGTAGGACGTTCATACTAGCCTGTGATCAGTCCAATTAATAACTCCTAAAATTCCAACACATTTCGACAATACAGTACGTCCTAGCAAGGGCTGGATCCAGTATACGTTATCTGAGGCAGGCAGACAGCCTGTCAGTGCCGTCCTGAGAAAAGGGTAGCTGTGTTGCCCTCTGACTCAGCTGAATATTGCTCTAAAAGTGAGTTTCCACTTTGTACCAAGTTTAGATTCAACATCTTAATGTTGCGGTAATTGCTTGCCAGCAACTTTGCAAAATACCCCTGGGGCATTAAGAGAAAAATGAACATCTTTTAACATGAGAGGGAAGCTCTAAACTTACATCATGCTGGTAAATAGTCGCACACAGAGGAAAAACTTACGTTGAGAGAAAGAAACAGGAGTACCTACTTGAGGAGAAGAATGTCACTCAAAGACTGTCTTCTTATGGTACAGAATGGGCAAAAGAAAGGAAGACTAACCTTCCGAGCCCGTTAAGGAGCTTCTGAGCATGGAGACTGCATTTTCAGTTTTGGTGAAATCCGTTCTGAGGCAGTAGACAGGAGGCTGTTATGACCATGAAATTAGGAAATGCAGCAACTCAAAACTAAAGAGCTAGCACCACCATTTGACTAGGAGTGGAAAAATCTCCTGCAGGAAATAGAGGAGGGGGTGGCCTTCCCTTCTCCACAGGAGGCCGGATTCTAACTTTCTTAGCCCCTCGAGGTCAGGACAGACGTTGAACAAGGGGTAAGTAATTTGTTAATCTGCCTGAAAATGTTTTATGTAATCCAGCTGATTTTCTCTTCACTGCTAATAAAGTTCGAAGTCTAGACAGGCATGTCGAGTTGGAAAAAAAAATAAAGCATTCATTCAGCACATAAATTTTGCTAATCCAAAATTAGTTACAGCTAAGAGCAGGAGTGAGGACATGTCTTCTGTGAGAGTTCCTGTAACTTTCTCGTTCAGCCATTGACTCAACAACCAGCTCTGCATTTCTTGTCACTGATTTAATTAGGTTCCTGACTTCACTAACCTGCAGGCGCTTAGCTTCTCTCCAACTCCTAGGCCATTCCTTCTGTCATCTGATCTTTCTATAAACTGTCTGGCATTTCCTGCAGCCAGTTAAGAGTTCGCTCAGTGTTTTGTTTTGTTTACACCGAGATAAACATTCTGAAGGAGAAGATGGGCTGAGAAGTGATACTGATATTAAAGAAATAATATTAAAACTGCTAATAGTTTACAAAGTCATCTGTGCTTTATATAGTATGTATTTTTAAAGATTGTTTTTTAATATATTAGATTTTTCTACTCTTCAAGTCTTAGGAGCAGCTGGTTTTCTGGAAGTGAGAATGGTAGAGGGGAAGGTGAAGGAGCCTATCCGGCTCCTGGGCTTTCTAGAATCTCCAACTGCAGGTTGTCATCTTTAGGGCAGCTCTAAACAGGCTTAGGAAAGAAAGAAAGTCAAGGGGCACCTGGGTGGCTCAGTCGTTAAGCATCTGCCTTCGGCTCAGGGCATGATCCCAGTGTTCTGGGATCGAGCCCCACATCAGGCTCCTCTGCTGGGAGCTTGCTTTTTCCTCTCCCACTCCCCCTGCTTGTGTTCCCTTTCTCCCTGGCTCTCTCTCTCTGTCAAAAAAAAAAAAAAAATCTTAAAAAAAAAAAAAAAAAAAAAAGAAAGAAAGAAAAAAAGAAAGAAAGTCAAAATTCTCATAATCAACACTTTAAAACATTTTGAAATAAGGGATCTTAACTATCTTCCATCTTCCCTATCCGTGTGAGTTAGTCCCTAAAATAATTTGAATATGCACATTTGAGATTAATTTCTGCAGAATACATAGAACAGGACATATTTTAGCAAATGTGTACAGTATTTAATTTTGGTTTAAGAAACAAAATTTCAACAAGATCCACTTACAAAAAGAACACGTATACTAACGCAATATCAGCTTTTTATTTAGCTTTTTATTATTTTTATTATGGTTCCTGGCAAAAGATAAATTCTTCAATAAGATGTTTTGAACAGTTTAAACATCTTGAAAGTAAAATATCTTTGTCTAAACTAATTAAATCCTTCAATGGCTTTATCTGCCAGAATGAATGGACTATGCTTTTCAAACACCATTTAGCTACCTGCTAAAATCCTTTGGACACATCAAAACAGATAAGAAAATCACTTAGAGCAACAGTTCTCAAAAGAGGACATCTGTTGGATTCTGAACTGAAGGTTACAGATGACTTTCTTTTCATTCAAAAATATAAATGTATAACATAAAATTCCTGTAAAATATACATTAGATTAATTATCCTTAAAAGACAATTATTGGCATTCATTTGCATTCAATATATGCTTTCTCAAGGCAGGGAGAGGGGAATTAAAATAATAGCAAATGTCTTCAGGACACAAATCAGAAGTCAGATACTGTTCTAAGCAATTTTACAACAACCCAGTGAAGTAAGTACTATTGCAAACCCATTTTACAGAGGAGGAAACCATGGGATGCCAAAATTAAGCACCTGTACCAAGACGTTATAGCTGAAATCAGGGTTCAAACTCAGGACATAGTCATCCAAGCTTTTAACACCCCACTGCAGACTCAAAACCACACTAGAGAACACACGTATTTTCTGTGTGTCATGGGGAGAAAACGTGGAGAGGTTATCAGTGGATGGCTAAGAAAAATTTCTATACATTGATTTGAAATGTTATTATGAATTAAAGTTTATTATTCTGTTGACCTCGCTAAAAAATTAAAATGTAGGCTCAGACTAACATTGTTTTAAAATATTCTGTGCTTTCTTATAGGAAAAAAGTTGCTTTTGAGGAAAATCGTCTAATTAAATTGTATTCACCATTAATTAGATTAGATTGAATAATGAAAAAAGAGTAAGAAGAAAAGAAAAATTTAAGTAAAGCAGTATAATGCTATTCTAAAAATCTTTCTAGATTCCAACCTTTTTTTAATATGTTCTCTAATTCCAGAAGTAGCCACTAACAGCCTGGTCTCCACAAGCAAAGTAAAGCAGAAAACTGATGAAGCAAAATGCTACTGTGATCCAGGTGATTTGGATTAAAATAAAAATCAGGGTTTTTTATTTGGAGTGTGTGTTTTTGTCTAACACTCCAGATGACAGCAGGTCAACTGGGACTCAGTTACACAGATAATGGCCCAAATTCTTCACTTATCCTCATTAGCAAAGACGCTTCCATTGGGCACTGCTTTAAACACGACCCAGATTCTGTCCCACCAGCAGCTCTGAACTTCTGGTTTACCTTATGAAGAGCAAGTAAAATTGAAATTCTGCTTGCCTTGACATACCAGTCTGTATCTGAGCATCCACTTACAACCTTTCTAAGGGAAATTGCCCAGCCCCTCTCTCATCCTGTTTCCAAGACAATCAAGTGACATCCCCTTAGAACCCACCTCAGATGATGGCTAATTGGAGCAGGGTTAGGAAACTAACCAAGATAAACCAAGAAACTAACCAAAGGCATGAACTAATGTGAAAAGATGAACTTGACCAATCACATTCTAGCTCTCTGGAGTATGAATTTTGAAAACCTAGACTGAGCTAGTGAGGCACATAGGAAGATGTCTTGGGGAGACCGGAGATCATAGTAAGCAAAGCCCCTTTAGTAAGTAAAGTTATGCGGGGACAGAGAAACTCAAAATGAACAAACAGGGGGCCCTGAGCCCCTGAGCACATGGCAAGGTCTGGCTATGGCTGCACTGGCCACTAGTGGCATTGCAGATGGCAAATTCTCCAGTAACCCTTATACCAGATATCCAGGGGCGTCTCTGTTCTTTCCTGTCAACGGGATAATGAAAACACTCATCCCAGAACACAGCTGTTAGTTTTTGTAGCTGAAGGCACAAAATCCAACCGTCCTATTTGCAATGTACAGGTCCTGGATATTTGAAAACAGAGTCTTCATAAGACCAATGCCTGATAACTCTTTCTACTGTCATTTGCTCAACATTGATGCCCTGTAATCAAAGTTATGGGGATAAAAATAGTCTCTTTCAAAAAAAAAAAAAAAAGACTATCTTTGTTCAGGTAACAAGGTCAGGCAGAAGTAACTTATGCAAAATACCAACAAATTCGATTAAACTTTACATTTCATGTTTAGAAAGACTTTTAAAACCTGCCCTCACGGAAAAATAAAACAAGATGAAAACTGAGAGGGAGGCAAAACATAAGAGACTCTTAACCATAGGAAACAAACTGAGGGTTGCTGGAGGGGAGTGAGTGGGGGGATGGGGTAGCTGGTGATGGGCATTAAGGAGGGCACCTGATGTAATGAACAATGGGTTTTATATGCAACCGATGAATCAGTAAATTCTACCCCTGAAACTAATGACACAATTATATGTTACATAAATTGAATATAAATTTAATTTTTGTTAAAAACCTGCCTTCATAAATCACATGCCTCTTCTTTATATACAAAAAGATATATATCAAGCCTCAAACATCCCAAATGAAGAAATAATTATTGAAAAAATTCTAGGGCGCCTGGGTGGCTCAGTCGGTTGGGCAACTGCTTTTGGCTCAGGTCATGATCTCAGGGTCCTGGGATCGAACCCTGCATTGGGCTCCCTGCTTGATAGGGGGGCCTGCTTCTCCCTCTCCCTCTGTCACTCCCCCTGCCTGTGCTCTCCTGCTTTCTCTCTCTGTCAAATAAATAAATAAAATCTTAAAAAAAAAAAAAAAAGAAAGAAAAAATTCTACTAGGAGAATAAAAGGGTTTTCATATTTATCAAGGTGGCAATAGAAATAACATCTGAAGAATCCAATGGTTTCAAAGGGAAAAGCTATTCCCTCTGCTGAGCATAGAAAATAGCTCTCTGACCCTTCTTGCTCCCCCCCAAACCCTGCCCCTTAGTTTTCCTTCTCCCCAAATGCCAGTTTCTAACCACCGCCTGAGCACATCGGTCTAGTAGCCAGACAGACCCACCACTTCACCAACTCCTCAGAAAGAAGCGAAGTCTCAGCTAAGATTCAGAGAGGGGTCGCCCTTCCAGTAGTTTATTTTCATCGACTACTAAAGTGTACTTCTAAGGAGAAAAGAGAACTCCACAAATTTCACCCAAGGTCAAGGAGCCAGTGCCAGAGAAAAACGATTTTTAAGCACAGCACAGAATCTGTCCCCAAGTTCATCCGCAGAGCAGCTAGTGCAAACACCTGACTCATAGCAAAGGGGGAGGCCGCCGTGCATGGCTGAAGAAAGATGCTGTAAGACACCGAGCACAAAGGGAAGCCTTGATGCCTAAACCAGGGAACCATTAGGCGAGGAGTCCTCCCCCTTGGGGATACAGCCGGCCCCCTGAACGGCACGTGGGTCCTGCCCATGCTGGCGCCTCCGACGGCCACCAGCAGCAACAACCTTGACCACCCTCATCGCTGCCTCAGGCCTGCAGTGATCCTCGGCACCTGTGGCAAGCACTAGAGCCTCTGCCTGATCACCAGGCGCGACGGCAAGGAAGGGTTTGAAAGGACTGCAGGTTGTACAACAGTCAAGGGAGAGCAGGGTGAGAAAAATATTACTTCAGTATTGTTTTCTTCCTATTTTTGCCCTCGGCCGGTTTATTCTAGGGAACTGTGGATTGCAAAACCTCAGACTCCACCTCTAAAATATCTCCAGCCTCCATCCTTCTATTTCCTTCTCCACGGCCCTCCTCGAGTCTCCTTCAGCTCTCCGCTGGGCCATGCAGTGGTGTCCTGACTGCTCTGGCTGCCTCCAGCCTCTCCCATTTCTAACCCACCGAACGCACCTTCACCAGGTGACCCTCCTGACTAATCATCATCGTGTCACTACAAGATCAAATGTCCTACAAACCACTCACCATCTTCCTGTTCATCTGACTCCATCCCACCTCTCCAGCCTCGAGCTCTGATCCAGCAGCCTCCTTCCCTATGTCCAGTATCCTGTGTTTGGTCTCTGCCTCTTCCCTCTCCGGGTCAGTTATGATCCTCCCACTTCTTCCAGGTTCATCTCAAAGATCGCCTTCTCCAGGCAGCCCTTCGTGATTGCTCAACATCACCCTGTTCTCACCTACCTGAGTCCCCACAGCACATTGCCTGCACCTCTCCTTTCTGACAACAAGTACTTAGGAAGCATCTCCTCTGTGCCAGACGAGGATGCACAGACATGACCTTGAAGAGCTTGTAACTGGGCAGAGACAGACACTTCAACAGATGACTTGTAGGACACCCTGGAAACTGTGCATCAGAACTGACACATACTTTTGCTGAACACTTGAAAACACTCCCAGGTAAATGGCAAATTCAGTCTGGCCCCCAGGTATGTATAGATGTCCCACACTCCTACCTCCAGTCTACTGCAGTTGATTGGGAATGTGTCTTACCCAAGGGCAGTAACTCACACAGTGTTTGGCACTCAGATTTTTTTTCATTTAAACAAATCTTAATCTGAATAGAGGGACAGAAAAGCCTGTTCATTTCCAATCCACATCCCTCTGTCATCCGCCAGGGCCTAGAGACCTACCTTCACCTTGCCCTCTGAGCAGTAGAACAGCAAAGCTTGACCATTTACAGGGGTACTGAGTAGCCCCAACCCCCAAGTACATCCCTGTCTGGGTTTAGAAAGCTTCTTCCACAATGTCAAAATCTATACTGGAAACTATTCTTCCCCAAGCCCCAATATCTTCACAGTCCTTGAAAGGGACAAGAAGTGAAAAATAAAACATAGGAAACAAGGAACAAAATAGATAATTACATTAGAGACAGGACATTTGAACTGCACAGTTTGGGCATTAAGTTAAATGGGAAGAAAACAGCATAAAAAGCAAGCATATGGATCACTAGGTCACCGTAAGTGTAAAATGTGCTTAAAATGGATAATAACATGAATACAATTTTGTGCCATCACTTGGGCAATGTGTTTAACATGATTTTCTTTATAACTAAATTTTGGTTGATTACTGTACATCTACATTTCTCTTTCATAAAATCTTTGTAGCCTTTACTGGTTTGCTTACTCCACTCTCTAAAGCAAAGATCCACATGCATGCTTCCACGGCTTTTGGAAACCCCTGAAATCATATCCAATCCTTTGAATACATAAACACATCTGCATCTTACTGATAACAATCTAGAAACTTCATCTGATTCTTTAAGAAGCCTAAGCAAGATTAAGAACTACTAAAGGGCAGAGCCTTAGTGGCTCAATTGGTTAAGTGTCTGTCTTCTGCTCAGGTCATGATCCCAGGGTCCTTGGATGGAGCCCCACATTGGGCTCCCTGCTCAGCAGGGAGTCTGCTTCTCTCTCTCTCTGTCCCTCTGCTCCTTTCCTCCTGCTCGTTCTCTCTCAAATAAATAAAATCTTTTTTTTAAGTTGTACTTTTACCAAATAAAGTTTTGCAATTTGCACTTTTCTTCTACAATAAATGGGGATAGTCAATTTCTCATTTTTGAACACTTTACTTGTAAAACTCCAAAGAGATCCCGATTTCCAAAACTTTAGGTCTCCTCAGCAATTTCCAGCTGCGATCCGAAGCAGCTCCTGGAGTTCAGAATGAGTAACGCACGGAGTTCATGCCAAAGAGATCCAATTCTTTCTCTTCACGCCACTTTCGCTTAGTCTTTTAGGAAACGAAAGATGTACCAGTGTATTAAATGCATTTTCGACTTAGGATATTTTCAACTTAGGGTGTCTTGAGACATAACCCCACTGTGAGGAGAGGAAGATCGGTACCAAGTCATCAAGTAAACGGTTGTCCTGTAAAGCCTGTGTTGGGCTATGTTTGACGCGGCTGTGTTTATAACTCTGGGTTTTTTAAACCGTCTGTTTTTGGTGCCTTTTGTGGGGTTTCTACCCTCGGGAGACGTGTGCAAGGAGCAACAGTAGATTTCCAGCTGTGAGCGGCCGGAGCGCGGCCCCAGCACCTCGAGGTGAGCCATCTCCCAGAGTCACCACAACTGCCACAGGGGGTCTCTGTGTGCTACTTGTTGAGACATGTGAAAGGTGTTTTGGCAGAACCCGCACTCCCAGAAGGAGCCCTGGGGCAAGACCTGGCCCAAGCCAGCTGCGAGCTGCAGGCCACCACTAAACCAACAAGAGCAGCCGGGTCCCTCAGAAGCGCTTACACAGAGGAAGCAGCCTATCCTAAGAGTTTGTGCCCTATTTATTCAGGCAGAGAAAGGATATTCATTTCAACCAGCAAGGGAAATGTTAGCTTATGTAACACTGGGGATGAAGAGAATGAGGCTGGCTCTTTTTTTTTTTTTTTTCTTTTTCCTGGAGAAAAGTGTTGTGAAATAGTCTAGGGACAACCTCCAATTTCCAGAGTCACTCTTGCCCCCAGAAGCTTCTGGGAGCCCTGGGCTCTGGGGTTAGGGTTAGAGCTGGGCAAACCACATGAGAAATGGCAGGCGCGAGACCCTCCCCCATCTAGCACTGCCCCCTCCCCCATGAGAGCCCATGTGGGCCACCAGGAGATTCGGCCACACACTGTTCATCACTCATTTCAGAACAATGGCATTCCGATTATCCAGAAGCACATATCCCGCCTTCTCAAGAACGCAACCTTAGAATCATTTTTTATGTGGTCTGCTGCACAGAGCCAACTGAACTATAACTAAGAGTTATTAAAATTGATGCTCAAGCAGGACCGGGGTTGACCAATGTATCAACATTCCAGGAGATGGGCAGCTGGTGAGGGCAAGGGTTGAGAAGAAAGAACGTGAGCACAAGTGAGGTCTCAGCCAGGGGATGGGTGCAGAGAGGTGGGGGCAGAGGGAGCGTGAGTGCTGTGAGGCTCCAATCCAAGACCCCAACTGGCTGACTGAGCAGGGACAAGGAAGTGACCAGCAACTGGCTCAGGCAGGTGGCAGGGGTCCAGGTGGGCAGGACAAGTGAGTAGGTGGTGTAATAGGGCTGTGGAGCCTCAGGTTCTCCCAGGAATACGGAGTCCTTCCTCCAAGAGATGAGGGTGTAAGGCCAAGACTGGGTCATAGACGAGCAAGGCAAACTCAGTCACTTGGACAGGATTCTAGAGATTATCTAGGACACAAGCTCATTTTTTTTTTAATCCAAGAATTATTTACTGAGTACCAGCAACGGGCCAGGTATTGTTGTAGGTATTGGGGATATAGCAGTAAACAAAAGAAACAAAAATCCCCGACCTCATGAAGTTTATACCCTGGTGGAGAAAGTGGAGAAATAAAGGATAAGCGATAAATACAATACAGAGAGAAGGTCAAATGGTGACAAGTACTGAGGTGAAGTGGAGCAGGGAACGGGGACAAGTACGAGGGCAAGAGTGGAGCTTTAACATAGGGCAATCAGGCGAGGTGGCCCGAGAAGATGACACTGAACAAACACCTGAAGACAGTGAGGACACAAGCAGCTGTCGGGGGAACAGCTTTCTGGACATACAGCAGCCCCAGACAGCAGCAGGTGCAAAGACAGGAGTGTCGCGGGCACATCTGGGAATGCGGAGGAAGTGAGGGTGGCTGAACGGATGCCTTGGGGGGACAAGAAGGAGAGAACGAGGAAAGGTAAAGGAGCTCCAAGGGCGCCTGGGTGGCTCAGTCGTTAAGTGTCTGCCTTCGGCTCAGGGCGTGATCCTGGAGTGCTGGGATCGAGCCCCACATCAGGCTCCTCTGCTATGAGCCTGCTTCTTCCTCTCCCACTCCCCTTGCTTGTGTTCCCTCTCTCGCTGGCTGTCTCTCTGTCAAATGAATCAATAAAATCTTTAAAAAAAAAAAAAAAAAGGTAAAGGAGCTCCAAGCTGTGTAGGACCTCACAGGCCATCCAGAGAGGGACAGACTTTTACTCTGAATACAATGTAAAACTACTGGGGGTTTTCAAGCAGGACGGATGTAACCTGACTTATGTTCTAGAAGGCTCGCTACAACAGATTAGTATAGACTGGAGTGTGGGTGGGGAGGTGGGAGAGGCAGGGATCAATTAGGAAGCCACTTCCACAATTCAGGTGAGAACCAATGGTGCTCGAACGAGGACTTGCATTCTCAGTGTATCTGAAAGGTAGAGCCAACATATTTGCTGATACAGCTGATGTTCCAGGAGTGACAGAAGAATGGAGGCCAGACTGACTCTCTGGCCCTTGGCCTCCAGAACCCTGGTATGGAGTTATCATTTGCTTAAGATAGGAAGACCCCAGATGGTACAGGTCCAGGGGAAGAGAGGGTTCCAGGGTCTGGTTTTAGAGGTGCTAAATTTGAGATGTCAATCTAGAGAGCCAAATGGATAAGGCAAGTGGACAACTGAAAGTCAATAGAAAGGGTTTGGGTGGAAATATAAATCTGGGGTCACTGGTACATAGATGGCATTTAAAATTTCGATGACTGTGACTTCAGCTTGGTGACACTGAACACCAGCATCACTTTCCTTCTGGTCAGCACTTTAGGGCCCCTGGCCTCCCTATTGTCAGGTTGCCTGTTATGCCCCCATTATCTGGCTTCACGCAGGTTTGCTTTCCCTGCTCCTCGCTCTTACCTCCTTCTAACCCAAACACATTTACCTTTTCTGAGTCCCATTCTCTCAGAGCGCTCTTCTTTGGATATAACTGAGTAACAGATATAAATTAAATTAATGGGTATAATTTAGACGTCTGTAAATTGCCCTTTCCAAGCTGATGTGAGTTCTTTTGAATAGGGGACTTTTAGGCCACCTCAAAGGAAACAAGCAAATCCCATTTGGGACACTCCTGTCTTTGCACCTGCTGCTTTTGAATTGCCTGGGGGAAAACAGCAGGCTCCAAGGCTGAGGGTGTTGCCTTTAAGATACAAAATAGACGTGTAATCCACGTTCAAAAAATACTATTTCCACATTTGGATCAGGCCCTTCAAAAAAGTACATATTTCTATTACAATTTAAATAAAGGCAACCAATATTATTTCATACCATTTCATTCAGCATTTTCACAGTATCAGAAATGCTCCAGGAGTTCATCTGAAGAAAAGCTTATTTTTTGAAAGCCGGAAAGAGCCGGATAGCATGGGAGCAGTGCCAAAAGAGGAGGCCTGTTTAAAGCTGGAAAAAATCCACAAGTATGTGTTGGCCCAGACAGGTATCTGGTATGAGGCTAAGACCTCTGGCCTGGAGACACTTCTAAGAAGTGTTTTTCTGTTGGTTGTCAGTAGGTCTCCATCCTGGCTGTCAACTGAGGAGTCTTTACAAATGACTGTGTCTAAACCATACCCTCAGACATTCTGATTTCGGTGGAGAGACCCAAGCCTCAATTTTTTTTTTTTTTTAAATCTACCGGTGATTCTTTTTTTTTTTTTTTTTAAAGATTTTATTTATTTATTTGACAGAGATAGAGACAGCCAGCGAGAGAGGGAACACAAGCAGGGGGAGTGGGAGAGGAAGAAGCAGGCTCATAGCAGAGGAGCCTGATGTGGGGCTCTAACCCATAACGCCGGGGTCATGCCCTGAGCCAAAGGCAGACGCCTAACCGCTGTGCCACCCAGGCGCCCCTACCGGTGATTCTAATGTCCAATGAGAGGTGAGAACCCTGAGTTGGACAGATCTGTCTTCTCCATTTCCATATATCTGTCCCCTTCAAGCCCGTTCTGTACCACACACGCACAGAATCCAACCAGACCATGACACAGCCAGTTCCTCGTATTACCATTTCTACATGCTTCCTCTTGCTTCTTTCATTACATTTGCTTTAACCTTTTTCATTAATTTTTTACAGGTTTACCATGGTTTAGAATACTACTTAAGACAATGTGTCAATGTTCATTTGTGAAAAAAAAATAGTAACTCCCAAGAAACAGTTGTAGCATCTGAGAAAAGAAAGCCAAAACAATATAATATTCCAAATTTACACCAAGACCTCCTCCCTTTGGAAACGCTGTTGCAGAAATTACTGTGTGTACCCCGTTCCCAGAGTGATTCTGTTATTGACAACGTGGGCAAAGAAGTAAACAACAAAAAAACCCCACAAAACACAAAAAAAACCATGCTCATTTCAAGCCACCAAGAAACACAGGCCAAAAGAAAGATAATATCAATCAACCTTTGCCAAGTGGAAAAGAACAAAACCAGCAGGGATTGAAGTTCTATATCCAGCTTCTAAAAGAGTATTTAGAACAATAGAGAACAAATACAGGGTAATAATTCAAAAGATTTACAAACAATGCGACAGAACAATGCAAAATGAGTCACTACTACTGGGCGTGTGTTTACTCTAGAAAGAAAAACTGGACACCCTGAACTTCATTAATAAAATGTTCTGTTTGCACAGTAGCCCTCACTCATAGAACCACTGGGCTGTCAGTAACAGTCTCTCTTCTTACCTGAGAGAACCTGTTGAAACACTGTCTGCACTTTAGTTTCCATGTTACAGAGAGACAGATAAAGACAGGAAAAGGGTAATGACTCTCAAGCACAAAGTAGCCGCTGGGCTGCCTCTGAGACAGCTACTAGTAAGCACCAGCTCTGACTGTTGGTGGCTCTCTAGCCAAAACATGTCCGTCCATTTTCTCAAGAAAGTCGGTGGCTGTAGCTTTCTGTCTACAGCCGAACCCAAATGTTCCTTCCTTTGTGAGAACGGTCTGGTATTCTCCCTTTGTCCTTCTCCATGCTCTGTTCCATTTCCAAATTGCCTTCCAAACTCTGTTATAATGAGCTCTGAGGGGCTACCGAAAAGGCTTGCTACTGCTGGGATGTTGGTGACTATCTGTGTCTTGAGATCCGCAGCCATCTGCTAGGACTTGGTAATGGTCTTTACTAGGTAACAGTTTCTCTGGTGAGGAAACTTACTCGCGTGGTCAGTGGTAGATGGAGAGAGTACAGATAAGGGATCACCAGAATGCCTTCCCATGAGGAATGCTAACTGCAGTATGTGAGGATGCCAAGTAGGGGAGGGAAGGGTGCCCATGTGTTGGCTCTGTTAATTAGCACAATTTGAAGATAATGATGACAAGACCACATGGGGAGAGCATGATGTTTCAAGTGGAGTGGACCATTAAGTAAACAGGAGTACTGAACTGCATTTGCTGGGTGGCTGTGAAAAATCTTCTAAAAGATGGACAGTAGGATGCTGAGGGCTTTAGTTCTTTGGAGGAACTGGAAGGAAGAGCCCAAGCCAAACTTCACCACCACACCGCAATTACTACCAACACCTCCCAGATCTCTATCCAGTAGAAACCACTGCCCTTGGAAGACCAAGCAGGACCAAGTGCTGGGAAGTCACGGAAAGAAATGCTAGGGATGCAGGCTGTCTTCCTTCTGGTACCTCCTGTCTACCCACCCACACTGGCCTTCCTGTTTCTCCTGCTCACATTGCTTTTGCCATCCAGCTCTTGGACTTATTGCATTCTGATCTTTGTGATATTTCTAACACTCCTGCTTTCCTCCCCTTCTCTCAGATCTCAGATAGAGTCTTAAAACCTTGACTCTACTTCCTAACTCATTGCCACCTCCATCTGTGCCCTGGGATCCTAGGGGAGGTGCAGCCCTTGCCTTTGGTGGACCTCAGCCAGCTCTCTGCTGCCCCCATCTGGTCCACGGCAGCATCTACAGATGGTAATCTGACACACTGTCCCTTAAATCCAACGCAGCTTCACCTCATTTCTGGCAACAACTCAAATCTTGCTAATTTTGTTTCACTGTAGCCTGACTTAATGTATGGGTTCCAAAAAATTCTTCATTTTTAATAGCCAAGCTATGCTTAAGGGTAATGAGTTATGCTGGGGGGTAAATGGGCTACTTTAGGGAAAGCATTTCAAGGTAAGTGCAGAACAGTGGTAGCATGGTAAGCATTCTGAAAAGTCCGGCCTAAAATGATGGCTTTTTAAAAAGTCACTAGGATACACTATATAAATGTAGAGTTATTGCAAAAAATGACATTTATGTAACATTATTTTTTTTCTTTCCTTCTATTTCAATTTCCTATAGTGGTAATAAAGGAGGTGGAAGAAGAAAGAGGAGGAGGAGGAAGAGGAAACACTTGGTTTTTGAAGCAATTCAGGAACTGGTTAGAAAAAATTCCAGCACCTGAAGCCACAAAGTTAACCATCCAGCCATTCGCACCCAAAGAACTAGCAGGGCACACACATGTGCCTGATGTGTTCACCTCCACATCACCAGCGCCTGGCTGGAACCAGGTACACGGCGGACCTTCAGCAAGCATTTGCTGAATCGATGAATGTATGCACATGTAATTAATAGCACTTTGTAAGCCATAGCTTCATTCAGTGCACTATAAATATGTTATTTTATACAGCCTGGAAGTCATAGCACTTGCCTGTCATTTGCACAGATACTCAACAGTACATGCACACTCCCTCTCCTCTCATGGCCTTGGTTATTCCTACCTTTCTACTCCATAGTACTGGCCAAAAATGGGCCTCCAGGAGCAGGAAAAATATTTATTTTTTATGAATCACCAAAGCATGTCAATGCTCTGGCTCAGAAAATAGTGATCTCAAATTACATCTCTACATTGGAAGCTATGTAGTAGGACTGGTGACTCTGAATGGTCTTAGATAGCATGGAATTGCAGCTTAGGTCCTATACAAAATTATACATTATCTTTTATAATAGAAAAATCTTTTGGTTGTAACCAATGTCCAAATTAAGCATATAGGGGATAGACAGTTTAAAAAAAATGGAAAAGAGTGACATGGAATTTTTTATAGATTATCTGAATAAACTCAAGATTGAGATATACAGTCTTAGAAAGATAAATCCAAACACCCATTACTACATGAAAGTAGAGGTGCCTATCACCTATGAAAAAGCGTAACATTAATACCATGGCGCTTTAATTAGTTATGAAAAAACTGACCAAACAAGATAAAGAGGGACAGTACGAATATAAAGGTACACATTTACAAAAGAGAAGTAATAGCCAATAAGCTGGAGGGCCCAAACAACAAAGCAGCTGAATATACAAGGCAAAGCTATTTAGAAGTAAAGAACTTGATTGGTTAAAAGGCACTTGCAGTGGGAGACATCAATACAGCTCTTTCAGAAGTGAATCACTATTATATTCCATTAGCTACATTTGATAGTCATACAGGGAGCCTGACATTTTTCTACTAGAGAATTTTGATTCATTTATCCATCAGCCACTTATAAAATTTGATGATGAACTTGGGCACAAAGGTTATGTTTAAAATGTTTTCAAAATAAATATAGGTTTACATGACAAAAAAACTGATAAAAATCCAACACAATCTGAATAAAAAGAGATAAACAATCTTTACCTGAAAAATGGAGTATACATACTTAATTAAACTTTAAAATTGAAGAAATCAAAGGTGATACTTAAACTGTCTTGAAGGCAAGGATAAAGATGCTTCAGACCAAAACCTATGGGTCACAAAAGAAACTGACTTAACTGAAGTTTTATATATATATTATATATGAGATACATGTAATGATATATATATATATGTAAGTTATATCAATATAGATAACTATATAAAATACACAGTATGTATGAAATATATAATAATATGTAATATAAAGTAGGATATAATAACATAACACATGAGATATATATATTTTATATTATACATATAATAATCCCCACATAAAACTTGGAATTCCCAGGCCTCCTCTCCAAGAACTTTCTTCTCCCCTCCCTGGGGGCATAGCTGCCCCACAGCTTCCTCTCTGTGCACCATTCATGTCCTCTTTGATTCCTTAAGACAATCTGAAAGACGCCTGGGTGGCTCAGTTGGTTAAGCATCTACCTTTGGCTCAGGTCTTGATCTCAGGGCCCTGGGATTGAGTCCCACATTAGGCTCCCTGCTCCACAAGGAAACTACTTTTTCCCTCCCCCTCTACCTGCCGCTTCTCCTGCTTGTGCACACACGCTCTCTCTCTCTCTCTCTCTCAAATAAACAGATAGAATCTTTAAAAAAAAAAAAAAAAAGATAATCTTCTGAGATCTATTCTGAGCCCAGAGCCTCAATCTCACCCCCCTCCTTTCTTTCTTTCTTTCTTTCTTTTTTTTTTTTTTTTAAAGATTTTACTTATTCATTTGAGAGAGAGAAAGAGCACAGGAGCAGGGGCAGAGGGAGAAGGAGAAGCAGACTCCCCGCCGAGCAGGGAGCCCAACTCCAGGCTCCATCCCAGGGGCTTGTGATCATGACCTGAGCTGAAGGTAGACGCTTAACCGCTTAACTGACTGACCCACCCAGGCACCCCTCACCCCACTCCTTTCTACATATTATTATACTGCATGGTTTACAGAAAGAGACAAAATAATACGGCTCCATTTCCTCAATGTCCTTCCTCTCCACTTCAAAATCTATCCTCTTCGCCTAGACTTGCTTCCCATTTTTTCTCCCATATTCATTCCTTTACTCCCACCTTGTGTGTGGAAGAAATGTGTGTGTGTTGCCAAATGTATGAGGTCCCTGCCTCACTGCAGCTTGCATCTGGTGCACAGAGGCAGACAATGACCCAATAAATAAATAAGCAGAAAACACCGAGCGGTGATAAATGCGATGTAGAGATAGAATGTGAATAGCGGGATAGGCAGTGCAAGACTGCTTTGGTCTGGATGCTTAGGGAGGGTCTGTACAAATTTAAAGAGAGAGCTAAGGATGCCAAGGGAGCCAGCCAAGTAAGGGCCCGAACCAAGGGACTGTGCAGAGACGAACTGACGGGAGCACAGACCCCGCTGAGAACAATCTCCGCAGGGCTGAGAAAACACAAGAAGCAGAAAAGGCAACAACAGCCATCCCCTTTATCCACGGGGATACAGTCCAAGACCCCCAGGGGATGCCGGAAGCCGCGAATATTACCAAACCCTCAATACACTATCCTATACGTACATTCCCACGATAAACTTTAATTTATAAGGTAAGAGATTAACAACGGTAACTCATAGTTAAAAGAACAATTATAACAATACGCTGTAACAAAAGTTATGTGACTGTGGTCCCTCTCTCACCGCATCTTGTTGTACTGCACTCACCCTTCTGCTTGCGCTGATAGGAGGTGATAAAATGCCCCGTGAGGAGACGAAAGGAGGGAATGACGTAGGCATTGTGACGCAGCGTTAGGCCGCTGGCGACCTGACGCCGTGTCAGAAGGCGGGTCATCGGCTTCCAGATCAGACCTCGGTTGACCCGGGTAACTGAAACCGAAAAGTGAATCCACCCCTGAGGGCGAACTCCGGAGGGAGAATGGGAGGAGTTACCGCTGGAAAGCTGATCGGAGCCACTTCCTCGGGCACTTCGGAGGCCCAGGTGAAGAGCCTAGCCTTTATTCCCAGGGCAAAGCGAGGCCATTCTTCCTTCCTCTGGGACTACGTTTACCCCGATGGACTTATTCTATAGCCTTTGGTCTGGGTCTGAATTTACTTGCAACAAACCCTCTTCTCTAGCTCCCATTTCTTCCCTCTTCCATGTGTCCTTCCCCTCAACTTTAAACATCCTTAAAGATCTCCCACGGATTAAGAGAAAGAAATTTCCCTTGATTCTGCTACTCACACCAGCAAGATCCCTTTGTAGTTGTTTTCACTGAACCTTTTAAACCACCCTAATGATAACACAGACAGTACAGAGCTTCATGTTTAACTCATTTAATCCTTACAACAACCCTATCAGGTGGTTATTATTATTATCCTACAGATAAAGAAACTGAGGCCCAAGTAGTTAATAACTTGCCCAAGTTCACAAAGCTAGCAAGGAGCAACCCACGATTCCAACTCAAATGTCCTAGTGTCAAAGTCTTCACTTTTAGTCCAGACTTGAGCCCCTGGGGCTTGCTGAGAGCCCCTTCCCTCTTTGGAACCAGACTTTTGCCTCAAGTTCCTCAAGCAATTTTCTCAAGGGTGTCATATCCTTTTCTCTATCTTCCCCAAGTCCTCTGTAGATTTCATATTATCGAATACCTTCTCCACTACTCCTTGGTTCCTCTGCAGCCCACGTTTAACGGTTCTCCTTCCCCCATGCTGGCATGGCCCCGTTTCCAGAAGCTGGCACCCCAATCCAGACCTCAGTGTAATAGCTTCCACACAGGTCCCACTCCCAGCTCCCAGCTGCCCCACCACGGCTGTGGATCTTTCTGAGCCCAGATGCAGCCAACGTCCTGCTCAGATACCCGCTCTGATCCCAAAATTCCTATAGATCAAAGTCCAAGTACCTTCCGCCTGGTCACAACCTGCCTTTTCAAATGAATTTGCCACAGGCCAGCTTCATGTGATCCACTAGAGCTGAACGGAACTCCCGCCATTCCCAGTAATGCCAGGTGCTTTTCCACTCACCTTGCTTCTCTCTACTTGGAATGCCACCTCTAATCCCTAAATGCCCAAACCCTGCCATTCTTAAAGGCCAAGGTCAAATATCACTTCTTTTACGATGTGGCCGGAGGTAACGTTTCTTTTCTTTTAAAGCCTTAACAAACAGGAAAACCCAGCAGGGAGAACTGACGAGAAAAATGGAATCTCTGTCTCATCCCAGTTCACATCGTTTTTGGTATATTCTCAGTATGCGTACACCTTTCTTCCCCAACCAGATTTCATTACCCTTGAAGTCTGATTTGTCTTCATCCCCTCAGCACTTGTCCAAGAATACAGTCAATAATATTTGCTGACCAAATGAATATACACATACAACAGTATATACATATAGATATAATTCATTGCTCTCTCCTTTTCTGGATCATTCTTCCTTATCACTCTGAAGGATCAGGCTTGCCTGTGCAGTGAACTTGCCAAAGCTCATCAACATATCTTCATATCCACAAGAGAGGTATGGCAGCTTGGTCTTTCCATAGAAATGACTCGTTGCTCTCTTCCTGTCCCTGGTAACAAGCCCTACCCTCTATTTTATACCACCACACCTCACCCTGGCCCAGTCCAAGGTCCTGTGTAAACAGTCTACCAGGCAGTCACAGTTTGTATTACAACATCTTCAGCATCTTTACAGACAACATCCCTGTCTTCTTGGGCACCATGTAGGTACAAAGTTATAGAAGACCAGTGCTAGGCTGGGGTGTTGATTTATCAACCTGACCATCTCCTTCATAGTGCAGATGAGGACCATGCCGTCCAGAAACCTGAAACGACTTGCCCAAAATGCTAGGCTTTCAACAAATATTTAGTTATTTACTATGGACAGCAATCACTCTGCTAGGTGCCAGGGTCATCATGATAAAAAAAAAAAAAAATAGACCCTTCATGAAGTTGCTAACAGGAAAGAAAGCTAACAAAAAGCAAACTTAATACAATGTCAACAAGTGTTCTGATATGCAGAATATAGATTTCCATGAGAACATATAGCCTCCCTGCAGAAGGAAAGCAGATGGAAGTAAAGGGTGAGCAGAGATGAGTCAGTAAAAGGGAGGGAGGAAGGTTCTAGCTAGCTAGTAAGATCTGGACCAGGTAGCAACTCCATGAACTTTTGTCTTTTGCACTCTGTTTTGGACTCTAGCTCTTTCCCACTCTCTAATTCTCCTTTTCTAGCTCTGAATTCCTATGACACTTCAACTGGTCTCCCATCTTTCCACTGCCTCCCTCCCTTCCTCCTTTCCTGCCTCTCCCCCAGCCCCTCCCTCCCAGCCCCCATGTAGTCCCAGGAGCATGTAGCAATCCCTACACAGAGTTAAAGATAGCTTCCAGAGTTGAGGTATTCTGAGCACTAACCGAGCCTTCTTCCTCTAGCACTTGCAGTCATCATGCCACAAACACTCACTGCCGACCTCGTGTCTCTTGGGGGAAGCAGAGACCTCATCAGAGTGGATAGGGATCGGTCCACGGAAGGTCGGCTTCACAGTGGCCGTGCTTCTGGCCACAGAAGTAGATGTGTGGAGACCAGGAGCCCCAGCATTTTCGAGGAACTCAGGATCATAGAGCTAGAGCAAGTTGAAGACTGCAGTAGGGCTGGCAAGGTCAGCAGAGGTCAGATGGAGGAGACAAGTAGCCCCGGGGCTATGGGTGCCTCTGTCATATTCAACCACTAGGAACCTGATTATTGCTTCCACAGGACAGCAGGAACACGCAATTTTCTCTACAGAAATAGTTGAGATTGTTAACCAAGATGCTCTTTAAAAATACTTTTCAATATAATAACAGCTAAAGGAAGCATGTGTCTCTCCCTCCACACCAGCTTTGTGACTTTTTTTTCTCACTTCTGAACCAAAGGGCCAGTATTTGGGATCCTCTGGGCCTGGGACTTTTTTTTTTTTTAATATCTCCAAACCCAAGATTTAATTTTTTCGATGTAGCTTTTCTTCCTCTCTACAGCTTGAAATCAATTTCAAAATGCCAGTTACTTAGGGCTGATACATTTCAACAATTTTCTATGAAAAGCCCAAAGAAAGACACTGAAATTAGCCAATTTCTTCCGATCACAATAGTTGTGCTAATGGAATTCTTTTTCAATAATTTCTTAGTTTTTCAATGCAATTCTTTAGGCCCCGACAAAGTAAAATATAATTTTTAAGGGATACAAGAAAATACAGAAGGAAATAACTGTCCAAGAGATTTGGAGGAATTGAAATAAAATAACTGAAATGATTTGAGAAGTAGAATGGTGCAAAAATTCTTGTCTCTGGCTCTTTGGAGTGATAATTTGAGATAATGTCTCTATATCCCTAAAAGAGAATATGGGTTAGAATGAAATTACTTCTTAATATGCCATTCCGCTTTTGGAAATGTGATAAAACATTTTACGTTAGAAGTCTGAAGTGATTTGGAAATCATTTATTTTTGAAGTATTTGAAACGTTTTACGTCTTGCCACTGGAAAAGGGAGGGAAGATGTATTTTTTTAAAAAAGAAGAAGAAGACATTTTAAAAGCTGCGGGGAATGGTGTAAAGAACAGAGCTGGCCTGGGGTGGGGGGGCTAGCCATCCCTGTCCCTGTGACCAGCTGGCTGCCACCCCTTCCCCAGCCCCTTCACCTCCAATTAGGGCATCGATAAAAAGAGGAAACACTAGTTCAATATTTGTCAAAAATCAAAGTTCACCCTGAATATAAAATAAACTGCCAACATGTACTCCCTCTATGCTCGAGGCAGGCTGAGAGAGGAGCGAGAGGAGGCAAAAGCAGCCCGACATCACGGGTTGCACCGTTAGCAAACCAGCCTGCAGGTCCGACCACGAGAAGCTGCGCCTGCGCAGGTCCCGGGGCTTCCAGCTCTCGAATCCTGCACTTCCGGGTTCAGAGCTCAGGATTCTAGAACGGCGTTGTCTCTTTAAAACAAAATCTCTCTAAAGCCAGTTAATGATGACATTAGCAGTGGATTTATATGTCATGACAGACACTTCTAAAAAACAAACCACTTAAAAAAAATCAGTGGACTGGAAGACGCTTGAGTTCAAATCCAGTTCCCTGTTACCCTGTTATGTCTCTGACCACCCCGCCCCCCTCCACACCTTGTTTTCTTGTTTAATAGAGGGGGCTCCCAGCCAGGAAAATGAGATCATGAAAGCAACTGTGCAGGGCATAGCTGTGAGCAGGGAAGAACAGTATTTCTGCTAATGCTAAACTAGCCCCCCCCCACACACACACACAAATGGAATTTGGGGTGTTGGCAAAACTTCATTTGATTTTTATCACTGCTATTTCTGTTCATAACAGTAACAGTAATGCTTCAAAAAATATTTTAGGGACTGCAACGTTTTTTGGCAATCAGATTTGGCATGTTTTTTACCTGTTCTACAATTGAAGGGGGTAATTTAGAAAATGCTTATTACTTTCTAAACCCAATTTCTTCAATTTAATAATAAAACAATGGTGAGCCTTATCTCTTTTTTTTCTGAGACCATTTTAAAGACAATTCATAGTCTTCCTTTCCTATTTCCTTCTCAATTTAGAAATGAGAGAGTTCTGTGAGAGGTGTTTAAAAGAAAGAGTTGAGGGGTTCCTGGGTGGCGCAGTCGTTAAGCGTCTGCGTTCGGCTCAGGGCGTGATCCCGGCATTATGGGATCGAGCCCCACATCAGGCTCCTCTGCTAGGAGCCTGCTTCTTCCTCTCCCACTCCCCCTGCTTGTGTTCCCTCTCTGGCTGGCTGTCTCTATCTCTGTCAAATAAATAAATAAAATCTTTTAAAAAATAAAAATAAATAAATAAATAAAAGAAAGAGTTGAAGGCAGAAAAAACCAGGCACACCACTGATGCTCAGAACAACACTGGCTGGTCTCTAATGTGAAAAAAAAGAAAATAAAAATTTGCATACAGGATAGAGAAATTCAGCGTATTGTTTTCTAAACTTTAAGGAAATGGTGCAGTTTGGGTCAGGAAAAGCAATTTCAGCGTTTTTGTCAGGCAGGTGCTGTGGTTATGAACTTGTTTGGGTGTTCAGTCATTGACCTTTATCAGATGGGCTGGAGAGCAAGGATTTGGGCAGGTCATGCTGTCAAAGATAAATCTGTGTCCGGTATTTTTCTGCCTAAAGAAAAATTATCTTCTCATGTTATCTGAAACTTTGTCTTTATCATAACCTGCTTCATTTGAAATAGTTCTTTCTTGGTAATAGTTTTCCAATAAGCTACTGGGTTTAACAGTAGATCAGTTTAGAAACTGTGATAAGATCAGTATTACTTAAGTTCTCTAAATTAATTTACTTGAAAATATGGAATGGTGCCTTGTTTATTTGCTCATACGGAAGCTGACCTTCTCCCAGTAATCCGTAAAAGCAATGTTCACTTCATCTGGTGGTAATATGAGTTTCCAGCATAGCCTACAATCTAAAATAAATACGGTTTTCTCTGTGGGATCTACATTTCCTCAGCTCCAAATCACCATTTTAATCTCCTTCTTTAATTGTCCTTCAAATTATGCTTACCTTTACTCACCTATCAAGAGTGTGATGCAACTGGCAGGGCATCAAAGAATCTAAACCAAAGGGCAGTGGGGAAACTGCTGAAACACACCCACGGTGCTTCAGAGAAAGGACATCTCTGAAGAACTGTGTCTGAGGCAGAGAGCGCCAACACAGCCACCGCAAAGAGAAGTCCACACCCAACAATAGGGCTTTGATGAAGACTTACATGCTCCAAGTTCTCTTTTAATTCATTTCACTTTCAGGTTGCCTATTGTTTTGGAGTCGTATTTCTTCATGATCTGGAAGAACTGGTGATTTGTCTCAGACCACAGTCATAAAGCATGCACAAGCCAAACTTCGTTACATGTCGTTCTTCTGTCTTCTGTTCTTCTTCCCTAATTGTTCCATGTGGGAGGCTTTTTGTTGCAACAAGACTGTCATCTCCTTGAATATAAGACTACTTTTTGAGGCCACTCTTAACACATGACACAGGTCTAGGGACACAGTGAAAGCTCTAACCGGAAATGAAAGGAATTGAACAAAGGAAGAGAACAAACCTGATTTTCCTGTCCGTGATTAATAACCCAAAGAAACTGCACGAATGTTTCAATCATCATGGGCAATTAATGTGAAAAATTGGAAACTCAAGGCACTAACCCTTTGGAGGGATCACAGCCTGCGTGTGTACTCGTCTAGTTCTTACTAAAGGTCCTGAGCCAAGCGCTGACACAGACGATTGTCCAGAACTCTCAGTTGCAGCAGAAGAAAAGGTCTTGAAATAAAAGTGATGAGTAGGTAAATATGAATGGGATTTTGACGTACCCAATCCATGTAATGATCCACAGGCCTTTAATTAATTAATCTCTAAACCAACTCCTTCCTGGAGTGGAGACACAAGTTCGACCCCATGCGTCCCAGACACTGAATAAAAAGCTCTCCTTTTGTTGCAATACGTACTTGAATAATCACCACAAAGGAAACTGAGGCTCGAATACATGAGAGAATGTGGCCAAGAGCCTGCAGTCAGGTCCCCTTACCAGCAGACTAGCCCAAGCCCTGTGCTTAATGGGCGGGAGTCACGAGGCTCAGGTACTTTAAGCAACTTGGCCAGTAGCCGTGAGCTAGGGACCGAACCATTCCCAACACCAGGTCCCCTGACTCACACTTTAGGCGTGCTTTCCATTCCATAGAATAAACAATGACTTCATTTACTAGCTGCACCAAAGTTTAACAAGAATTTTCCAGAGAAGCATGGGAACACTCCACAAAATTTTTTAATAAACAAAAGTCTTTGTTTTCTAAATACATGCTAAAGACTTCCATTTTATTTTATTGTGAGAGAGAGAGAGAGAGTGTGTGCACGGGGCATGGGGTGGGGGCAGATGGAGGTAGAAAAAGAAAATCTTAAGCAGCCTCTGGGCTAAGCATGTAGCTTGATGTGGGGCTGGATCTCACCACCCTGAGATCATGACCTGAGCTGAAACCAATTGAGTCTTAAGGACTAAACCACCCAGGTGCTCCTTTGCTAAAGACTTTCAAATCTATCCTTCAAATCTATTCTCTCTCTTTCTTAAATTCAATTTAGTTAACACTTACGATATTATTAGTTTCAGGGGTAGAATTTAGTGCACAACTAATTTTGAACAGAAACTGAGAAGTGGTGCCCTTGTTACTCATTTCCCTCCACTTCTGTCCCCTGGGGCGGAGGGCTGCTCGGCAGAAGAGGCGGGCTCAGCCTGCAAGCACTCCTCCCCCAATGGGCGGCTCCGGGGACTGCTGGCGCTCACTCACCTGCGGCCTTCGCTGCATTTCGTGCCGTGACCCATGGATTCGCTGGTGTGGACGTGAGGGACGAGCAGCCCGGGAGAACTGGGGGGCAGCAGCGCCCCGGAACAACATGGCACCCACCGCAAGCTCAGCCCAAGATTCACACAGACCCGGGTTTGAAGTCTTCCACTTCCCAACTGATGGTTGGGGGCACTTTTTTTAAAATCTGTTTCCTCCTTCTTTAAAATAATGCTTATCCCAAAGGCTGGTGTGAGGATGAAACAGAACAGTGGGTTCTCAACAAGTGTGAACTATGACTATTCTGTCCCAGAACTGGCAGGAAAGCCGTGTTGTGGTCCACAAACTATGCTAGTGGATAAACAATCGCAGAAAGGAAGGGTATAGAACTCGGAGTTCCGTGACTGGTGGCCGGCAGAGCTAATAACTATGCTGTACACACCAGAAAGGCCATGTGTGTTGTTAAAATATCAAAATAAATATCCACACCAGTTGTTAAAGGGCCACTAACTCAAGCCCCCCCCCCCAGTGCTCCTTTGTACCATCCAGCTGCCATAGCCCCTCCCATCTAACTCCACCCAGGACCCCAAGGGTTTGCACCTGGCCTGGGGGTAGATGAGTGATGGGGGGAGGGGAGACAACCCAGATCCTGCTTATGTGCCACTGGCCACATCCCTGCGAGTCGGTTGGTACCTATACTATGCAGGCTGTGCCTGTAACTAGTTTGAATATTGATTCGTGTCTCAAAGAATATTTTGTGACATTCAGTAGTAGTCTTAAGCACCAAAATGAAATCCATGCCTCTGGGACCTAAGCAAGCAAGCACCTCTGGAAGCTTTGTGTTAACAAGAAAAAGCACTACTTTCTCCCCTTGGAAGCAACCCCACACCAGGAGACACACGTTGGGGAGATACAATTTGGGAAGCTGGCTAGACTTTAGCCAGCACTCACCTTTCATCTAGACACACTGTTGCAAGGCATGGTCTCATACAGCAACTCTCCACTTGCCCCCCTAATCCCCTGAATACATACTTCAAAATACAAGCAACACTAGGCTGCAAAATCTCTGTATGGAAGTCCAACAAAGTTATGGTTTTTTCCCATGATATCTAAATCTGTAATATTGAACTAGTTTAATTAGTGCCTATTGCACTAATTCTTATTAAGTAATTCCAGTCTTGGTTCATTTTAACTTCACATTAGGATCACCTGGGAAGCTTTTATGCAACATATTGATGCCTGGTCCCAACCCCAAATCAATTAAATCAGATTGTTTGGGGCTGGAACCTGAGCATCAGTATATGGGTTAAAGCGCCTCAGGAGTAGCTAATGCACAGCCAAGATATAAAACCACCATCCTGGGGCGCCTGGGTGGCGCAGTCGTTAAGCATCTGCCTTCAGCTCAGGGCGTGATCTCGGCGTTCTGGGATCGAGCCCCACATCAGGCTCCTCCACTAGGAGCCTGCTTCTTCCTCTCCCCCTCCCCCTGCTTGTGTTCCCTCTCTCGCTGGCTGTCTCTCTCTGTCAAATAAATAAATAAAATCTTTTTAAATAAATAAAATAAAACCACTGTCCTACAAACTACTCACTCAGAAATGAAGCAGCATATTGGGTCTTACCAGTGTGTGTGTGCTTGTGTGTGTGTGTGTGTTCTAGTCCTCTCAGTGGTATTTGTAAATATTTATTGTGAGTGAAATATACGTACAAAAGATCCCATATGACATATGCATGTGTTTTTAAAATTACAACAGGAAAAAGAACACCCAGAATACTCACCTAGTTGAGTCCACTCAACTAAAGAACTGGGCGTTTCAAAATCTTGTAAAGCCTATTTTTTGTTCCCCATTTTAGTATTCTTTCTTCTCTCTGGCCAGGTAACCACTATCCAGAATTTTACTTCTATCCTTCCCTTTTTACCTTTATGATTTTTTTCATAGATTTTGTACTTCCGACCAAAATATTGTTTGCTTCTGCCTATTTTTAAATCTTTATATACCTGATTTCTACTAGAGACATTCTTCTGTGCCTTGTTATTTTTTGCTCAAAATTAGCTTCTGACGAATTTTATACATTTTTCATTTAACACCCCCCAACAGCCCCATAAGTGAGTTTGACAGATGAGCAAATCAAGGCTTCAAAGAGCAAGGACTTTGACCAGAGCCACATTCTAACAGCAGCAGAAATGGAGTCAGATGTGTCCATCTCAAAGCCTACCCACTGAACTACCCTGGCTAACCACTGTACTGAACTAGCTACAAAATCGTGAGGCATATGAGAAGCCAAGTCTCTGGATAACAAAGTTGAGAATGTAGAAACACAAATCAGGCTATTTCACCATGCCTAAACGATGCTATGTTCACTGAAATCACCAGAGCAAGTCATAAAGTCCTGTGCAGAGTTTACTGGGAATTTTACATCTTTCCATAGAATGGATATGTACATTTCATCTCCCAGGCAAGTGTATGCAAATGATGTCCATTCTGATTTCTTTGAAACTACCGAACTTTAAAGTGTTAAACTGATGACTATATAGACATGTCTATTATTAGGTGGATATATTGTATATAGATAAATGTTATCAATTCTCTTATTCTTTTTACTATATTAAATAAAAGTAAGTTTCTCTCACAAGCAACCGGGAATAGTCATGTGCTAAAGGCAAATTATGCCTAATAATTCCTTTTGTTTCTATATCGGTTGCCTCCTCAGTTTGGCTTAATGATCAGCCATAATCTATCAATTTCAGGGGTAAACAGTATGACTTAATGTACATATCACGTACATTCTTTTCTGGGTTGTTTTTTTGTTTTTGGTTTTTGTTTTTACTTAGTTGAGATTCACACTATAAACCTTCAAACTGTTGTTTTGAATAGAAAGTTCTTGGGCAAGTCGGAGTGTTGACCAAGGAGACAATTGTTTTGATGAATTACTCCAGTCAAGGATCTAACCCCCCAAACCTTGCCTACAGCTAGGGAGTGGAGACTTCTTTCACAGGCTGGTTTACGAGTCCTACAGATAAACCCAAATACCAATTTATTCCTTAGCCATGAGAAATTCCATGGTAAAAAGTCTGGTACACTTGCATCATTGGGCAAACCAAACAGGAAACCATTTTATGAATGGAAGCTTGCAGGCTAAATAATGCAACCAGAAAAGGCAGGGGGAGTTACTGGCAGATTCTATGTAGGAAAGGCTTGCCACTGGGACTGAAAGAGTGTGGGGTTCGGTCTTTTCGTTTATTAGTCAATGTTTGGCTTAGCATTTCCTGGTTCATATTCCTTTTATCATTTCCCTTTAATAAGCCCTGAGCTGACTATTTTCAGGAAAACCTTTTCTAGCTTAATCTATGCACATTTGAACTGTAGTATTTAAAATTGGATTTAGATGTGGGCTTGGCTGCTTTGCTAACTTTGTGATCTTAGTTAGACATAAAGGCTTTAAGTCTGGGTTTCCTTATCTATAAAGCGAGAATAATATTCCTTCCTTTCAGGATTGCATGAGGATTACATGAGATAATAACTTTAATGCACCTAGAACAGTGCCCACGACGTACTAGGTGCTTACTATATGACATCTACAATTATTTTTTAAAATTTTTTTGGGGGGGCGCCTGGGTGGCACAGCAGTTAAGTGTCTGCCTTCGGCTCAGGTCGTGATCCTGGCGTTATGGGATAGAGCCCCACATCAGGCTCTTCTGCTATGAGCCTGCTTCTTCCTCTCCCACTCCCCCTGCTTGTGTTCCCTCTCTTGCTGGCTGTCTCTAGCTCTGTCAAATAAATAAATTTAAAAAATCTTTAAAAAGAAAAAACTTTAAATTTTTTTTTAATTGAAGGAGATATTATTTACAAATATATATATTTAATACTGGCATCTAACTTTTTCACAGAAGGGAAAACAAAGCAATATTATCGGCTCATTGAAATGAACAACAGTCCTTAAAATAGTGCCTTGTGTGGTACTGGGGAATCACTGATTTTTATTAAATAAGGAATATTTATGGACACAATTTTAATAAAAGAAGAAAACAATAAAACTAATTTGTGTATAAGGATTAGAAAATACTTCTTAAATTCGGAGTTCAGAAATACAGAAAAGAAAAAGGACTGCAGGGTCAAGAGATGCTTTTGTGGGTCATTTCATCTACATGAAAGAGAATATTTAGAGAAACTAAAAAGGTCAAACTAAACTGAACTCAAATTTTATTGACAAAAGTTTAAGCTACCTTTACCGTATGTCATCACACCATAATCAGGACCATCAGCAAGTATTTACTGAATGCCTACAACACTCAAAACATTTATGGTCAAGTGATTTGGAGAATTACTAAGAAGAATACAATAAGGTACATGTCTTGAGTGATTACAATCTAATCTGGGGAGACAGAACATAACATAAAAATAAATCTGTTTAAAAAATGTGAAAAAAAACAACCTGCAAAATTTTCCAGTGCTTTTTTAGAATGTGCCTTTATTCCTCTAATGTAGAAAAAATATTTTAAAAAATAAAGCTTATGAGAGAAATTCCCTAGCCGTCACAAATTTTTTTGTCAATAACCTCACAAAAGAAAGATTTTAGATCGAATGATATGAAAAAATGCCAATTTCAACCTTTTTTTTTTTTTTTTTACATGGGGAACTAGAAATTTTATATGGTCCAACCTTCATTTCAGTGAGTCATTTTTTTTTTTTTTAAGTCAGATACATATTGGTGTAGCCTGTCCACTCTAAACTCCTGCTTATTTCTTCTGGACCCTTTTCAGATTTGAGGGAAGTTTGAGGAGACAAAAATTACATAATGTTTAAACTCAGGGATTGAAAAACTAGCACAAAAAATTGATTGGTGATGCAGAAAAATTTCATCCAACACATTTCATAAAGAACAAAAACTTAAATGCATATGGTAGACCCACTCCAGTAAACCATGTTAGCGCAGTGGTAAAATCGACCAATCACATTTGAGAATAATTCCCTCCCCAAAAAATTCATTTTGCTTAGAAGGTTATGCAGATTGTGAACATTTATGGAATACAATAGCCACCCCAAATATTTAACTTCACAATAAACAGTAAATTGTTTCAATTTTCTATATAATGGGAAAAGTTTTATTTTTAAAGGTTCATATCTTCAGAAGTTGTCCAATTTGACCAATGTCTCTTTTTCCACGGTGCAGTGGATCTTAAAATCTGAAATTCATCTATATCTTGCTGTGCATTTGCAAAACAATTTTAAATTCCCACACAACATTAAATTATTTACAACCGTAAATCTAAAATCTGAATTTTTAAGAATGACAGGTGATAATGTTACCTGAATAAAAAAAAATAAAGCAAGCAAGCAAACAAAAGATATTGACTTATTTAACATAGTTAAAGAGCTGTTTGGCTCTCATTCCTTGATAATCTAAAATTTTTTCTAATGTGAAAGACTGTCATGATTTATGAACTCTGAAAATCTAGGAACCATGTATCAAGTCCTTGAAGACACCAACCACTGTGTCCACATATATCCCACATTCATGTCTCAGCACCACTTTATAAGAGACAAATGCTCTTTCTGCTTTATGTGATTTTAACACAATATGCGAGGCCTTGGTCAGATGACAGCTTTTCCTTGTAATTGTAATATTAGATTATCTGAGGTAAATTTAATAACAGAAAAAAACACTAAAACTTACCTTCTTTGACAGCTAGAGAATACAATTCCTAATCAAATGGATTGGCATCAGATTCTGAAAATATTTGAAGCTACATGCTCATTTATCTGACTGACCAGAACCTTAGAACCTACCAAAATAAGATCTATAAATCAAATATTTTTTTTGGACAAAGCTAACACTGTTTATTTAGGCATTGATAGCATGCCCGGAAGATTCATTTCTGCTTTTAGATGAATTTTGTTTACTAAAAGGAAGCACAGAACAGCTATCTCAAAAAAACACCAGTTTTTTGTTGTTGTTGTTGTTTTTTCAAAAGACAGGAAATGTGCTATTCACAGGGGACAGAGGTGCTGATGGCCACTGGTGTTCATGGTACATACACCACAGGCTAGTGAAAAACTGGAGTAGCAACTAACAAGTATTTTCCATTTGGAGCCTTAGAGATGCTGCAAAATACTAATTATAATGGACAATGGGTTAATATTTTTAATATATAAAGTGATCTTTAAAAGAGAGAGAGTGCATGGGAGTGGGAGGAGGGGCAGGGGGAGAGGGAGAGAGAGGATCGCAAGCAGACTCCACGCAGAGCTTGGTGCCCAACTCAGGACTTGATCTCCCAACCCTGAGATCATCACACAAGCTGAATCCAAAAGTCAGACACTTAACCTACTGAGGCGCCCCTGAAATCTTTTAAAAATGGAACATGTGAACAGAAAAACTAGCAAAAGATTTACAAAAGACAGAATACCAAAGGCTAATAAGCATATTTTTAAAAAATTCAACCCCACTGGTAATCAAAGAATTACAAATTTTTAAAGCTGTATGTGACCAGTTTTAAAATCACATTGATGGTTTGATGATGTAGGAACTAGGCAGTCTGGAACACTACTTGAGGAAACACGAATTGTTACAGCCTTCCTAGAGAGAATTGACTTCAGCTCAAAATCTCAACACATGGAAGGGAAAAAAAGCTTTCTCATTGTCTCATCTACATTTCAAAATAATATAATCAAAAAAATACCTCATTCATGAAAGCAAAAAAATCCTTTATGTACACATATAAAATCTCTAAAAATATACAATGTTATAGACTCAGAAACTTAATATTATAAATGTATTTTTTTTCCAAAATTAGTTTCTAAATTGAGGCCTCATACAGGAATAAGCACATGAGAAGAGCCTAAACATATCTGACAGGGAATAAGAAGAGAGTTACCCCACAAGTTATAGTCAAGCCTTATCTTAAAACTAAGATTGAGGCAGTAAAAGGCAGTTCATTACAATGACCAAATTATAAGTTTGTTTTATATAAGTTTGATTTTGTTTGTTTGTTTGTTTGTTTGTTTTTTAAAGTAGGGCTTGAACTCACAACCCTGAGATCAAAACCTTGAGCTGAGATCAAGAGTCAGACACTTAACCGACTGAACCACCTAGGCATCCCCAAAATTACAAGTTTAAAATGAAACTGTCATGGGCTAAATTGTATCCCCCCAAAATCCATAAGTATGTCAGAATGTTGATTCTTTTTGGCAATAAGCTCTTTAAAGAGGCAATTACTACTTCTGACCTAATAATGTACTATATGTTGGGGCGCCTGGGTGGCACAGCGGTTAAGCGTCTGCCTTCGGCTCAGGGCGTGATCCCGGCATTATGGGATTGAGCCCCACATCAGGCTCCTCCGCTATGAGCCTGCTTCTTCCTCTCCAACTCCCCCAGTTTGTGTTCCCTCTCTCACTGGCTGTCTCTATCTCTGTCAAATAAATAAATAAAATCTTTAAAAAAAAAATAAAAAATAAAAAATAATGTACTATATGTTGGCTAATTGAATTTGAATTAAAAAAAGAAATTTCAAAACCCCTAAAAAATATTTAAATACATAAATTAATAAATAGGTAATTAAGTTAAAATGAGGTCATTAGGGTAGGACCTAATCCAATAGGACTGACATCCTTATAAGAAGAGGAAATTAAGACGTAAAAACGGGCAAAACCAGAATAATGTCTCTAGTTCAGTTAATAGCATTTTACCAATGGTAGTTTCCTTATTGTAATAATGTGCTTTGGTCATATGAGATATTATTGGGGGAAACCAGATAAATGTTACACGGAATACTCTGCCCTGTTTTTGTAACTTCTTGTAAGTCCAAATTTATTCTAAAAGAAAAAGATTTTAGAAGTATACATTGTAATAGACAATTCTGGGGGGAACCAGGAGGCCTGCTTAGCAGCCATTCCTCCTTTCTGAGACCGCTTAGTTTCCTTTTGGAGAAAAAACGGTATAAATATTCCCCCACTGCACACAAACAGACAATGGAATTCTAAATCAAGGAGCTTTTATACTTCTAAGCCAAATGCATCTATATTGGTTGGCCGTCACATATGACTTCAGCAAGAAAATTCCTTTCAGAGCCAAGGCCTAGAGATATGACCCAAGCTGGTCTAATCAGACCCTCTCTCCAGGGCTTTGCATCTGGATCAATGATGTAACGAAGGAAAGACAGTCAGAGGTTATTTGTTCCTAAGTGCTCACAGAGCCCTTGTTACCCTGGTCTTCCAATGGCTTGTGACCCTGTGATCTACTGAGAATTCTTCCAGGATATTCCCTTTTGAGTTATCCGAAGCCGGTAAACAAGGAACTGTCACTGAATAAATGCTGTCTTATCCAGGCTTATTTTAAATAAAGAGTTAAGTGAACTTGTCCTCCTGTGAATTCCCCTCCATTTAGGGACAACTGGTCACCGATTCTCATTTCTTTGAATAAAAGCTCAAAATAAAATATTTCCAGCTCTGCCAAAAATTAACAGCAGAGTCTTATTATTTGTGTCTCTTGGGTCTCCAGACTGAAACTTTCACCAAGCAGTTTTGCTACCAGATCAATTTTTTGGTCAGACAGTTTTAAGGTCATTGGTTTCACCTCAGGAAAATTGTCAACAAAAACTAAAACATTTCAAGACTTGTGCTCACAATTCCCTGGCACTTTGTTTAAGCAAAGGAAATCAACAAATGGATTGCACGTAAGACTACAGACTTTGGAATCCAACAGACCTGTTTGGACGCTTATCGATCACTGTGTGCTGGTTTTCAGAGCTTGTGCAACACACCTGACCTCTTGGAGCTTCTGTTTCCTTCTTCAAAAATGAAAGGTAATATCATTATCTTTTGAATTATTTGGATTATTAAATAAGAGTTTCTGTAATACTCCTGAAACTGTCAGGCACAAGGTAGATATTCCTTAAGCCTTTGGCTGTGCATCAGACAACTTAAAGAAGAAGAAGGAAGAAAAGGAAGAGGAGGAAGAATGAAGAGGAGAAAAAAATATGCTCCTTCCTGTCCCCTAAAAATAAAAGAACTTACAATGCTTTACATTTTCATGTCACTTTATTTTTTTTATTTAATAATATCTTTTTATTATGTTAGTCACCATACAGTATATCCCTGGTTTTCGATGTAAAGTTCCATGATTCATTACTTGCATATAACACCCAGTGCACCATGCAATACGTGCCCTCCTTACTACCCATCACCAGCCTATATTCATGTCACTTTATATACATTATCTCATTGTGTCCTTGCAACAGACACATGAAATAAAGCAAGTATTCTTTTTCCTACTGTAACAGGGAGAAACAGAGGCAGAGCCAGGTCCAGAATCAAAGTTCTGACCCCACTTCTCTGATTTCCTCTGCCTGGTCCATATTTTTTTTTGAACAATTATTTTTGACACACCTACAACTGTACAGTTCAGAAATATCCAACTCCCATGCCAAAAATCAGGGATAACTGTCACCGGTATTGTGACTTGAACAATTTCTTTGGATATATGTGCGAAAAACATAGTTTTATATGTGTATAAAGGCAACAGATACTGAAATTGTCCCCTAGTCTAGTCATAAAACTTGGATAGTTATACACAAAATATTTCAATTATGTTACCTAAAGGACAGAAGCCGCAATGGTACTCAACATGGATGGCATATTCTATGACGTATCATTCTGAGCTGCACCAGCTGTCAAATAGGCAAGGGCATTTGACTGTGTGACAGTATCAGGCTAGAACAAAATCTGACTTCTTAGTGCTCCTCTGTTAGAGGAAAGATGGCCTCATAAAAAATTATCTCTCCATATTTTGTATTTTGTGATTTCAGTAATATCCCATCTGGGGTAGGAAGAGCAGATCATTCTAGCAAATGTATCTTGCAATAAAGTACAGCAATGGAAGGAGACATAAACCATAGAATAGTGGCTGGTTCTTGTCATGATTTCAATAATATAATTAAGAGCCCGGAGTAATTTTTCAAAATGTTTCATCTATAAATGGAGGTGCAATTCAAGGTAGGCTCATAAAATGTTTAGATTTGAAGAAACATTAGAAATTATTACTTTAACTGTCTTCCCCCCTTCTGTTTTTAGATCATGAAGCGAAGATCAGAGAGGTTATGTAATTTCCAAAGGTAACAAAGACCCAGAGTAGTAAGAGGGTGGGAAGATTTTAAGATTTGGAATCTGGAATTTGAGTTGTGTTTCTGCTTCATGCCACTTCCATCACCTTTCATGTGTCATTTAATAATCCATACATAATCTGTAATAATTTATATTTTGGCAATTGGGGGAAAATAGTCCAACTGTTTCCTCATAGTAAAATGGTATAATGATGAAAAAACACAAAAATAATAACTACATCTTAGGTTATAGTGAGAATTAACCAAAATGCCCTTCGTATTAAAAAGCACTTTGTAACCAATAAATTCCCATACAAATGTTGGTTATTAGTAATAGGATGCTAAATGATGGAAATTTCTGACTGTTTCCTCAACCGTTGGATTCCACTGAGAGTTCCTAAAGAGCCAAGACTGTCTTACCCATAACTGTGTCCTAAAAGCCTATCACCGTGCCTGGCATATAGAAGGCAGTCAACAGCTATTCATTAAATCGGTATGTTATCTTTGGAAATTATGTAGTCAGATTGAGATAGAATAAATCTTGTTTCCATAATTCACATTACTAGATAATTCTCTGCCGATTTTTCTTGTTGACATCTGTGTCCACCAGAACAGGTTTTTTAATTAAGTAGGAGGGAAACAAGATGGTGGACTGAACTGCCTCCTCCCAAATACACATACCTAAAAATGAGGGGAGAAAAAAGGTAAGGTCCAGTTCCTACTTCTTTTTTTAATGTTCTGTGATCTGCATTCTGAGAAAATTCTTTGACCTGATTTTCTAGCTTGCTAGCTTACTCCTTATCTGGTCTTGGATTCTGTTATTCTTCTCATCTATTGAAGTCTTTTGTTTCCCAACATCACATTTGTATTTTCTAAAGTCTTTATTTTTTCTCTCTTATGGACGTGGTATCACTCACATCTCCTTGAAGTGTTTAAAGATATGTGATAGCACCTGTTCTAAAGTCTGGTTCTGTTGGTTCTATTAACTCTGTTTTCTCTATGTGTTGAGATTGAAGCTTTCTTTCTTCGTAGGTGATTTCCCCCTGCCTAGATGTTAATTTGAGCTTTCTCATTAGTTTGTGAATGCTTTGTCTTTTTACCAAAACTTTCCCCTGGAGATGTGGGAGAGTGGAATATGTTGCCACAGGTAAAGTAATTACTAGTTTTGGGGCATGATGCTCCCCATTACTCTTAGGTGATACCTGATTGGCAGGGCACTTCATGTCTGTCCAAGCCAAGCACCCACATTCACAGTTTCTTCTGGAGGATGACAATTTTGTCACCTGTTACTTGTCTGTTACTTGTCTCTTCCTAGAGCTGTTCCCCAATCAGGCAGCCCCAATCAGGCAGCCTCTTCTTAAGTCCCACCTCTAATTAGGGGCACATCTACCGCCTCTTTTACCCTGCTAGCACCCCTCCCCTGTACATGTCTTGGGCAGCATTTTCCTCCTACATCTTCATCTCAGAACATCTCTTTGGTATGTCTGGGCTTTCTCATAGCACTTGACCTAGCATTCATTCTATCTCTAGCATGGCTATTGATTAATTTTTTTTATTTCACTTTTAGGCTAGATCCAAAAATTCAAATATTTGAAAACAGGACTGCCTGAAGGACAGCATGGAGAAAATGGGAGGGAAGAAATACTCAATGCAATAATAGAAAGAAATATTCCAGAACAAACCAAAAAAACTCAAGACTGAATAAAAAATGAATCATACCACACATTCCTGTAAAAATTTCAGTATACCATATACACAGAAAATCCTGATGTCTTGCAAAGAGAGGGAAAAATAAAAACAGGTCATCAGCTGAGAAAACAGAATCATATTGACATCAGACTTTTCTTCAGTAACTGAATGCAAGATGACAGTGAATACACATTTCAGAGGTGGAATACAAATATTTCTAAGCCCAACCAAAGTTAAGAGCAAACAAACACATTATCAAACTTGCAAGGTCACAGACAATTCATTAGCCACCAACTATCACTTAAAGCATTACTGGAGATGTTTTAAAGAAAAAAAATAAATCCAAGACAGAGATGTGAGACCAAAAGCCAATGATGATGAGCATAATGAGAGACATAGATCAATAGGATAGAACTGAAAGTGCAGAAATAAACACAAGCAGTTATGGCCAATTGATACTGATAAGGGTACCCAAATAATTCAGTGAGAAAAAGAAGAATCTTTTCAATGGGGTATGTCTAGAAAGTGACACGCAAAAGAATGAAATTGGACAACTACCTTGCCCCATATACAAAAAATTAACTCAAAACAGATAAAATACCTAAATGTAAAAGCTAAAATTATAAAACTCCCAGAAGAAATCAGAGGTGCAAATCTTCAGCCTTGGATATGGTGTCTTAGATATGACACCAAAGGCAAACAATAAAATTAAAAATAATGATAATTTGGACTTCACTAAAATTAAAACTTTTGGATTCAAGGATACTAACAAGACAATGAAAGCACAAAAAAATGATAGAAGGAATTTCCAAACCATATTTCTGATAAGAGACTTGTATCTAAAGAGCTACAATTCAGGGGCGCCTGGGTGGCACAGCAGTTGAGCGTCTGCCTTCGGCTCAGGGCGTGATCCCAGCCCTATGGGATCAAGCCCCACATCAGGCTCCTCCGCTATGAGGCTGCTTCTTCCTCTCCCACTCCCCCTGCTTGTGTTCCCTCTCTCACTGGCTGTCTCTATCTCTGTCGAATAAATAAATAAAATCTTTAAAAAAAAAATAAAGAGCTACAATTCAATAATAAAAGGACAAATAACCCAATTTTATAAATGGCCAAAAGCTCTGAACAGGTGTGTCTCTAAAGAAGATATACAAATGGCCTATGAGCACCTGAAATATGCTGAATATCACAAGTCCTTAGAGAAATTCAAATCAAAACCACAATGAGATATTACCACACACACCAAGGGGACTATAGTCAAAAAGATGGACAACAGCAGGTTGTTGGAGAGGTTGTGGGGAAATTGGAAGCCTCATGCATTGCTGGTGGGAATGTAGCACAGGCAGCTGCTTTGGAAAACAGTTTGGCAGTTCCTCAGAAAGATAAACATAGAGCTGCCAAATGACCCAGCAATTCCACTCCAAGGTATAGAAACAGGAGAAGAGAAAACGTATCTACACAAAAACTTGTATAAAATGTTATAGCAGCATAACTCACAATAACCAAAAAGTTAAAATAATCCATATGTTCACCAACAGATAAACAGATTTTAAATGTATTGTATTATCCATACAATAGAATGATATTTGGCCATAAAAAGAGAGTGAAGCACTGATACATGCTACAACATGGAGGAAACCTAAAAACATTACCCTAAGTGAAAGAAGCCAGTTGCAAAAGGCCACATGTTATTGGATTCCATTTCTACGAAACATCCAGAATAGGCAAATATATAAAGACAAAAAGTAGATTAGTGGTGGGTCAGGAGTGGGGGAAGTGACAAAGAGGGAGGGAACGGTGTTTCTTTTAGGGGGGACAAAAATATTCTAAAATAAGATTATGGTGATGGTTGTGCATGCTGTGAATATGCTAAAAAAATGAATTCCACATTTTTTTTTTACACATTGACTTCTTTATTCAGCATTTTCAGAATTAATGATCTGTCTCAGCAAATAATGGCACAGCTCAGTCCCAGTTATATTAGCCCATAGCTTCTTCAGTGTCAATCCATAAACCAACATATATTGCTTTCCATATATCTCTGCTACCTAGAATTAATAAAAATATGCTGTCATATATTAAATTTCTTATATTTCAGTAACGTTTTTCTCTCTGCATCATAATCTATCTATATAAAAATTTTTATAGGTTTATAGTAATTTAGAGTAGTCCAGGAGAGCAACCTAATATTTTAAAAATATACTGTAGGTCTTAAAAAAGGAAGGAAGTTCAAGAAATTTTTGGACTTGCCTGGCTGGTTCAGTCAGTGGAGCAGGTGACTCTTGATCTCAGGGTTGAGAGCTCGAGCCCCACATTGAGTGTAAAGATTAATTTAAGAATCTTAAAAAAAAAAAAAAGAAACCTTAGACTAAGGAAGTAAAGTATGAATAATAGTGAAATAAACTTTAATAGAGTGCTTACTACTTCTCAGCATTTTCAGAACTAATGATCTGTCTCAGCAAATAATGGCACAGCTCAGCCCCAGTTATATTAGCCCATAGCTCTTCAGTGTCAATCCATAAACCAACATATGCACTCTCAGACATTGTCCTGGCACCATACATTCAATTAGCTCTCTTAATCCTCATAACCACTATATGGGGAAGCACTTTGTTATTATTCTCATTTTCCAGAAGAGGGACTTAAGACACCAAAAGGAAAAATAGCTTGACCAAAGTCACACAGCTAATAAATGTTTAAGGCAGAACTTGAACCCAGATTCTTCCCACTAAGCTCTATGTTATACTTCCTCATATATCATGTGTTTTTATTTTATTTTTTTTTAATTTTATTTTATTATATTGTGTTAATCACCATACAGTACATCCCCAGATTCCGATGTAAAGTTTGATGCTTCATTAGTTGCATATAACACCCAGTGCTAGGAGGATCGGGGGGAAGAAAGGGATAAAGAAAAGGGGGGTAATCAGAGGGGGGAATGAAACATGAGAGACTATGGACTGTGAGAATTCCACATTTTAAGTGGGTAAATTGTGTATCATATGAATTATATCTCAATAAAGCTGTTTTTTTAAATAACTAGATAGTTCTATAGATAGTATTATGAGCATTGGTGTATGTTGAAAAGGATTACAAGAAACTATGAAGAGGGGAAAGCCAGGGTGTGCCACTAAAGCAGTATTCAGAGGAAAAGTCAGTGCCTTAAATGTATTCATTAGAAAACCAAAAAGACTAAGAAAGAAAGAAAGAAAGACCACAAAGACTAAAAATACATGAAGTAAGCCTTCAACTCAAGAAATTAAAGAACAACAAAATACCCCCTCCAAAAAAAGTACAAGAAGGCATGAAAAATAGAAAGGCAGAAATCACTAAATCTTCAAATAAAACTAAATGGTTAATTTTAGATTACTGGCCAACCAGACCTACAGCTTTTTTTCCCTTTCTTTTCTTTGAAAAGAACAGGAAAGTTGGCATAATAATATGAGGAGGAGCTCTCTGTATGACTTGCTTTTTTCCTATTCTCTCACTGCAACCCTCTCCCCGAAGCACTGTCCTCACACAATGTACCCCTCCCCCAACCCTGCAAGATCAGCATCCATGTGCTTTCACCGCCATCTCCCATGATGCTCATGGAAACCCCCTCAGCCAGTGTGAAAGTTCTCCCCTGTCACAATATCCTGAAGGTGGTGAAAGTGCACTGCCCAGAGTGCACTTTTATTTATGAAGAGTTTTAAAAAAGAAAACTATTAGTAAGGAGGGCACGTATTGCATGGTGCACTGGGTGTTATACGCAACTAATGAATCATCGAACTTTACATCGGAAACTGGGGATGTACTGTATGGTGACTAACATAATATAATAAAAAAATATTAAAAAAATAATAAAAAATAAAAATAAAATAAAATAAATAAAAAAGAAAACTATTAACAAATGTGGCTGAGAAAATGTCCTCCTAACTGACTATTGCTTTTCTTCATTCACAGAACATGAAGATTTAGACAAATGGATTGATATCACCTTGAGTTCTATACATTAATTTTGATGTATATTTGCTTGTAATTGAGGCCTTTTAAAAGACTTCATGTTGGTCATCCAAAATAAAACGTCAATTTTTAAAAAGTGAAATAAAGAGGACAGAAAATGTAGAGATTTTGAAAAGTAAGGGCAGTCAGGCGAAAACTGATAGCAAGAGAAGTGAAACCTATGTATTAGGGTTAAACTTCAAAAAAATATGAATTATCAATATTGGTACATGAATAAATAAAGTTAAGCATTGCAGTAATTACAGAATAAATCAAAAAGTTAGTCAAAGTCTATCTCCTAAGGAAAGCACTGGGTCTGAATAGTTTTACACACAAATTCTACAAAAATCTCAAGTAATGGGCACTATAAATATAAACCAATGGTCAGGAAACTACAGCACAGAATGGCTGGTCACCTGCTTTTTTAAATAAAGTTTTATTGGAACGAGCCACACCCAGTCATTTTGCATATAGGCTATGGCTGCTTTACTGCTACAATGGCAAAGACCTAAAGTACTTACTATGTGACCCTCTACAGAAAAATGCTACCTAGAGGAAGGAAATCCAATGGTCAACAAACATGTGGCGGCCATGAAAACACCACTCAGATCTTCTGCTTTGGGGAGCACGATTGACAGACATCCTGGCTGCTATGGCTGAATCCACTGTTGTGTTCACACTGAGGCCACGATTCACTTGCACTGCTTCAAGCCAGTGACTAAGAAAGGCAGGGCTGCTAGGCTCAGGTTTCCTGCAAGGCACAGGCACAGGCTTCCTCTGACAGGTGACTTTGGCTCAAGGACTCCACATCAGCTTGTTTGAAGTGCTCTTAGAACCACACTGTAGCCTGAGATGCTGCCTCCCCCACCTTCCTTTTCCATGCCCTCCTCCTCTCCCTCTCTCTTTCATGAGCCTAGACCTGCATGGGCGGTCTGACCACATCCTTTGCTCTCTCCCCTTTTCTCTTCACAAGCATTTTCCCTAATAAACCTCTTGCACATCGAACCTAGTCTTGGTTTCTGCTTCTCAGAGGACCTGACCTGGCATCACCTGTAAAAAATTGCTACCCCTGACTGTTCTTGCATCAGGGAAATGCAAAATTAAACAACCACACACCATTTTTCACTCACTCAGATTAGCAAAATTTCTAAATTGGATCATATCAATTGTTGGTGACGGTGGAGACATGGATTTTCTCATACTCTTCTGGAAGTAAACTGGTTCGGCTGCATAGGAAAGCAACTTGAGACGTGAGCACACACGTTAACCGAGCCATTCTGCATCTCTATAACCATCCTAGAGAAACATGTGCAACGAGCACACGTGAGGTGTTTCACTGCAACGTTGTTGGTAATCACAAAAAACTGGGAATATCCAACAGTATTAGCATACAGGTTATGAAATATCTATGTTATGAAATACCACACAGGATACCATGGGAAGAGAGAGAGAGCTATACATATTGAAAGATGTGCAGGACAGTCTATTAAGTGATGAAAGTAAGTAGAGTAATACATATTATGTAATACCGTTATATTTACGATGCATTCAGAAATCTATCCTCTCTTCCTCCCCCCCCCCACACTATTTACAAACTGGTATCAGTGATTATATTTAGGTAGAGGAAAGGAACTAAGGGTGGTGGAAAATTTATTCATATATTATTTTCATGGAAAAAAATTTTTTTAAATTCAAGTGACAGCAATTCTTCTTTCTCTCCATGTGGCACTGGGCAATATCTGAGGCTCCATAAACGCTGCATATAATGGCGTATATTACACATGTAAGATCTAGAAACTTCAAAGATCAAGGTTGCATCGAAACCACATGATCTAGGAGTTCTGCATCCACTAATTCAACAGAGAAACACCGCATGTTTATCAGAAAAGAATCCATAGAACACCTACTTCCAGCAAACTTTATAATAGGTAAGAGAGGATTAACTCAAGGTAAGTAGGTAGGTAGGTGGATGGATGGATAACTAGATAGCTGCTAGAGAGCGAGCTAGATAGACAAGAAGAAACACATATATTCAATAACTATCTAGTTACATCAAAATACACATTACACTATTGTTTGTAATTTATAGCCAGACTTTTCGTCAGGTAGAAAAACCTGACAGGTCAGGGGCTGTAAGAATCATTGGCTGTCATTCTTTGAATGTGGTAAATGCTCCTGCCCTTGAGACTCATAAGTAGATAAAGCATTTGGTGAAGAACAAGCCTGGAACCACAGAAGCTTACCCAGACTGGATGCCAGTTCTTTCTGTGCTTAAGCAGCCTCACTTCCATGGGACTCTTGACCGAAGAAGAGATCATTTATTTATCTGCCCACAGGTATCCATCTGCCCCTAGTATCTCTCCAGTGAAACCTTTTAATACTACATGAGCTGCACATCAATTCCTAATAGCAGCAAAAGCACATATTTTGGCTTCCTCTGTAAACACATCAATAACTCTAATAGTTAACTTCTTGTCCCCCTTAGCACTCTCTTCCATATTAGGCCACAGAGGAAACTGTGGAGCAGGACTGAAAATCATGGAAGTAACAATGTTTTCTTAGTGTTTGGGGTTTCATGACTACGGACAGCAACCTAAGAAATCACTGGTTATTATGAATCCAACTGAATCCCAGGAGTTGGGGACTCAGGGTCCTATAGGAGCCTTGTAGGGTCTCTAAGGACTAGTGGGTCATTGCAGGCTGGCAGTGACTTCTAGGAGCAAAGCTGTATCATAACCTTATCCCTTTACCCACTCTTGCCCCGTCTACAGTTAGAATATGCCTATGCCACAGGAATCCGTGAGTGCAGTGTCCTTGGCCTAACGCCAACTACGATATAAAGAATATGAGCAGAAAGATCTGCTCACCCAGTGCACCCCATACCAAGGCAAGGTGCACTCTTGCCTAACATTTTGTCTTATTCTAACTGTATCTTTGGATTCCCATCCCTAGCAGGGGTTTGCCTGCCCTACCAGCGAGGGTTGGCATTCCTCCTTCAGCTTGTGCAAACACAATTTTATTATTGTTTATGCATCAGGTTAGTCTATTTTATTTATAACATAATAATGACCAACGTCTGTTGAGCCCCTATCATAGACCAGGCACTTTCCACCATTCATTCATTGCTGGTGGGTTGCAAAATGGTACAGCTCCTTTGGAAGACAGATTGGCAGTTTCTTACAAAACTAAATACGCTCTTACCATATGAGCCAGCAACCATGATTCTTAGTATTTACCCAAAGGAGTTGAAAACACGTCCACACGAAAACCTGCACACGGATGTTTATAACACCATTATTCATAACTGCCAAAACGTGGAGCAACCAAGATGTTCTATGAGTAGGTGAATGGATAAATAAACTGTGGTAATCCAGACAAGGGAATATTATTTGGTGCTAAAAAGAAATGAGCCTACCAAGACATCAAAAGACATGGGAAAATCTTAAATGCATATTTCTAAGTGTAAGAAGCCAATCTGGAAAAGCTACATACCATATGATTCCAACTATATGACATCCTGGAAAAAAACAAAACTATGGAGACAGTAAAAAAAAAAAAAAAAAAAAAAAGATCAATGGTTTTCAGGGGTTGAGGGGAAGAAGGGATTAATAAATAAATGGAGCACAGAGAATTTGTAGGGCAGTGAAACTACGCTGTAGGCTGCTACATTGGTGGGCATATATCATTATGCATTTGTCAAAATTTATAGAATGTACAAAAGCAATAGAGAACCCTAATGTAAGCTACGGACTTTGGGTGAAAATGGTGTGTATTGATTGTAACAAATGTACCACTCCAGGGGGAGACTTTGACAGACGGGGAGGCTGAGCATGGGGGAGGAGGGGAGGAGAGAGTATGTGAGAAATATCTATACCTTTCACTCAGTTTTGCTGTGAACCTAAAACTCCTCCAGAAAGTAAAGTCTATTAAAAAACAAAACTGTTCATTCAAAATTTATTTTTTTTTAATTTATTCTACCCTAGTCATGGAGATAAATGTATTTTTCCCATAAGGATTTGTAATCCTTTCCAATGTCCAAACCACTCAATTCATTTCAGCTAAAGGCAACGAATAAGAGCAATTCCAGAAAGGGAATCTGAGTCATTGAGGCCAGTAGGTTTCAGTGCATGTACCTGAGTCGGCCATGTAGCAAGATGAAGTCACATGTCACATCTCTTCAGCAGCCACAGGACAAACAGGCGCTCCTCCTTTCAAATCCAAGAACTTCCAATATTATTTTGCCAACTTCTTAGAGCTCTCTGGAAATGACCGAGTCCTTACTCTACTCTTCTTACTAACCACATGTTTTGAAAAAACACCATTAGGGTGCAATTGGCACTGATATTTTCCAAATAAAACACTTATTTCTGAAAGTATAAATTGTCTTATTTTTCTGTTGTAAGCACTGGTTTTGTGGGCAAATGGAAATATGAATTGCAATTATTGTGGCAAGGCAGTTGGAGTGCCTGTGGGGTTTGGTTTTTTTTTTATTATTATTATTTTTATTTCCATAGGCTGGCAGCCACGGTGATGGCTTTCCCATCAAGCAGGAGTCCTGGCAACTCCCCAGGTGCCTTCTGATAGACTTCTGGACAACAGGACATGAGGCCAGAATGCAGATGCGTTATTTTAAGTTCTTTGAGAACTCCTCTCTTTCTCCATAGCCATCCATTTGCCATTGGGATTATAGTATTTGTGCTGTATTTTTATTACTACAGGTTTGGTAAACAGTCATGTTTCACAGTATTAGGCATGCATCAGAGAGAGTGTTTCAATTGTCTATTGCTGCATAATGAACCACTCCCCAAAAATCTGTGGCTTGAGACAATACTGATTTGTTATTTCTCCTGATTCTGTGGGTTGTCTGGGAACTCCTTTTGTTCATTACTGGAATCCCCCATGCAGCTGCATTCAGCTGAAAAACTGGCTCAGGGTTGGACTCAACCAGAACACTGGGATGGCTTTGCCTCACTCTCCATGTGATCTTAGGATCTCTCTCCAAAAAAACCATCCAGATCTGGTCTTCCTTGCATGGCATCTGGGTTCCAGGAAGGCAAACCCCACAGTGTAAGTGCTCATCAAATTTCTGCTTACACCACCCCTGCTGATGTCCCATTGCCCAAAGCAAGTCGCAAGGCCAACCCCAAGGACTGTACAAGGGCATCAATACCAGGAGGTTTGATTCATTGGTGACCATCCATGTAACAGTCTACCCAGAGAGAGGAAAAAATAATTATCTGATTGAACAGATTTAGTTTAGGAACAAAGGCATTAAATATGAAAATATAATGATTGGACATATAAGGGCTTAATATCAATAATAACTAATATAAAAATGGACAGTTATGACAGGCCAGGCATTGGACTAAACATTTCATATTTATTATTCCACTTTACCCTCATACCAACTGTACAAGATTGGTACCATTATAAATCCTCATTTTAAGGACACCAGAACCAATGCCCAGACATGGAAACAAGCAGTAAAAGCTAGTGTTCAAGGTGAGAGTCCAGTGAACACAACTCCAAAGTTCATGTTCTTAATCCCCATATTATCATACTTCTAAACAGATGGTACAGAGGTCCCCACTGTAGTGACAGTGCCATGTCTTTAAAAATTCACCTTCTGCATTAAATTGAAGTCAATCATCCTAAGTCCCAAACTAGTGAGTCAGAATAGCCTCCTGTCAACAAAGCTCTCCACTGAACAGACTTCTTTTCTCCTTGTCCAATTCACCTAGACTTCTGGCTAATACACAGGCACAGATACGGTTCCCTCTCGTTTAGGGTAGAACACAACCTGGCCAGCCACCCCTCACTTCAGAGCCTGGCAACAGGCTCCTCTGTGGAGGAGGCAAAATAGCCCAGGAGGAAAACACTGGTTAGACCACCCAGCAGCATGATCTGACACCAGTCACTTAACCTCCCTTAGACTGTTTCTTCAGCTTTTTTTTTTTTTTAAAGATTTTATTTATTTGACAGAGAGAGACAGCCAGCGAGAGAGGGAACACAAGCAGGGGGAGTGGGAGAGGGAGAAGCAGGCTCCCAGCGGAGGACCCTCATGTGGGACTAGATCCCAGAACACCAGGATCACGCCCTGGGTGTGAAGGAAGATGCTTAACGACTGAGCCACCCAGGCACCCCTGTTCCTTCAGCTTTAAAAAGAGGTTAGTAACAGTGTCTGTCTCAGAGAGTTTGGGGGAAGATTAAATTGAATAAAGCTTGCAGGGAGCTCAACTGCAGCTTCTAGTAAATAAATAAATGGTAACTGTTGCTATTAAGATTAAGTGCTTTTCAGAACTTCTTGGAAGCCGCCTTTTCCTTGCCAGTCATATGATTTGAGAGAAGCATACCAGTGGCTTTATCATCTCTGTGGAGGACCTTCTAAGGACAGTCAGCAGAACCATATAGATTATATATTAGCTTATTTACAAGAAATAATCAAAGTTTTAAAGAAGCTACTTGACCGGGCCGAGGGGGGACAGGTAAGAAGGCAACGTGATTCTCCAAAGTATGTGAACCATGTTTCCCAAAGTCGTTTATTATATATCCTGTCTGTGTGTCAGCTCAACCTCTCTACTGAGGGTAATAAAACCAAATCACATGGGTGAGGAATCACATTGAAATGCTTTCTTTAAAATCTAACGTTTTACTTAATTTTAGGTATTCTTGCTAAAAGAAGAAAAATTCAAAAACAAATATTGAGTCTCATGTTTAAAGATGCATAAACACTTTGTAGATCTTTTCTCATGCATTTTACAAGGTTAGCATTCCTCACGTTGCTACAACCGTGCACAGCTAGAGTTCCCCATGTTCGACAGGCCATTGTGTGAAGTTTACAAAATGGAGGTGCCTAGGAAAGTGTTTTACGTCACGCACAAACTCTTCCAGTCCCTTTCAACACCATCAGAAGCAAAAGGAAGCCATGGAAGATATGAAACCAGAATAATGCCCACAAATAATCTTCGTAATTCCTTGTTGCTTATGGAAATCGAGGTCCTCTAAAGAGCCACGGGGGGTTTAGGAAACTTTCAAATAAAATGGGAAACGTAAGTATCCACGCCAATGTTTCTTTGTCTAAAACAGGAAAACTTCGATCTTCTCAATAAAGTCTGTTTTGAGTGTTGTTTTTTTTTTTCACTTTTACGCACCTGGAACAAATAATGAAAGCAATAGAGACATCCTGGTACAGAAGGAAAAGCAAGAGCTCAGTCGGCCGGAATTGAGTGCAAGTTCCACATTCTTGCACTTGTTACTTTAATGACCAAGAGTGAGCCTCTTATCTGTAAAAATGAGAATCATAATTCCTCCTTTAAGAATTAATGTGAGGATTACATGAGTCATTGTAGATGAAAATGCTTGGTACACCATTTGGCACCGAATAGGCATTTGTTAAATGTTTATTTTGTTCTGCCTTCTCAATATGCTTTTCTTTCTTAACACCAATTACCTCCAAACCTACAGCATATTAGAAAAAAAGTCCTTATGAAAAGACTTAGTCATTGGCAAATATAAGCTTTTACCTAAAAGCTCTACATTAAGGGATTAAATTCTTTGCAAACCTTAACAGCGAAATTAACACTCGCCTTCCAAACATGGGGTAGGTGAACTAATCATACGGTTCACATTCAGTACATACCATCATGCTTTTAGAATGAATCATGAGATTTTAAGCCTATGTGCATAACCAGGAACTTAATTAAAGCCAACTAATGTTTGTTAGGAGTGCAATGGTTGACGCACAAGTGCATTTGCTGCCAGGATGGCCTTGTGAGCTTCATCCATTCTCTACAAAAAAATCATGAGATACCAATTACCCTTTCTCTCAATTTTCCCAGGTATGGGTCCAGTGGGTCATTAGCACATGGGGCTCTTGCAATGCTCTCAATTAGAGGAGGAGAGACAGCTGCTGGAAGGACTGGAACCCATTCTCCTGATTCTCAGTCCACTGCACACTACGTCATCTCACTAAGTCCCTCTACAAGCAGCCTTCGATCCTTTTTGTTAACTTAGGGGCAGGAGAGGGAACAGCATAGCATAGTGGATATTGTTGATTGGCACTCGACATCCACTCCTCCCTTCTTGTGGCCCAGTATTTTTTTTTTTCTGAACTATTAGTGGCCATCCATTAGTCTGTCGTGAAATCAACTTAGGGGGTCAAGACTGGCATTTCTTAATGGAGTGGCCTAGCCTAGAGTAGCACTCAATTGCACAGCAAAGCCTAGAATAGAGTCTATCAGGGCATCCCATTGTCTTGTGAATCTTTTATCTCGGGTAGACATGAATGTGACTGTGTACACGGGTAAGCTGAATTTTAGAGTTTATCAAATAGTTTGAAAAACATTGTTCTGGCATGCCTTTCTGTACCTCTGACACTGAGAAGCTGAATACTATGTTTCCCAAAGTCCTTTCAGAAAAAATTCCAGGTGCAATTTGGGTTTTACCAGTGAGATGCCCGAGTGTGAGATCTGGAAGATGACGGTGGTCACACCTCTCCTCCACAGCTATTTCTGTCAGCGTGTGGTGGACACCTGGGGTTTTCTGTGGCATCATTGGCAGAGGACCCAGCATACAGTCACAAGATACTTAGATTCTGAGAGGCAAGGCACAAGGCATCCATTTCCTGCTGGCCCAGAGAGCAGCAGGAGGGGAGGCACCGTAAACATGGTAGCTTCCAGATCTTGGTCATATCAACGAGATTCTGGATCCTCTGGCTTTCTGACTACAGAAGTACCAGCAGCAGTCTTGGTGGTTTCATTCTATAACGTGCCTTTGGGAATCGTCATGGAAAACTCGACCTCAAGTCTAGTCTTCAGCCCTCACATGATTCTGCAAGCCACTTAATACCCTATAATAAATCCTTTCTTGGTTAAGCTACTTGGAGTAGTGTCTCTTCCGTACTCTACACTGCTAAGACTAACAGGAAATGGAAAAATAGAATAAAATCTTCTTTTAGTACTCAACACTATACTGGAACCTAGTTATGAATCTCGACAAGAGAATTCTGAAAAGAAGGGAAAACCCAAATCATTTAAGTCATAGATATTTGGGGGTTTTTTGTTGTTGTTCTGGTTTTTGTGGGTCCTATATCACCAAGCAATCAATAAACACTTGTTCATTGATAAAACCACATGATGGAAAAACACCAAATGGCTTCATACTTTCATAACTAGTTGCAAGGAGAATGAATGAATCTGTTTTAGGTCAGACAGACCTAAGACCCAAAAAAAGGTCCTGGAAAGGCCCTGAGATGGGAATTTGGAGGCAGGGGTTTGTTGAATTTCACACTTGGACCAAAACCTGTAAGGAAGCAAGAAAGCAGGACTGGGCAGAGGAAGCAGTTGAAGTCTGATACAGTTGCCACAGAGGCCTTGGCTGATTTGGGGGGGCGGTGTTTAAAATGGGTGGAGGGCACAGTTCTGAATCTGACATGATCCTTCAGAGTGGTCTTGAAATGAAGAAAGGAGGTCAGGTCTTTGAACCCCCACATTGACCAGTCACTAGATACAAACTGTCTTTGGAAAAAGTCTGTGACCCAGGATGAGCTAGCTCCCTTCAGCCAAGTGCAAGTCCTTGCAGGGAACTCAGCTATGGGTTGTCAAGAGCCAACAGCTCTGGGGAGCTGAAGAAGGAGCACTTCAGTCCTAAAGGGGGGAACCAGGTGGTGAATCACAGCATCTGCTCAGAACCCAGAGAAGTCTGAGTGAGTTAAGAGATAATGAGGCATAAACTATTGTGTTGTTCATGTGGAAGGAAAGAGTAGATAGATAAGGGAGAAGACAGGAGGTAGAGCAGACAGGGCTTTGTGATTTATCAGCTGTGGGAGGAGGGAGAGGGACAAGACAGAGTTCCTTCCCTACACCCTGCCTTGGACACTTGAGTAGATGCTAGACCGTTGGCTGAGGCAGGGAAGCCAGCAGAGAAGTAGGTTATTGGTGAGAAGAGGATAGAGGCAGAAATTACAAATCTAATGTTGCATGTGTTGAGTCTGAGATACCTGTAGGATATAACAACACTCACTGAGCACTTGTGACATCCATGTTCTAAGCTACGCACCTTATATACATCGACTCACTGAATCCGTGTATAAGGATTCCTCTATGAGGAAACTAGTCTTGTTATTCCTATTCTTGTCCCAAAGCACATGGGTTTTCAAAGTGGTTAATCACCTGGCCCAAGTCACTCAGCAGCGCTTACATTTGAACCCAAGTCTATATTGCTCTATGCATACAGGTGCCCTCTCCACACCATTCTACAGATGAGAAGAGAAGGACAGGGATCTGACCTAGAGAGATAATGGTTCTGTGAGAAGATCAGGACAGGAATCTGATCTAGAGAGATAATGGTTGGCATCATCATTGCACAGATGATAATTAAAGCCACAAGAATAGGTGGAACTAGTTAGCAATATTTACAATAACAGTGTTATTTGCTGACACGCATCAAGTATTTCCCCACACGTCAGGATATCTTCTCAATGCTCTACATTACTGAATCCTTACAGCAATCTTGTAAGATGGGATGTAGGCTCCTAGGGCTGTGTTAACAAAGGTCCACAAATTGCGTGGTTTACACAACCTAAGTGTATTGTCACACAGTGCTGGAGACCAGGCGTCCGAGACACCAGCTGAGGCAGTAGAAGCAGAGACAGAGGGAAGTTGAGTTTTCGTGGCATCAAAAGAAACCAGGACGCACGGGACACGTGAGTGCACCCAGCCATGAGAGCCACACTGGAGCCTGCATTTGGCACTGCAGTTGTTGGACCACGACTACATTCCGGGTTTGGAGATGTATAACTGTTCCTCACTGAGTTCTGACTTTGAGATCAAGATTCCCACCCACGTGCATATCCACACTTATCCTTACATTAAATGCTCATTTCACTTCTGTTTCTTATAAACTTAAAACAATCTGACTCAAGCATCCAGAGAGGCAGGGAGAAAGAAATGCGTGGAATGCCACATCATGGAAGCTAATGCAAAAGAATGATTCAAGAAGGAAATGGCTGCATCAAACATTACAGAAAGATCAAGCATGATAAGCACTTTAAAACTAACGGAGGTTTGCTAACAAAAAATGTGAGAGCTGGGCGAGTGGGGATCGAAGCCAGGCTGCCGCGGATGATGGCAAGTATGGGAGGTAAGACCAGAAAGAGCCATAGAAACCACACTTTAAAGTGGCTCAACTGTGAAGAAAGAGAGGGAAGTAAGGCCCTGCAAAGAAGTTGTTGCAGAGTAGAGGGACTGATTTAAGATGAACACTTTTAAATGCAGAGGGAGAGGAGCCATACATGAAAGTGAGGTTGAAAACAATTTGGAGAGAGGACAATTGATGGGATGAAATTGCTTGGGTGCAAGCAGCTGGGGGGAGGAAAGAGTCCGAGACAGGAAGAGGGAAGGAGGCAACGAGGGGTGTGCACACAGAGCAGGCTATTTTAGGATCTGATATTGAAGATATTTCCTGTAATGGCTTCCATTTTGTGGGTGAGATAGGAGACAAGATTATCTGCTGACCGTGAAGGAGGAGACAGGTTAAGAGCCTTGAGGAAGAGAAGAAGATTTGCAGGAGTCATTTCAGAAAATGGCAGTAAGCTCTAAGTGGAACAATGTGGAGGACTACCGGTTAGTACAGAGGGCTCAGGTGAGACCACAGGCCTGAGTTTGGCATGCCTGCCTGTGAGTTCCTCCAGTCTCACTTGGTGGGGCAGGAAAAGCAGCAGAAACATTGTTAGTTGGAATTAACTGAAGTCTGAGGAGAGAGGGGCAAAGGCACAAGGAGTTCAAGGTGTTGGGAAAAGAATGATTGAAGAAAGGAACCAGAGGATCGACGTGGACCCCGGATGCCAAGGCTAGTAGGGAGAAAAGAGGAGAACCAAGGAGACTCAAAGAATAGCTGTGTGGGAGTAAGAGATGGTGGTCTGTGCTGATAAGAGTTTATGGAGATTTGAAGATCTCAGGGGTGAAGTTGTAGGTGGTTAGAAGATCCTAAATTGTACCATGTGTCAAAGATGTGTGTTGCGTGCCTGTCCAGCTTCTCTTCCTTTAGGGAGATGTCCTTCTGTGATTACATGTGTTCCTGGTTGAATAGATCACCCTGGGACCTCACCCCCCCACCCCACCTCTGCTACAGGAGTCAGCATGGGATGCAGGCCAATGAGTTCATGCCCTGGCTAAAGAGCTTGGCTCAGGGATGAGTATGTGACCCAGAAGAGATGCTCAGACTCTTCTTTCCTGACATTCTTTCCCTGAATGTTGCAGGCAGAGAGTCTTGTTTTCTCAGCTCATGACTTGTAAAGGCCATGTAGCTGTTTGTGACCATTCTTTCCTGGTAGCATGGAGGAACCACCTCCAGAAGGAGAAAATGAGGCAACATGCAAAGACAAGCAAATCAAGGGGAAATGAAAGATGGGTAGAAGGGAGAAGAATCCAAATAACAATTTTAAATCGCCGGATCTAGCCATGCTGAAGCTAGTCTACCCCTGAATCTTTCAAATGAGCAACCCCCCAACAAATTCTCTTTGGCTGAAGGTAGTCTAAATATATTTTTGTAAAGATTTTACTTGTTCATTTTTGTGAGAGAGAGAGAGAGCACAAGCAGAGGATGGGGGAGGAGCAGAGGGAGACGCAGACTCCCCTCGGAGCAGGGAGCCTGATGCAGGCCTCAATCCCAAGACCCTGGAATCATGACCTGAGCCGAAGGCAGACGCTTAACTGACTGAGCCACCCAGACGCCCCAACTGAAGGTAGTCTATATTGGATTACTATAAACTGCAATGTAAGGTTTAAGTAGCTGAAACAAAAAGAGGTAAAGGTATGAGGGCCAAGAAGGCCAGGAAACTAAAGACAGAGTGTGGTATAGGTTTTCCTTATGAGCACTAAAGTCATCCAGGATGAAGGCAGTACTTGGCAGGAGTGGAGAAGATATCTAGGAACCATCTGCAAGAGTCTTAAGTAGAAAGAATAGACAGGATGTTAGTAGGTAACTTCAATGAAGATGAGAAGAAAGTTATATACCCGTTAGCAGGGGCCTCAAATGAGCAATGATTTTTATACAAAGGCACAGGCATAACAGTATAAGGCTGCATAGGGGAGAGAGAAGCAACCAGATCCCACTTACTGATGAGAAGCTAAGTGGAGTTGTGCAATAATGTGGATACGATCACTACTGCATAGACCAGGCAGATCCAAGGTTATAGAACCATGACATGCTTCCCAGTGAAAAACAAGCTCCACTTCTAAGTCCTAAGTTTTATTACAATATAAATAATAGAGACACCCTTTAACCACTTTACAGCCCACCTCTCCTCGGCCTTGAATCACCCACTGTTCATCTGTAGGACAGACGAGAAGGTAGAACTGAAAATTTAGAGGGCTCTGCTTCCTTTTTCTTCCTAATTGAGATGTTTTATGCATACATTTAAATGTCTCAACGACCAGAGTAATAATCTCAAAGGCAATTATCATCCCAGTGTATTTGGTAGAAGAGTTAGTGTTAAATATTTTAAAGCCCTAGTGAGAAAATCTCATTAACCTAACACATTTTATTGGCCAACATAAAATATACATGGATATTATGGAAGAACAAAATCTAACACAAAAATGTGAGGCTGGGCTGCCGACTCTAGAATGAATGCCACAGAGGGAAAGCCAATGATCAACTGGCATTTTGACAAGGAGGGAAATGGCTTTATTAAGGGATTTCAGTTTGTCCAAATGACAAACAGTGAATGTGCATATGAACTATATACACATAGACAGAACTTCTTTTTCTTATGCCGTGTAATCTTTCCCCCAGAAATGGAAACATATTATTATGCCCGCTCATGTTTTTTAAAGTGATGTTGTTAAAAGTATCTCTGAAGAGTGTCGAAAATGAAATTTACAGAGAAAATAAGTGAAGTTCATTAAGGATTGCATTCGGAGGATGAAAACAGAGGGAAGGTATAAAAACAACCCCTCCATCTCTAAACACCCTCCAGTTTTCCGTGGCATGGATGAAAGAGAACCGCTCAGCAAGTCAGTCCTCTACAGACCCAACCGGTAAAGCTGCCTCTTCCTCTCTGGCTGAGTGTGGGTCCAGAGCAGTAGCCACCATATTTCTGGAGCATGTGGGGAGGGGTGGGCAGGGGGAAGTGGGGGCTCCCGAGACTGCAGGCCTCCCGCTGGGAAAATATAAGGCCGCCTCTCCTGCCTGTTGTAGCCCTAGCTCATGTCCTCAGTCACAGCTTTGCAGGTATATTTAATAGGTCACAAATGCCACTTCATACTGTCCTTGCAGGAGAGAGCGAAAGCCAGGCAACCCTGACGCATCCCCCAGGGGACCTCCTTGGTCACTCCCCCTGTGTGATCTGTCATCCAACCTCTCAGTGTCAAACTCATTTCCTTTCCTCTAGAATTTGCTTTTTTCCTTAATGTTTGGGTATAATTTATTTCCCCCCTCCTTTAATTAGACACCAGTCCTTTTTCCAGAGACTATTTAAAATTTTCATATGGCAAAAATAAGATAATCACCCAAAAAAGTGAAAGTTTCTCTCAATGAAAATATGGTTTCCTGAAAAATACTTGCAAAATAGAAGTTTAAGAAGAGGGCAGAAAGTGATGGAAATTCATAATAAAACCCCAATCCTAAAAAAGTACTCTTGCTGTCAGTACATGTGATATATTGGCAAATAAACCTGGGCAGGATTTCTTCATCTTACAGGTTTCACATTAAAGGTTTCATTTTTAAAGGACTGAGATCAACTCTGCTCACACATGAAAAATTACCACCCAATGTGATCTGGCAGCAACATTTAAAACCAGTTAGTTTCTTATAGGACCTCAGACCTACGTATGTTTTATCCAAATAATTAGCTGTATTGCTTTTTAAAGAAATCATATGCATAACACTCATGAATCTCAGTCATTTTTTGAGCTTGATTGAATGTATGGATGTTTGCCTTCCTTTATGGGGGCAATTTTCACCAGGATCGCAGGATTTCAGGAGAAACTGGAAGAGTGTGGGGTAGCAGAGAAGTAGCAGAAAAGAGAGGTAGCTTTTGATCCAGAGCCGGCGTGGTAAGACTGCTGACTCAGTCACTAACCAACTGTAACCTTGGGTAGGTAACACCCTCTCTGACCCCAGAGAGGTTTCAAATAAAACATTAAAGCTGCTCCACATGGCTATTATGAGAATTAAATTGGGTAGTAAAGCCTCTGACTCATAAAAGGAATCCCATAAATGTTAGTCCCCTACTGCCATTGCCCATTCTAGATATACAATCTACTGCAATTCTTCTGGGTCCCAAAGTGCTAGCAAGTAAAATAACAGGTGCTTTTAGTGTCAAACACTAACCTACAGCTGGCACCTCAGAGATCCTTTTTTGCAAGTGATGTATTCTCGCATGATCATCAAAATATATGGTCTTAACATACTGCTCAAATTTCAAAGGTTTGGGGAATTCGTGAAATTGACAATTGCGTCCCATCTCTTAGCTCCACCTCCCCCAAGAGACATGGTATTCAATGACGGAGTTTTAAGTGGCTCTGTGGGTGCCTATCTCCCCCGGGCATCACATCTTTGAGGCAGGCACAGGTGACAAAGTGATGCTGATGTGAATGGATCAGTCTTTCAAGACATTTGATGATTTCACAGTCAGGAAGCGCAAGACTGGTCAGGTTCAAGCCCAGCATCTGGGAAAGCACCTCCCTGAAGTCCAACAGCTGTAATATCAAACACACACAGGAAGAGTGAGAACAAAATGTATCAACTACCGCTAGTCCAAATGTAACCAACCAACCAACCAACCAAAAAAGCCTGTGGAAAACCCAGGTGTGCATGAGGTAGGCAAATTACTTACTGTCTTCAACCTTAGTCCTCTCGTTTATAAAATAAGAAGATGAATCTACTAAATCACCTCCAAAATGCTTTCATCCCCAACTTCCAGTGATTGCGTAACCTCTTTTCTGAGGAGCTAATTAGTGTGGCATTGGCTACCAAGTCAAGAATCTCAATTAGGCAACCATGAATGAGACCCTGACCTAAGACACCATGTTCTCACTTCCTGGTGGGGAGAACCTACTTCCCCGGGCTGTTCTGAAATTTGGGTCCAATGAAACAATGACTGTGTTTGTGTTCTATATACTAGGAAGTGCTTGACAAAGGTGTGGTTGGTGTCCATGGGTGATAAGTACTTACCCACTGGAATTTTAACTAGATGTGGAACGTTCTTTTTTTAAAGATTTTATTTATTTATTTATTTATTTATTTATTTATTTGAGAGAGAGAGAGTGTGTGTGTGTGCATGTGAGGTGGGGGGACAGAAGAAGAGGGAGAGATAATCTCAAGCAGACTCCACACTGATTGTGCAGCCCGACGAGGGGTTCCATCTCACAACCCTAAGATCACAACCCGAGCCAAAACCAAGAGTCAGGCGCTTACCTGACTGAGCCACCCAGGCACGCCTGGGCTTGGAACCTCTTAAACTAAAGGAAGAACAAAGGGCAAGGAAGTATGAGCTGATAAAAACAGAAGGACTGCTAAATAATGACCAGATCACATCACATAAACAGCTTCCTTCACATCCTATAACATTAGACTCTCTGGGACTACTATCTATCCACCACAAAAGGAAAAATGGAGAGGTGAGGAGGTTGGAGATGAAGGATGAAAAGGTGCCTCATTCCCCTCAAATTCTCGTACACTGGCTGCTGTGATTCTGTGCTGGCGCAGAAGCAGGTTAGTCAAGGTTATCTGGGCAACCCCTTACTAGAGGTAGCTTCCATCCGAAGAAAGATAGGCTACAACAGATATTGCCTCCAGGAAAAGTGCCTTCCAAACATTCCCACCATGTCTCATTCACTTCCCAACCACCTTCCTAGGCTGAGTCCAATTTAGAGAACATAATACTCTCTCCAGCCTAATGTCCCTGATGAAAAAGTTCCCCTCAAACTGTTCTCCCCTTTCACATATGGTCAAAGCTCTTCATTCCTGAGAGGTTTCCCTCTGAGAACACACACTTTATAGTTTGGCCTTCCTCAATGTTGCCTGACACATGAGCCAAAGCAGAGGCAGCCAAAGAGGGGGGAAAAAAATATCCTATGATCAGAGTCCACTCTCTGCCCTTTTGAGCTTCAGAAAGAGAGGGAGATTAAAGCCAAAAGCAAATGGGGGTCAGGCTGCCCGGGACAGTTTCTTTATGCCTGACCTCCTGATGTGCTCACCAGATAAAACTCTCCTCCCTGCAACCAGTCAGCGAGAGAGCACTGTTTATGGCTTACATCTGGGTAAGATTGGCCATCGAGTCTGGGTGCCACTGTTTGAGAGCTGGGACTGTTTCCTGCCACTGATCTCTGCTGGAGATAAGCTTTCCCTCCTGAGGTTGAAGCCTGGGATGATGCAAACTTCAGAGGCAATCAGCGGACATAATCAAAACCTCTCCACAACCAGAACCCGGCTTTCCACATCCTTTCCACTGCTTTGATGAGCATGTCTTTTTCTTCCCTACGATCCGTGCCATGAAACTGTGAATTATTTTTCTCAGCAGAGTAAATCATAATGGTTATTTTAATGCCAGAAAGATGCTAGAGGGCAAGCAGATACATTGAACGATAAAGAAAGCTTTGTAAATTGTTTCTGAAGAAACGTACGAATAATTATCAAGATTTTGAATTGTCCTTTTTCCTAAACAAGATTTCACCCTCAGATTTCTACCCACCTGCTTTTCTCTCATTTCTGCTTCTTCCAGAGACTTTTTTAGTGTCTTCGTTTCGCTGGTTACCACTTCCATCATATTCCTGGCCCTCTCTTTATCCTCCTGAGTCTCGTGCTCTGCAGTATTCAGTTCCGACTTGTCAGACATGAGCTTTTTCTCAGCTTTCTCCTTCATCTTCTCAAGTTTGTCTCTGGACTTATTTAGGTCTTCAATGGCTTTGGTCTGTTCCAAACTTCTAATCTATAGAGCCAAGGGAACACTAATAATTTCTTTCACATTTGTTTTGGACAATTGTATCAACAAGATAAACTCGAAGTCAATGAAATTCACTTAATAACTTTTTTATAAATAAAGAATGGAATCCATCCCAGTTATACAGACGTTGCTAAGCATACACACTGGACAAACAGGTCTTAAGGCAGTTACAGTTTATAAACACGTCAGAGTACCATTATTTGGAAAAAGCAATGAGACAAATGGTAGATCGCATGATTCTGGGGTTAAATATTAAAATAAAGTCTGCTGGTTCTTACACACACTCTAATGAGCTCCATAGGCAAAAACAACTTGCACTTTTGGCCCTACAAAAGGGTCGTCCCCGGCACAGAAATACTAGGAAAAGTAAAATATCTCCTCTGCCAGTAGTCTATGACGAGGAAGCCCACCTAAAATCCTCTTAGTAAGTCTTGATTACTGCCATAAGGAAAATCTAGAACAGCAATATTTCAGAAGAAATGCCTTCTGACTTGACCAATGAGTATGGGAGGCAGGAGGCATGCATGGCATTCCACTGCAAACAAGAGAGAAGGGGTGGGGGGGTGCCTCTCTCTAGGCAGCTGTCCAAGGATCTTAAAGCCAACACAAAGAGCATCCTGGAGCACGAGGCACATTTTCTTTATTAGCTTAGTATTGAAAACTTTGCCAGATCTGCTTACAAAAATAATTTGAATAAAAAGGTTGAAATTTTGACAAATACTATGACATGGATGAACTCTGGACATTACAACAAATAAAATAAGCCAGACACAAAAGGATAGATATTGTATAATTCCATTTATATGAAGTAACTAGGATAGGCTAATTCATAGAGATAGAATGTGGACTAGAATTCCATCCCCAAGGGAAGAATGGGGAGTTATTTAATGGGCACCGAGTTTCAGTTTAGGATGATAAAAAGTTCTGGAAATGGGTGGTGGTGATGGCTCCATAACACTGTGAATGTACTTAATGCCACTGAATTGTACACTTCAAAATGGTTCAAATTTTGAACAACTTTTATGTTACGGATATTTTACCACATTTTTAAAAAATGAATTGGAGGTAGTTTTACGTATTTGACACAAAATTTTTAACACTGACCATTAAAAATAAATATGAACGAGCTACCATTCAACATCCATGGGGATGGCTACAGTCAAAAAGAGAGACAGTCACAAGAGTGGGCGAGGGTGTGGAGAAATCGGAACCCTCATGTACTGCTGGTGGGAAGGCAAAATGGTGCAGCTGTGAGAAACGGTTTCCTAGTTTTCAAAATGTTAAACACAGAGTTAACACATGAGCCAGCAATTCCACTTCCAGGTTTATATATTCAAGAGAACTGAGGGGCGCCTGGGTGGCGCAGTCGTTAAGCGTCTGCCTTCGGCTCAGGGCATGATCCCGGAGTCCTGGGATCGAGCCCCCACATCAGGCTCCTCCGCTGGGAGCCTGCTTCTTCCTCTCCCACTCCCCCTGCTTGTGTTCCCTCTCTCGCTGGCTGTCTCTCTCTCTGTCAAATAAATAAATAAAATCTTTTAAAAAAAAAAAGAGAACTGAAAACCTCTGTCACACAAAACCTGTCCACAAATGTTCACAACAGCACTATTCATAATCACCAAAAAGTAACAACAACCCAAATAGCCATCAACCGATGAGTAGATCAGTAAAATGTGTATCCCTACAACAGAATGTTACTCGCCAATAAGAAGGAATGAAGTACAGATACATGCTATGGATGAACCTCAAAAAATCTTCTGCGAAGGGGGAAAAGCCAGTCAAGAAAGACCGCTTATTGTATTATTCCACTCATATGAAAGACCCAAAAAAGGCCAGACACTGTCGGTCGGGGAGACTGGGGAATAACCGCCAATGGGTTGTTTTTAGGGGTGATGAAAATATTCTGAAATTTGATAACGGAAATTTGCTTTCATCTACTAAAACACACACAGCTTCTTAAGAAATTTAGTTCCTTTTCCAGCAGAGAGGAGGCCGATGGCAGCCATGCCTGGACAAGTTCAAAGCTTTGAATTGGCTCCATGCAGGAGAAAGGAAATCCTCGGGAAACTGACAGCTGCTGTAGGACTTGCGATCAAGAAGGCATAAAAACCACCACTGCGGCTTGAGAAATCCGCGGGTGATACGATGCCAACCACCGCTGGGAGAAGGAACTCTGAGTCAGTTTTTGAGCCAATGAAATGGCACTGGAAGACCCAGCACCTGAGCCAAGTTAATGCCACCCACTAAGTGCAGGTCTACAGAGGCTGACCTTGGAGATCGTTCATGGATTCCAAGTTATGAAAACCCATACTGGAAAATGAACAGCATATTGGATATACTATAATAAGAGCATTGCCTCAGCATTGCTTCCTGGGTGTGAGGATGTGCAGGGGTCACATCAAAGAATACTCCTCTTCTTAAGAGATACCTGGTAAGTATTTAGAGGTGATGTGTCATGATGCATGTAACTTATTCTTAAATGGTTCAGCAAAAATGAAAACCTCCCACCCTCATTAGGCAAAACAGAGCCATCGGTAAGATGTTAACAATTATTACATAAACTGTCATGTGAAGAATAAAATACTGTCCATTATACTATTCTTGAAACTGTTCTCTAGATTTGAAATTTTTCAAAACAAAAAGTCAGGAGAGGGACTGTCCCATGCATGATCAATACAACGTGCATCCTATCTGTAAATGTTTTTGAATATATATTGTATATTTATTTATAAATTATGTAAGCAACTGTTCTAAATAATATAGTCTGTCGACTATCAAACATTTTACAAATTGGGGGACAGTACATGAATGAAATAATCTTTATCAATTTTAAAAACAAAGTTATCTACTTTTAAAACAAAGAGATTTCCTTCATGTGCAAACTGTAACACTGATGCAGAGAGACTATGTGGCCGAGTGGGAATTTGCTAGGAGTGGGATACTGAATTCAAAAGCTTGTATTAATGGATACGTTCAGGCTTTCTGCTCAGACTGGGAAAACGTTTACAGTAGGCTATCTACCAAAAGTGACGGAACACAGCTTGGAGAGCTGCAAGTCCATAAATCAGGTCCTAATGAGAAGAATTCATAGCCAAGAATTTCTGAAAAATATGAGACTTTATCACAATCCTAAAGGCTGCCTCAGTTCTTGTCATTGGGGAGCAAAGGCAAGTCATGGAGCTCTGAGCCAAGCCACCAGAACAGAACTAAAAGCAGGGGATGACAGAGACCTCAGGCTCCTAAATCAAACCCAACAAACGAGATTCCTGGAAGTGGGGGGTGGCTAAACTGGTTTCTTAATCCTCCAGAAGGAGCCTCCTGGACCCAGCTCAGATTCAACAAGAGCCTGTGCCCCTAATGGTCTTCGGTGGGGCAGAACTGGTCATCAACAAGACCGATGTGCCACCCAGACCCCGGCAGGGATGGAGAAGGTTCCCAGAGGGCTTTACACCCGGAGAACACCTTATCTAGCGTCAGCCTCCTTGAGCAAAAAACTGTCAAATCCAGTGAACAATTCTCTCTCATGTTAAAAGGGCCCAAAGCCCTGAAAGAGATGGTGATTGAATTTAAAATCTGATGGGCTGACTCTCCAGAGCATCTAAATTTTCTAGCTGGAGGGTTTTCGAGAAGCCGCATTGAAAATACAACCCTGCAGGAGCTAGGCACTGCGCGCAGGCACCCTGAAGACAGGGAGACAGCAAAGTGGGAAGAGTATCCCCGCAGCCCAAATACATGCTGTGCCCCTGCAAGAGAGAACCACAAGGATTTCAGCAGAAGGAACCTGAAGCAGAAAAGAGAGGAAGGTGTCCGACTTTGCAGTCTGAGCACACCTCCTCTCCCATCATTCTACAGCCCAAGAAGTTCTTCCTTACAGCTTCTGCTTGGTGCACACATTCAAAGTCGGGAGAATCAGACTAAATTCCAATCTACTACTGGAGATCCGTTGAGCCCAAGATGGTAGGTTATAAGAAATATATATAAACAAAGGCTGCACTGACCAGGTTGGAGAAAGTTCCGGAGTGGAGAGGGGCATGAAGGGCCGCTGTCTTGCATGGGAGACGATAAGAGAGGTAGCAAGAGGGAGAGATCTTTGCTGCTGACTAAAGAACGTTATTCCCTTTTGGTGTTTCCTTGAGAAACTACAATGAAGATAACAACGGCTCTTCACTAGTTTTTGGTTGTCTGACTACTGAGCACAGCTCCCTACTAAAATTGGGCCACGTGGTACAGATGGAAAGCTGATACCTCTTCACCAAATATCGATTGTTTTTTGTTGTTGTTGTTCTTATTGCCCAGAATAGACCCATTTCTCAGGCTGACTTCATCTAAGGGAGGCCCAGGGACTAAGTTCTGGCCAATGGAGATACAAAACATTGTATTGTTCCTGGAAATTGGCCTACAGGGTGTCCTCCCGCCTTTCCTCCTCGCTGGGGGCTGGAATGAGGCCAGAGCCCCGGCAGCTAGCTTGTGTTAGGAAGCAGCATTGAGGATGAAAGCTATTGCTAGAATAGTGAAGCAGGAACAAGCAGCCAGGGTTGCTGATGACCACAGAGCCATCCTGCTAAGCATGGCATATCCTCTTTTCAGTGAGAAAGAAATAAACATGTCTGTCTAAGCCACTGTTATTACAGAGGTGTTTCAATTTATTTAGCGGAGACTAATCATAACCAACGCGGGCTAAGAAGCAGCTGGTGTTACAGGGGTTACACAAAGCATCTTCTGGATCTTCTGGAGTTCTGCCACATGATTTCAGTGCCTGCATTTGCATTTGTGCAAAAACCTACGTTTGTGCCAATTAGTAGTACTACTTTAATTATTCTAGGTTAATGAGAAAAGAGCAAAGGTGGAGTTAATACATAAATAATGTGTTCATGCCAAGTGAAGGCCAAACTATGTCACAGTGTGTGTACAAGTAAAATATCTGCAGCATTCAGTTAAAGCACAGGGTAGAATAAATGGTCTGTCCTTAGATGACATAAACCACAGGCATGCCAGTCAGAGGAACATGTGCCACAAAAAATTGGGACTACACATTCTCATTAATGGTGATTGTAGTGAAATAACATAATCTAGCACATTGAATTAATATCACTCATGTTTTTAATTTGATTTTTACACTACATTTTACTTTCTAAATTGGTCTGAATTTTATAATGGTGAAAATGTAGCAAGACTGGGGCACCTGTGTGGCTCAGTCAGTTGGGCTGACTCTGAGTTTGGCTTGGGTCATCATCTCAGGATCATGGGACCGAGCCCCACGTCAGGCTCTGCGCTCAGCGGGGAGTCTGCTTGAGATTCTCTCCCCCTCCCTTTCCCTCCCCTTCTGCTCCTACCCCCCCATGTGCTCGCTCTCTCTCTCTAAAATAAGTAAAATCTTCAAAATGGTGAAAAAATCTGTTGACCCCTTTTTTAAAATGTAGCAAGGTTGAGAAATTTTTATACAATGTTAAGTTTGTATATATGAAAGCCATAGTATAATAAAATTATTTTGACTCAACATAGGGAGGGGAATCTATAAAAGAATATTTTTCTTTCCAAAAGAGATTTTCTACAGTAATCATGTTTGCCTGCCCACTTAAAATTTAATAGTTATCTGGAAAGGTCTACATTTTCCTGGTTGAGAATTCAGGGGGGAATGTACTGCATGAGTCCTAAAAAGGGAGACTGGGATAACCTAGGAGTCAAGGTCTTCAAGCATGGTTTTGCAACAGACAGAAATGCGCACAAAAACTCCACACAAATGTTCCCAACATCCTTGCTTATAATAGCCAAAAAGTCAAAACAATCATAACGTCCATCAAATGCTGAATGCATAAACAATGTGTCATATATCCAAATGATGGAATATTATTCAGCATAAAAGGGAATTGTGATGGTTAATATTATGTGTCACCTGAGCTGGCCCACAGAACCAGGATATTTGGTGAAACATGGATATTTCTGTGAGGGTGTCCTGGGGAGAGATTAACATTTAAATTAGTGGACTTTCAGTAAAGTAGATTTCCCTTCCTTAGCATGGGTGGGCTTCATCGAGTCAGTTGAAGGCCCAAATAGAACAAAAGTGTCTCTCTGCAAGCAAGAGGGAATTCTCCGAGAATTCAACCTTTAGACTTGAACTGCAACATCAGCTCTTCCTGCCGGCCTATCCTGCAGACTTTGAACTTGCCAAATTCTGTAATCACATGAGCCAAATCCTTAAAATCAAACAGTCAGTCTCCCTGTAGCCCTCTCTCTCTCCCTCCAACTCTCCCTCCCTCCCTCCCTGTCTCTATGATACAATATATATGAAATATATAAATAATAATTATATATAAACATTAATATATTTATATTTTACAATATATTTTATAATATACAATATTTATAATAATATAAATATTAATAATATTATATATATTAAGCCAGCTCCTCTGGAATACTTGGATGAAATATATATATGAGAGATAGATAGATAGATAGATAGATAGAGGATATAAATAGAAATCCTATTAGTTCATACATATCCTATCAGTTCTGTTTATATGTAACAGAGGGAGAGGGAGAGAGACAGACATACCCTATTAGTTCTGTTTGTCTGGAGAGCTCTAATTTAGGAATGAAGTACTAACATGTGCACAACATGGATGAACCCTGAAAACAGACCAAGTGAAGAAAGCCAGAGGCAAAAGGCTACACACTGTACGATTCCATTTACATGAAATGCCCAGAATAGGAAAATCCATAGAGATAGAAAATAAATTAGTGGTTTCCAGAGGTTGAGGAAGGGGAAAATAGGGAGTGATTGCGATAGATATGGGATTTGGCGGGGGCGGGGGGAGGTTAGGGGGTCCTGGAAAGGTTCTAGAATTAGGAAGTAGTGATGCCTGAACAACCCCATAAATATATTAAAAACCAGTGAATTGTGGAGGTGCCTTGGTGACTAGGTCGGTTAAGCAACTGCCTTCAGCTCAGATCATGATCTCAGGGTCCAGGGATCAAGCCCCACATTGGGCTTCCTGCTCAGCGGGAAGTCTGCTTCTTCCTCTCCCTCTGCTCCTCCCCCCTGGATCTCAGGGTCCAGGGATCAAGCCCCACATTGGGCTTCCTGCTCAACGGGAAGTCTGCTTCTTCCTCTCCCTCTGCTCTTTCACTCTCAAAAAAATAAATAAACTCTTTTTTTAAAAAGCCAGTGAACTGTATACTTTAAAAGACTGAATTTTATGGCATGTGAATTATAGCTCGATTTTTTTAAGACACTGAAATGTAGTTCAAATTATTTTTTATATCGACCTTCCATAAGTGGTGAAATTAATTCTTAATTTAATAAGTGTAGTAGGCTGAACTGTTGTCCCTCCCCCTCCCAAAAAAATAAATATATGTCCACCCAGAGCCTCAACACGTGACCTTATTGGGAATAAGGGTCTTTGCCAGTATAATTAAGGTAAGGATCTCACAATGAGATCATCCTGGGATAGGGTGGCCCCTAAAACCAATGGTAGCTGTCCTTATAGGAGACAAAAAAGGAGGGACACACGAGGGGACGGTCACCTAAGGGTGGTGGCAGAGAGGAATCCAGCAGGTGCCAGCCGGGGACTGCCAGTAGCAAGCAAGAGCCCAGAGACAGGATGGAGCGGATGGGCACTCAGCTTCACCAGAAGAATCAACCTTGCCAACACCTTGCTGTCAGGCTTCTGGCCTCCAAAATCATGAAAGAAAAAAATTTCTATCAAATTAAGCCACTCAATTTGTGATCATTGGTTATGGCAGCCGTAGAAAATGATATAAAGGCCATCTTTGCTAACATTCAGAAATGTTACCTTATGAATAATAAAGTCAGTACAGGGACGAGCATAGGCAATGTACAAAGATAAATAGTTGGTATTGTTAGTCTGCCTTGGACACTAATATTATATGTCTCCAACAAAAAAAATAAAAAGTCACTTGTAGCTAAAATCTCTGATAAATTCATGAAATTACCATTCACTGTGTTAGTAAGTTAGAGAGATCTCCGTTCTCTAGTGGAAGGCAGACTTAGCATCCTATTTCCATGGTGAAGGGTGAAAGTCTCTTGAGTCAGTCAAATTCCACTTCTCCTATACCTTTCCTATACTCTTAGTGATAAAAAGGTATGGATCTCTTTACTCAAAATAAAGCAAATAAACACACAAGCCCACTCTATCTACTTTCTCGACTCCTCCCCTTTCCATCCAAGTATTCCAGAAGAGCAGGCCACTGACTTTTGTTTCTACTTCTTCATCCCTCGGCATACTGGAATTAAGCCTATTCTCAATCGCCTCACCCCCAACCGCTACAATCTACACTACACGTGCTTGAGTCATAGGAGTCCCAACGCAAGTGCAGGGGATAGTCGTTCCCCCTCTACCTTACTGCTGCACTTGATGCTATTGGTCACGGCCTCTTTCTGGAGATGCCCTGCTCTCCCTCCCATGTCCCTCTCTGCTTCCTTTCAGTCTCTTCCTTGATGATTTCACTCTCCTGTCTAAAAGTCTGCAATGGCTCTCCAGGACCCAGAGGACAAGTCCAAGCATCTTAGGAGACACACAAGGCCCTGGGTGATCTGGCTCCTACCCCCTGCCCGGCCTCTTCTTCCACCACCCCCAGTCTCTGGACGTCATTATGGTGTCAGCAGCAAGCGACCGAGCTTCTGTTCACCTGCTGATTGCATCTGACTATCACTGGTACCATTCCCTTTTCCAACCTACTCATCTATACTTCAGTTACTCCCATTCCACATCCATAATTTTTCCCATATCCACATATCACCTACGGTCATCATTTTTTTCTTTAACTCAACCATCTTTTGAACTTACCTGAATTTCTTTCTTTTTTTTAAATTTTATTTATTTATTTTATGTTCAGTTAGGCAACATATAGTACATCATTAGTTTTTGATGTAGTGTTCAACGATTCATTAGTCGCGTATAATACCCAGTGCTCATCACCACATGTGCCCCCTTAATACCCATCACCCGGTTACCCCGTCCCCCCACACCCCTCCCTTCTGTAACCCTCAGTTTGGTTCCCGGCATCCAGAGTATCTCATGGTTTGTCTCCCTCTCCAATTTCTTCCCATTCAGTTTTCCCTCCCTTCCCCTGTGGTCCTCCATGGTATTCCTTATGTTCCACATATGAGTGAAACCATCTGGTAATTGTCTTTCTCTGATTTCACTTAGCATAATACCCTCTAGTATTTCCATTAAAAGGAATTTTGTATGATTTCAATAGAATTTGCCACAACTGGAAGATGACAATACAGCAAACACAGTACAATGACTGTGAGAAGCACTGAGTCATGTATGGAATCGTTGATCACTATATTATACACCTGAAACCGATACAACTATACGTTCATTTTACTGGAATTAAGACTCTTCTTAAAATAAGACTTTTCATTTGTACAATGAAAACAAAACAGTATTAGTAAGTACTATTGCTTGTACTCAGCACTAAGCTTAGGGCTTACTGTTTATTTAAAATGTAGTCTAGTAAATGTTCTAGGAGCATAAAAACATAATGACCTCTAATTAAGATTTTCTCCTTGATGTGAAGGAATTGGAAGAAAAAATCCAGGGAACCCATTTTTTGCCTCACGACTGAACATTATATAGTGACCTGTCATGCAGCACCTAGACCCATTTTATAGGCCACAAGAGCCATGTGCCCCACACTCAAAAACGTTACTTTACCGCACTGACACTGGAAGAAGAAACCATTAAACCTGACACTATCACCAGAACCACCCATTGCATAATCACATCACCCAAAGAGCAAAACTTAATTACAAGAATCAGGCTTGCTTGGGAAAGGTTAAGTGGAAAGACCACTTGCAGACAATTATCATAATCCAGGCGAAATACGATGCAGATGTGAGGCAGATGTTGTTGAGACCAAACGAGAGCATACTCCTCAGATACAGGGCTCAATCTCCACCAGCTGTTTTCCTCCTTCTGCTACAGAAAGTGTGGGAACCCTCTCCCCCCAGCACCATTTCCAGCTCACAGGGCTGTCTTGACTAAGGGTCCCAGCGTTACTCTCAATACACGTGGCCTGGAAGACGCCCTCCTCAGACCCACACCCCCAAGGGGCCCGTTCACCAGGAGCTGCCCCACTTCCAAAGCCACTCTTTCTCCACTCTCACCCAGCAAGTGCTGGGCCCTGTTCTGGGGCGTCGCCAATGGAGAATCCCTTGTTCCATCATGACCTCGTTGGCTGCTGGACGGGGAGCTGCCAAGCTCCATGTAGGCCAACCTTACTCAGGGTCCTGAGCTGTGTGGTAATTCTGAAGGCTCCTCCAGCCCCACAGTACGATGTCACCCTCGGCAGTGACAGAATTAGCTACAACGGCAACTACTATTTGTACCAGGCTTTCTTGTACATTCATTCACCATAGTGTTCTAGTTTAGCTTTACGGTATCTGGCCACATGCAGAGAGCTAGCCGGAACATGCAAGTTCACGTCACAGTCCTGACAGCCCTTCGTCGGGCCCAGCCCACGTCATTCGGAGACGGAACCTCAGGTCTTAGAAACTGGCACAAGCAAGGCAGGCCTCTAGTATCAGGGGAAGCAAGGAGATGATAAGGGGATGCGCGGAGTAGAAAGAGCACAGCCACAACCCAATCACAGAGAAGAGATGCTCAGCCTCGCAAGCCACGCAGATTCACAAGGTGAGCAGTGAAATAAACAGCAAGGTTGAGTCAACCCTGACCATTTAAATCAGCCGCTTAATTTCTCCTGAGGACAGAAGAGCGCACTATATGAGAAAGGGAAAATTTGTTGGTAGGGACCAGATGTCCCCAGCCACAGCGGGGAGGGAACCAGGGAAAAGAAGCCAGGCAGCTCACACGGTCCCTTCCAGCACCACCGCACCGAAATACAGTGTGGCCTTACTAGGGAATCCTCACTCAATCCTTCCTCTGGGAAGCCAGCAGGCATCAGGCTTCCCCGATGTCTCCCCCACTTAGTCATGCTTAGCAATCACCCAGATGGCTCCAGGTCATTCTCTTCTCCTCCGGCTTCGGGGAGTTCTGCAAGCTGGGTGTATGAAAATCCCCAGTGCTGTTTACCCTTCCTTCCTGTCACAGATTTCTTGGAGGAATTTGAACTATTTCACTGACACATGCTTACAATGAAACATGTCCCTTTATCACCGAGTTTACTTCCCGGTTTTGAAATCCGAGTTCCCTTTATCATTCCTAGTCTATGTTTTGCTACCTGCCTATTTAACACCAATTATGGGAACCATTTCCATCTCTCCTTCAATGTGAAGAAGCCAATGAATAGAACAGATTCTTCCTGGGCCCAAGGCTAGGTGTATAGCAATAATAGTAGTAAAGACCTAATAACTTCTAATTAAGATTTGCTCCTTGACAATGGGAAGAATTGGAAGAAAAAACCAAAGGGAACCATTTTTCACGTCAGGACTGAACATTGTATTATGCCCTGTCATGCATCACCTAGAAACACTTTGTATGAACCACAGGACATTTGAAAACCTGGCTTTACAACGCAGATGCTGCCTCAGCACCCCCTGTAGCCCCTTCCAGCCAGGGTGGGAGCGGTGGCTTCCTGAACCCCCCAACACCTCCCCTAAAGATCAGTCTCAAAGTGTGAGGGGGTGTGGAAGATACTTACCTCGATATTTGCTCCCCAGCTTTCGCACCCCAACAGATCCTTTCCCTTGTTTCCTGCTTTCCTTATTTTTAAATATGTTCCCTCCCCTGGCCCGTGTCTGCCCTTTCTTTCCTCTAGGGAAATAAGCCTCAACTCAGAAGCTTTTCAGAGGAAAAGAGCTCAGGACTCAGAAGAAAAAAATACAATAGGAAATATTTCCTAAAATACTGTCTCCACCACACATATTTAATCGCTAGCTTAATGCCAGGTTCCTTTTCCCTCCTGGTCTGTTTCCAGATTCAGAAACATTCCAGAAGTCAGTCCAGAGCGCTCATCAGCAAAGAGCCAGGACAATATTCACATCTGTATTCACAACACGCCTATCTGCCAAAAGTGGTATGTGCCTATGAAGTTACATACCCTTCCAGGGGCACACATACAGGACAGTTGAAGATCTGGATTAAAATCCTCCAAGTTTTAATTCCTTTCTTCTCTGTAGTGATTAGAAGTGGAACACTTCAAATCCAGGAAGCACACTGTCCAGATCTGAGCACCTTCCTCACCTCCGGGGAGAAGGCATCTCACGGAGCTCACAGAACTCTGTTGTCTGCCTGACTCTTCTCCGTGAAGAGCTGTGCTCATTCGCTCTTTTCTTCCTAAGCAAACTCCTATGCCATGGCTCCTTACGTGATCACAAATACCACAGTCACCCACCCTGAAAAAACGCTTATATTTTCTGTACTTCACATCACCCCCTTTTTTTTTTTCTTTTTCTTTTAATTCCAGTAGGGTTCATATAGGCGCTGTATTCCTTTCAGATGTACAATATAGTGACCTTACACGCCACATCTTACTCGGTGCTCATCACGGGAAGTGGCCTCTTCATCCCCCCACCTACAACACCCTTTTTTGATGGACTTCTCATGCAGCAAACATGGCTTCGATTCAACTATCCAGGAGACGCTCCAGTGATCTAATATGCTGATTTGTGTAAGTTGCATTTCCCCCACGACTCTAGAAAATCAGAGGAAGCTTTTGTCCCTGTTTCTCTTCTGCTGTGTCTATTGTAAGACTTCGAAACTTTCACATAAAGTGGTAACTTGCAAAAAGCAACAAGGGAACCAAGCTGAGCACTTGCCTTGAGGTCGTTGGTGTCAGCCAGCTTGGCTTTGAGCTCCGTGTTCACTTCTCGACACACACTCAGCTCCTTCTGCAGCCTCTCCACCTTCTTCTGCAACTTTCTTAGGGTGAGATTGGCCTCATCCCTCTCCACCGCCAAGGCTGAACGCACCTGCTTCTCCTCCTCCAGCTGGGCGATTTTCTTCCGCAAGAGGCTCATATGCAGTTCTTTGCTCTCCAGCCTTTCTTTCTGAGTCCTGAGCTGATTTGATACAAACAGGGATTTTTTTAAAAATAATCATTGAACAGTCAGTAAATATAAATTAATCACTCAGATCATGTTGATCTTTACCTACACTTCAATAAGACTAATTTGTAAACCATCAAAAAAGGTCATTGGATTCCTTTTCCTGATGCATTTTTTTAATTCCTATTTTTCCAAGAATTAATTTTGGAGCTGCAAAGGGTGAGATAAAAGAGCCACAGAAGATTCAGAGAGAAGTAGGCTTTCAACATCTGATTCCCTCCAACATTACGTACAGCATAACAGACATGTAAAATTACTTTTAAAAACTACTAAAATGGGCTTATCAAGATCAGAATAGGGCAGAGAGACAAAATCCTCTCCACCATCCCATGGCAACTATACTCACACTGGTCTTTTCTAAAAGAAGCCAGAGTGCAGGTCAGTACCAAAAACCTAGACGAATTTCAATCCCTTAGAACCACATTGACTGATATCAAACATGAGAGTTGATGTATTTTTAAAGTAAGATATACCAGGGAGAGTTTAAAGAAAGCTTTGCTTACATGTTTAAAATCTTTGAAACAGAAGGGACCTCAAGAAGGTTTTCATTCATTGGTGTCTTTATTATCCGCCTGGCCTACACCATCCACAAACCAAGCAGAGAACAAGTTCTTCAAACAGCACTTATCGCTCACAATCAAACTTGATGAAGGAAATTATAGTGGTTTTTAGAAAAAGATTATGGACTGTAAGGGGGGAAAAAAATCCTCCTAGCCTTCAAATGTCACATTTAGTGAGTAGAATATTAAGTACAGAAACCTCTGTCAACTGTTGTGAACACTGGGAATCGGAATCATGTAGAATTCTAGAATGTTAGAGCCGAAGACTGTTGCATTTTCCCTAATTACGTACTCCACACTTGTAAAGTGTTCGGAGACGGGAAGGGCAGACTGAAACGCAGGCTCGTAGAGCTTCTGTAACTATGACAGCTTCCATACCCAGACCCGTCTTTAACAAAGCCCTTTTCATGTTTCTGTAACCAAATTCCCTTCCTTGAGCTTCTTCATGTCAAATCCAGTGTACTGCAAAATTAAGTTCTGTAAGTTCTGTACACTGGCAAGTTTAATAATTATACAATACTTAAGAAGGAATGGTGTTGGATATCGGGGAAGAAATCAATAATCTGAGGAGAACTCAAAGAATAGTAGCTCAATTCAATGTCTCTGATGGTAATAGGATTATCTGCTTTTTTAAAATAAAATATTCCTAAAAATCTAGTAAATGGAGAAAGGTCAAATGTAAATAAAGTACAGTTTATAAGCCAAGAGTTTAAACATGTAACATGTATTTTATTAAAAAGGAACAACCTCATGAGGAAGATATTATCCCCATCTTAAATATGAGGAAACAGAGACAGAGTAATATGTAATTTGTCCAAGGTCACACAGCTTGGTGGAATGAAACTGGGATCCCAGATGTGACTCATTACACAGCCTGTACACTATAATTCCACCACAGAATTTTCTCCTAAGAACTATTACAAGAAAACATCTGTGTTTTGCTTTCTTTCACCAATGCCAATAATTATATAACTAATAATTATATTTTTATCCTTTTCATCCACTCATTCATTTCATCTAAGCTGTTTCTAACTCTTGTTTTGAGTGAGTGAAAAATTAGCTATTCTCCTCACTTTACTAATACGAGAGAGTTTATCCAGTTGGAGACTGCTATATGTTCCCCCGTTCTCATCTCTCTTAAGAATAGAAACAGTTTCTTAGCGAGGCAAGTGGCTACCCAGAGTAAAGACTACAGTTTCCAGCTTCCCTTGCAGCTAGTTTGAGCCATCAGAACCATGGGATTTAAAACAAGTACACACAGAAAACTCTGGAAGCCTCCGTCAAGAGACAGCTCATACGTGCTCTTTTGCACCCCTCTTCTTCATCCCTTTCTTCTCCAAACTTCTGTCTGGAACACAGATATGACAGTTCTAGGTACCATTTTGAACCATCAGGATGTGGACCACCCTGGGGATGGGAGATTAGTGAGCTGAAATCAGCTGGGCTCCTTGAAAACTTCACAGAGCCGACCTGCCACACTCACCCTGAGCTGCCTACCTCCAGAAATGTATGTGAGGTGGGGGGACCACTTCTAGTCATTTAAGTCACTTTTATTTGGGGTCTCTCTAACTCACAGTCACACATAACCTTAGGTGATATACTTACCATCTCTCAGACTTGAAACATAGACTCAAATTCTAAATACATATTTGTATGTTTTCTAACTACAGTGGCAAATCGGAAGGGGGAGTGCATTATTTATCAATATTTAAGTCTCTCCACAACTCCTTCTCTCAACACCAGCAAGTTTCAATATCCCCTACCTTTCTCTGTAAATTGTGGGCGATAGTCTTGTTTTCAATGACTGCGTTGCTCTCGAGACGGACCAGCTGCTCCGTGCGGGCTAAAACTACATCCAGACGCATGTCAAAGCCAAGTTCAGCAGCCATCTGGTCCAATTTCATTTTCTCTGAGAGCTGATCCAGAAATTTAAGATACTAAACCCAAGAACAAAAATTAAAATGAGACACAAAAACAAAGTTAACAGGTGATCTCACAGAATACTTCTCTTTATCCCAAGCTTACAGACAGGTCTCATTAAACCCAGTCTGTAGCGCAGCCCGGGACCCCAGTACCTGATAATGAATTCCCGAACCACCCTGCCAGTTCCATGTGCTGCTTCTTGTCCAAATTCACTTGACTCTCCTGGTCAGTGATCTTGATGTTCAACCTAACATTAGACACTCTTCTTCACCCCACCAGTGACCATCCTAACTACATCCACGTGTCTCTGTTTTGGCTACTTGCTGCTACCACAATGCCCCTTCCAAGTTAATCCAGCCCCTGGGATCTACTCACTCACAAACCTTCTGTGGCAATTTTTCCCACCTAAGTGGACTCTGGCCTCAAATGTGAAGAAAAAAAAAAAAAACCAACAGTTACCACTCTGATCACTCCAAAATCAAAGCTCTCCATACAAACACATTTGGACAAAGTTCTTGCTTTTTTAAGTTAAAATCCTATACAAAAAAAGATGTCTTTAAGAGTTTTTAATGTATCATACTTTAAGGAAAAACAGCGTAAAATAGAGCTGTATCAAGGAAATCAAGGTTCGTATTTTAACAGGTTAGCATTACAAAATTGTTCTAGGATCTTCCTCCATTTGATTTCCTTTCTTTTTCTTCCAAGTTTTTAAATTCTAGTTGGTTAACATACAGTGTAATATTGGTTTCAGGAGTAGAATTTAGTGATTCATCACTTACATACAACAACCAGTGCTCATCATGACAAGTGTTCTCCTTAATCTCCATCACCCATCTAGCCCATCCCCCATCCTCCTCCCCTCGAGGAACCCTCAGTTTGTTCTCTAAAATTAAGAGTCTGTTTTATGGTTTGCCTCTCTTTTTTCCCCCTCTTACGTTCATCTGTTTTATTTCTTAAGTTCCACATACGAGTGAGATCATTTAGTATTTGACTTTCTGAGTGACTTATTTCACTTAGCATAATATACTCTAGCTCTATCCATGTCATTACAAATGGCAAGATTTCATTCTTTTTTATGGCTGAGTAATATTCCATTTTATACACGCACACACGCACGGGTGCACACACACACACACTGTCTTTATCCATTTATCAGTCAATGGACATTTGGGCTCTTTCCATAATTTGGATATTGTTGATTATGCTGCTATAAACATCGGGGTGCATGTATCCCTTCCAATCAGACAGAGTAATGCTTCCTAAGTCCTTGCTAGATGAGTGACCCAATCAATGAGTTTTCTGCATGATCGCTTCATGATTTGGATTCTCTCTTTGAAACTTGCTTCTCATTGCAATAAGTCCTCATCTATCTGGCATCTTTTAGGCAATTATATGTTTAAATAACTATAATTTCGTGATGACTGAAGCATGCCAGTGTGAAGCCCAGAACTACCTATACTTTTAGTCATCAAGATGAAATTGTGAGTAATTTCAAATTTTGCTGAATGGGATACCTAAAATTTAACCTCTTCTTTGGGAGGCACAGTCACGGCAAAATATTGCTTATTTGCTGTGTTACAAGACCACGGGTTACTGTGTTGTGCTATAAGACCGTAGGTCGCTTTTGTTGCCGTATCATCAATTTGTCACTTCTTAATGCTGTGTCAGCTCTCCCCGTGGAATTACTCATTTCTTTTCTTTCTTTTTTTTTTAATTTTATTTATTTATTTGACAGAGAGATAGAGAGAGCCAGAGAGCACAAGCAGAGGGAATGGCAGAGGCAGAGGGAGAAGCAGGCTCCCCACTGAGCAGGGAGCCTGTTGTGGGCTCAATCCCAGGGGGATCATGACCTAAGCCAAAGATGCTTAACCATCTGAGCCACCCAGGCGCCCCTCTTTTTTTTTTTTTTTTTTGAGAGAGAGAGAGACTGAGAACATGAGTGGGGTAGGGAGGGGCAGAAGGAGAGGGATGGGGAGAACCTAAGCAGGCTCCACGCCCCGTGCAGAACCCAACGCGGGTTCCAACTCACGATCCTGAGATCATGACCTGAACTGAAATCAAGAGCTGGACGCTTAATAGACTGAGCTATCCAGGTGCCCCTGGAATTACTCATTTCTAACGTGTGTGAATAAAAGGAAAATAACTGCTACTGTTTGTTTTGTAAATAAAATAGAATCGGTACATTTCATGTGGAGGTATAAAGCCTCTCTTGCTATGTCTACATTGATCCATCCACTTACATGCAAGGATCTATAACAGGCATAAAGGAATAAAGACAGGACCAAGCCAACACCCCACAGAGCAAGTGCCCATTTCAAGGATCTTGACTATGCCTCCGAAAGCAAGGGTTACTAGAAGGATTTACTATACAACTTGTTTCTTTGAGTCACGGATCAGCCTAGATATCTTCTATTCAGTGTGAACTTCAATTACCTATATCTAAATCTCAACTCTGCACAACTTTGCTTTCCCAGTTTACGGGCCCATCCCCCTCACTAGCATGTGCATGTTGTAGGCGGTTATCTACAGAAGAGTCACTGGGATGGAATCTGTTTACATAATTCGCTTTCATAATTGAGAGTTCTTTTGGCACAGTCTCAAAGAAAAATTAATGAGTCATTACAATGAAAAAAGGGGGGGGAAGAGACACAAATCCACCTAAAATTCTTGCCTTTAATCATGTTTCTTCCTAATTTAAATACTATTTATTTAACTCTTCCATAAGTGCTGGAGAAACCCAGAAAAAAGAAAAAAAAAATTCCCCTGGCCTTGAGAAGCTTGGAGTTGACTGGAGAAGATGAATTAAAACCTGAAGAAAAGGTCGGGGGGAGAGGGGGTCGCCTGGTTGGCTCAGTCAGCTAACCCTGCAACTCTTGGTTTCAGTGATCTCAGGGTCATGAGATCGAGTCCCATGACAGGCTCCACACTGACTCTCTCTCCCTCTCCCCTGCCCCTCCCCCCTGCAAACACACTCTCTCTTAAATAAATAAATAAATAAATAAATCTTAAAAAAAATACAAAAACTGAAGACAATAAAGTTGAATGAAGGAGAACTAAGCCTCTAAGGGACCCCCAGAGGGAGTGATATTGGAGCCAAGTCTTCAGAGGACAGCTACTACCAGGTGAAGGAGATAAGGAGAACATTTTCACAGAGAGAACAGCAGTGTGCAATTTGGGATTCCAAGGAGGCCCTCTTTTTTTTTTTTTTTTTTGGCTACAAAGTCAATATTTTATTGTAAAATCACTTGCAGACTCCCAGGNTCCTAGTTCTTATGTTCCATAGATGAGAGAAATCATATGATAATTGTCTTTCTCTGCTTGACTTATTTCACTTAGCATTATCTCCTCCAGTGCCGTCCATGTTGCAGCAAATGTTGAGAATTCGTTCTTTCTGATAGCTGAGTAATATTCCATTGTATATATGGACCACAGCTTCTTAATCCAGTCATCTGTTGAAGGGCATCTCGGCTCCTTCCATGATTTGGCTATTGTGGACAATGCAGCTATGAACATTGGGGTGCATATGGCCCTTCTCTTTACTACGTCTGTATCTTTGGGGTAAACACCCAGTAGTGCAATGGCTGGGTCATAGGGTAGTTCAATTTTTAACTTTTTAAGGGACCTCCACACTGTTTTCCAGAGTGGCTGTACCAACTTGCATTCCCACCAACAATGTAGGAGGGATCCCCTTTCTCCACATCCTCTCCAACAATTGTTGTTTCTTGCCTTGTCTATCTTTGCCATTCTAACTGGCGTAAGGTGGTATCTCAGTGTGGTTTTGATTTGAATTTCCCTGATGGCTAATGATTTTGAACATTTTTTCATGTGTCTGTTAGCCATTTGTATGTCTTCATTGGAAAAGTGTCTGTTCATATCTTCTGCCCATTTTATGATTTGTTTATTTGTTTCTCGTGTATTGAGTTTGAGAAGTTCTTTGTAGATCTTGGATACCAGTCCTTTATCTGTGGTGTCCTTTGCAAATATATTCTCCCATTCCGTGGGCTGTCTCTTAGTTTTTTTGACTGTTTCCTTGGCTGTGCAGAAGCTCTTTATCCTGATAAAGTCCCATAAGTTCATTTTATCTTTTATTTCTCTTGCCTTTGGAGATGTGTCGTGAAAAAGGTTGCTCTGGCCGATGTCATAGAAGTTGTTGCCTATGTTCTCCTCTAGAATTTTGATGGATTCCTGTCTCACATTGAGGTCTTTCATCCATTTGGAGTTTATTTTTGTGTATGGTGTGAGAGAGTGGTCAAGTTTCATTCTTTTGCATGTAGCTGTCCAATTTTCCCAGCACCATTTATTGAAGAGACTGTCTTTTTTCCACCGGATGTTTTTTCCTGCTTTATCAAAGATTAGTTGCCCAAAGAGCCGAGGGTCCATTTCTGGGTTCTCTATTCTGTTCCATTGGTCGATGTGTCTGTTTTTGTGCCAGTACCATGCTGTCTTTGTGATCACAGCTTTGTAGTACAGCTCGAAATCCGGCATTGTGATGCCCCCAGCTTTGTTTTTCCTTTTCAACAGTTCCTTGGAGATTCGGGGCCTTTTCTGGTTCCACACAAATTTAAGGACTATTTGTTCCAGTTCTTTGAAAAATGTCCTCGGTATTTTGATCGGGATAGCATTGAAAGTGTAGATTGCTCTGGGTAGCATGGACATTTTAACTATGTTAATTCTTCCGATCCATGAGCATGGAATATTTTTCCATCTTTTTGTGTCTTCCTCAATGTCTTTCAAGAGTGATTTATAGTTTCTAGAATATAAATCCTTTACATCTTTTTTTTTCCCCCAGGCAAGTGGTTTTTTTACAATGTGAATGTGGATATCTTTGGACTTGATCCCCTCATACCCTTGCAGGGCCCTGTTGGTCCCCGGAGGCCTTGAGTTTGCCACTGTGGGCTGGAGAGACGGCAGGTGATGGAAGCCTGGATGGGGAAACTGGCCAGGTCACAGAATGTTTAGCCGTGGCGAGAAGCCTGAGGACCGTAGAGAGCCCCTGGCCAGTTTTAAGACAGAGAAAGTTAAGATCAGACATGTCTCTTATTAGGACCTCCCTGGCATCCCTGGGGAGCTGTCAGAATGTTGTTTCTGGAGTCCATATCAATGACCATAATGCTCGGAGTCAAAGCACAGTCACTAAATACAGAGTCGGGGGGCGGGTATTTGAGATAGTTAAGGAGATGGAATCTACAGTGTTTAGGAATTGCTTAAAAAGAGGGAAGCATTAAGGATGACTCTAGGGCTTTTGGCTCAGGCACCTGGAGGCAGATGACCTCACCATCCCTGAGGCAGGAGGGACAAATCTGTGGAGAGGGGATCATTTCCATTTGGAATATGTTTAGTGCCAGGTGTACATGGGACATCTAGCTGGAGAGTCCAACGTAACATATTCTATTCAGGTGCAACATGTCCCTTCAAACTCAAAATTTCAACCAACACACCTTTTTCAGATACCCTTCACCTTCCCCAATACCTCCAATCTACCTCTTCATTCATAAAACCACTACTTGGTCTAAATATTTATTAGCTTCCAGCCCCACTATTCTAAGGATCCCCCAGCTGGACACTCTGCCTTTAGTCTCTAGACTAAAGTCTCTAGACTAAAGAGCTAGTCTGCTTTCAGAAACTCAAAACCCTTTCTTTCTTTCTTTTCTTTTACTCAAAAACCTTCTACGGTGTCCCATTACCTATAGGATAAAGCCTTGGGGAATCAGCCTTCACTATCCCAATTATTCCTACATGCTTCTAGAGCCTCCTCATGCCTCTGGCCTCACAATGCACCATGTTCGGTCTACCCATGCCTCACTGGTCCCCTAAGCAGCCTGGCACACCTCTGTTCCTTCCTCCCTTCTGCTGTTCCCTATACCTTGAATCCATTCCCTACCACTTCTGCGTGACAAATTTCTACTGATTCTTTAAAGCCTCTCATGAATGTCACCTCCTGTGTGAAGAGGGCTCATTTCCTCACACACAGAAATAGGAAACTTTACCCAAGTTCTTGTTGAATTTTATACCTATCTCCATTAATTGATTATTGTGTCCTCATTTACCTGTCCCATCCACTTAGACTAGGACTTCCCACAGACCCCTTATGCACCTTTGCCTAGCCAACCCTCAATGCAGGTAAAATGCTTCCTCGGCTTTTTTAAGTACAGAAACATGAGAATGAATGAGTTTCCAAGGTACAGATTTTTTAACCTAAGAGTGTTTTCCGTGCCAGATTCTGATCCCATTTGTCTTTTTCTTCCCCTGCACACTCCTGGGACTCACAAACATGTACCTTCCCATTCCATCCAATAAAACCTTTCTTTGGTCCTCCTGCTACATGCCTCTTTTTCCCTGGTCACCAGACCTCATAAGAATCTATTTCTACATCTCTAGCCTTCCCTTCCCACTCACCCCTCAGCCGAGTGCAAACTGGCCTCTGTTCTCCGCCACTTTTACTAGAACCGCCTCTTGAAGGCCACGGAAGATCTTCCCACGGTCACACCTTAAGTGGGGGTACCTCCTCATTCTACTCTCCTTCTCGCCCACTGGGTTAGCACCATTAGCATTTCCGGGTCCGTCCCCACTGTGACGTCAGCTTCACGGTGACATCACGTCCTCTTTCGACAACATAGCATCGCTCCAAGTCACTTACTAAGCTGCATACTCTACAGAGCAGAGAATGAAGAGTCTTCGTAATCCAAACCATCCAAGTCTTCTCTCCTGTCACAAGCCATCAAGGGTGTCATTCTGCAGCCAAACAGGAACAAGCGCTCTGCACTCTGACCTGACGATGCACCTACAAGCTTTCATGCCTTTGCTCAAACTGTTGGCCCTACAGGGTCTGCTCCCTAACTCCACTAAAATCCGACTTGTCCTCCAAGGATGAACTGCATTATTCTCTCCCCTGTAAAATTCCTCCTCTTATCCAGAAATCATCATTCCCTTCACTGAGTTCCTACAGCATTTCCTCAATCAATCCTTCTCTTACAACACGTACAACTTACTAGAATGTCGGCCTCCTCTGTTGAATGACGAGCCTTTTACAATCAAGAACTGTGTGTTATTCGTACCTTAGCCCTCAAACCTTCAGCCTCTCAAATAGCTGATGAGTTTAACTGGATTAATTTGACTCAAGAAAGCCCCCAAGAATAGGAAGACCCCACCCAAAACAATATCTACTGTTCCTTGACATTTCCTCATTACTCAGGCATAATCATTCTACTGAAGTACTATAAAATTCGGAATATTTTCAGGTAAAATTTTACACTGCAACAGATGTTTCTACCCATGGATATACCGTCAGGTTATTACTTTTTGTTTCTCAAAATTCAAGTGATCTCGCAGAACATCTCCAGAAACCAGCGCTCCTTCCAGGTGTGTCAGCTGACCCTGAAGAGTCTCCAATTTGTTTTCTGCTTTCTGGGCTCTCTGTAGAGCTTTCTGGTGAAACCCAGATTCATTTCCCAACTGTTCCACAAGCTCAGATATTCGGGCTTCAAGCTGGGAGACCATCTGGAAACAAAGAAACAGACAAGGATAAACCTTGTTTGCGATGCAACAAAGTGTTAAAATCTAGGGCTCAGCCCAAGCAACATAACTATTTATAACACCAACTTCCAGATTCTTTGTAAAAATTACATTAAAAAACAGGTAATTTGATAGCTGTCTCTGCCTCTCCTTGAAATAAATCTGCATTCACTATCTAATAAAATATTTCTATTTGTATTTTTAATTTTTATATAATTCCTTAAACAGGTTACTCAAGAAATATTTATGGATCATATTTACTTATACCTAAAACTGCCACTAATTTAAGACTTTCAGAGCTTAGCTAGAAAAAAAAAGTTCAGACCTATATAAGTGTCATTCTCCAGAGAAACTCTTCCACCAAATACAGTGGATTAAAGTTTATACAGTGAGTTAGTTTTGATAGTAAACTTATCAGGAATTCAAGTGCAAAAAGATATTTTTTCAGGGACGCCTGGGTGGCTCAGTTGGTTAAGCATCTGCCTTTGGCTCAGGTCATGATCCCAGGGCCCTGGAATCGAGCCCCACATCAGGCTCATTGCTCAGCAGGGAGCCTGCTTCTCCCTCTGCCTGCTGCTCCCCCTGCTTGTGCTCTCTCTCTCTGACAAATAAATAAAATCTTTTTTAAAAAAGACATTTTTTCAAGCTTTTTTTTCAATTTTCCATTGAATATTGGTTACTTATGCACCAAAGTCCGGTGATGCTGCATTTGTGCTGCGTACTTCAGTAGTGATGCTATCATTTTAGCATTTGAAATCTAATACAGCGACTCCACATACAAGAAGGCAGGAAACGGCCTGGGATATGACTGCTACCTCCTCTCCTACAAAATGGAAACACAGTTTCTCCATTAAAGGCTCCAATTCCCTTCACACACCCCTAACTTGCACAATGCTGCCATCCCTTCCTGAAGTTTCTCTTTGTCCTGATATTCCCTTGATCAAGAACATTAGTTTACCAAACACCTCAGGTATACTCTGAGAATACTCAAATTGATTGTACCAAATCCAATTTCCATGAAACATTGAATTCAATAAAAACACCAAGCTTGGTGTGATGAATTTGTTTTGTTTTAATGGTTTGTTTCAGAAGAGGAAAAGAAAAAAAAATATTTACATAATACTCAGTACCACTTTTGCAGAACTGAAATAATTTGGGGCACCTGGTGGCTCAGTCAGCTAAACATCTGCCTTCAGCTCAGGTCCTGATCTCAGGGTCCTGGGATCGAGCCCTGAGTCGGGCTCCCTGCTTAGAGGGGAGTCTGCTTCTCCCTCTCCCTCTACCCCTCCTCTCTGCTTGTGCTCTCTCTCTCTCTCTCTCTCTCTCATATAAATAAAATAAAATCTTCAAAAATATTTTTTTTAAACTGAAATAACTTGATGGTTTCAGGTTTACAATTTCAGTTAAAAAAACTTCTGCTTATCCATCAATAACCATATTGTTTTGTTTTGCTTTTTTAAGTAGGCTCCATGCCTAATGAGGGGCTCAAACTCATGACCCTGAGATCAAGAGCCACATGTTCTACCAACTAAGCCAGCCAGGCTCCCCTATCAATAACCATTTTTAAAAGCAAGAAGACAGGGATGCCTGGGTGGCTCAGTCATTAGGCATCTGCCTTCGGCTCAGGTCATGATCCCAGGGTCCTAGGATCGAGCCCCACATCAGGCTCTCTGCTCAGTGGGGAGCCTGCTTCTTCCTCTCCCACTCCCCCTACTTGTGTTCCCTCTCTCTCTGTCTCTCTCTCTACCAAATAAATAAATAAAATCTTAAAAAAAAAAAAAAAAAGCAAGACGACACTCAGGCCATCCTCAAATATTTTAAAAAGCTATTATGTGGAAGAATAATAAGGTTTGTTCTGAGTTGCCCTCAGAGCTTAAGTTAAGGAGCAACAGATATAGATCAGAGAAATAATTCCACTTCAGTATAAGGAAGAATTTCTCCGGATCCCCATAATTACAAAGTAATACATGCCCCCTATAAAAAATTCATTAAAGATTTAAAAAAGTATAAATAAGAAAAAAAAATCTCCACCCAGAAAGAACAGCTATTAATGTTTTCAAATGGAGCCCCTGGGTGGCTCAGTTGGTTAAGTGCTCAACTCTTGATTTCAGCTCAGGTCATGATCTCAGGGTTGTAAGACTGAGCCTCACATTGGGTTCCATGCCAGGCTTCAGATTCTCCCTCTCTTACTCTCCTCCCCCCTCCCACTCTAAAAAAAAAAAAAAGTATTTAAATTTATTTTTTGCACTGTTAAAACAGAGTTGAGACACTCTATTTACAATTTCATGTCTTTGTGTTTACCTCATATTTTAAGCATCTTCCCATGTCTGGCAGTGGATTCCCGGTCCCTGGAAATGGTAGGAAACTGGCCAAGCATGTGTTAACAGTGTTATGGAGAGGGCTGAAGTGCTACAATCAGGAATGTTACACTACTGGATCTCTAAATGCTCTATTCCCGTGCTTCTACGGCTCTCAAGGTCCCAGGCCTATAATTCAATTAATTCTATACTGCTGTGGGTACTTGAAATCAAATATTTGATGGCAAGCAGATTAGCACCACACCCAATCTCCAAGGAAATTTCAAATTTAATTACAGAATATGAGCCTCTGAGAACCCTCATGTCGTATTTCCTACCAACGGCACTTACTGGTAATAGATGTGATCCTAATGCAAGAGAAAGGTGTGCTTGTCTTGGTACAATATACAAAGTGACCTACAAAACAACAGCCATCAAACAACACCCTGGGGGAGAAGGGGGTGCCATTTACAGAGATTACATTATCTGCATGCATTTCCCCAAAGAAAGCAACGCCTGCCATTGAGATTGATCAGTAAAGACTCCATTTTGAAGATGACCCCTCCGGCACCTACATGAAGGTAGACTAAGGCAGTGATAATGACCCTGAAGAAAGACAGAGGGCATCTTGATGGAGACCAGACTGTGGCATGGGGTCTTTGGAGTCAGACAGTCCTGGTCTCGAGTTCCCACGCTACTCCTCACCAGCATGTTAACTGAAGCAAGTACTTAACCTCTCTGAAACTCAGCATCCTTGCTATGACCATCAGATGATAAGTTAGATGATGTGAACAGCACAGTACTGCACACCCAACTGAAGTTCAATGCATTGCCTGCATTTTTATCATCAGTATTACTACCCCAGTATGCTTCAGGCAGCCCCATGCTTTTGTCGTAAAGAGTTAAAGGGGCCCATCTCGAATTGTCCCATGTCATGTGTCTCAAACCATCTGCAGCCCACAGAGCCTGTTTTTCAACTGAAAACCTTTCTGGGAAGGACAAATAAGGGACAATGTGCTAAGTCAAAGATGAAAGGGTTCCTCCTGTATCCTCACCCTGTGTGGACCCAAGAGTGTTCCTTGGAATATGAAGACTCAGCAGACTGTAACTTTTAGAACCACCAATATGGGAATGGCTGAACCATAAAACCACCCTGCCCAGATTCTGGTGTCCAAAGAGGAGCAAAGAGCTGAGAAGCTCTCCATATTCTATGCATCACAGAACTAAGCTTATTTAGGTCTTGGTACATATGATACCACCATTTTTTTTTCAGAGCTAAATTTACATAAATGTATTCAAATGAATTAACATCCCAATTTGACTCGGTTCTTGGGAACATCAAATGCCAGGGCCTGGGTGAACATATGTGTCTTGCCAAAACTGTAAAGTTATGTTGTGTTTTTCACACCAAGAACTCCAAAGAATCAAAACGCTTTTCTTTTTTTCTTCTTCTTCTTTTTCTTAATATCCTCTGTTTACAAATATCTCTGATATTCCATGGGACAAAATGTGCCAGGGATTTCAACACTAGGGATGTAGGGAATTGGGGTGGGGGGGTTTAAAATAAAGAAAACATACTTCTTTTTTTTTTTTTTTAATAGAAAAGGCACTGAAGTAAATTATACTTCAAAAACAAGCAGCCTGGTTTTTGGAAGCGAAGTCATAATGCCCTAAAAGAATTAATTCACTTCCCAAGGACAAGTAGTTGTTGATTTCACCAGAGAGGCACTTTTGCCCTAAGATTAAACCAAATGGAAGCACAAGAGTTCTAATCTGAGGGAAGAGCCACTTGGGTCACTTAAGGACCAGTGCCTTTTGGACATAAAATTCCTTTCTCCTTATTCAAGCTGTAATTTTTACTTAGGCAATATATAAACTATGTTGTCAGGAACCAGGAATAAAATATCAATTAAATTCTCCTTCCTTCTTATTAGTTTGTGCGGCCAACCCTAGGGACTGGCTATGCCCACTGCCTCCACCTTTGTGCATGTCCACATCTGTTACAGGTTAAATGGGGTCCTCCAACAAAGAGGTATGCTCAAGGTCCCCAGTACCTCAGAATGTGACCTTATTTGGAAATAGAGTCCTTACAGAGCTGAGCCCTAATGCAATATGACTGCTGTCCTTATAAAAAAGGAAAAATTTGGATACACATAATAGAGACACACATAAATAGAAGAAAAATAATGTGAAGATACAGAGAGAATGCCATCCATAAGCCAAGGGCTACCTGAGGCTACCAGAAGCTAGGCAAGAAGCCTGGAACAGATTCTCCCTCACAGCCTTGGAAGGACCCAATCCAGCTGACACCATGATTTCAGATTTCCAGCCTCCAGAACTAGCAGACAGCACACCTCTATTGTGTAAGCCACCAAGTTAGTGGTACTTTGTCATGGCCATCCTAGGAAATTACTATGCTATAGATGCTGGGAGAGCCAAAATCTCTACCTTTTCACTTGCCCAGATGGCCCTGTTGCCAGGGGTGACCATGTAACAAAATTTGGGGCAATGAAATGTCAGTGGAAGTCTGCCAATGCTTCTGGGTAAATGTCTGGTTTAGTGTATTGGAAGATTAAGAAGAAAGCAGAATGATTAGATCAGATAAGGGTGCGTGGCGCACATCTCAGGTCCTTTAGGGCATCGGGCTGGAGCCCCATGGCTCCCACAGAGCCACTGGACCAAGAAACTCTCCAGTGGAGGAAATAAAGCCTTATGTGTGCCTAGAGAAGAACACAAGAGCTGTCTAGATAAACGTTTGTGAGCTTGTTTGAATTGTCTTTAACTTAGGAAATGACATAGAAATCAATCATGGTCATGTCCTCTGTACATAATCATTTCTCATCCAGATATCAGCCAGTTAGGAAACATCTAAAAGTAAAAGGAAATGTTTGCCTCGACATTTCACACTAAAATCTGCAAATGTTGCAACTTTGTCATTGTGCAAGACATTATTATCTCAAAAACACCTGTTACAAGGGTACTGAAATTTCAAGGCTAGATAACATCCACACGGATTTAGAATTCCTAGGAACTCAACAGTAGGGCATTCCTCTAAGAGAGTGGTTTCCAACTGGGGGTAATCTTACCCTCCAGGGACATTTGTCTAGAGACATCTTTGGTTGTCACAAATTGAGGGGGAGGGGGATGGTGCAACTGATACCTTGTGGGCAGAAGCCAGAGATGCTGCTAAATGCCCTACAATGTATAGAACGGGCCCATAACCAAGGGTTATCCAGCCCAAAATGTCAATAGTGCCAAGACTGAGAAACCCTATCCCAAGGTCTGGTAAAGCTTTTAAAAAGAGAATTTGGTTTTGCTCTAAGCAGAAAAGCAAAGAACAAGCAGAAATGACTTACTAAAAAAAGTGTGGGTGGTGTTCTGAATTCTACAGAGAATTGCAAACAGGAGAGTCAAAATGAACAGCAACAAGGTAAACAAGAAAAGCAAGGCTCAGAAAGTAGGAGTCAACCTGAAACAGAGAATTTGCCAGGCCCAGCCTGAACCCACCCTTGGGCCTTCCCGTGGGTATTACTCAACTGCTGAGTGTGTGTTTAACCAAGGCAGGTGGCAGGGCTGCACAGCCTCTTCAACAAACAGATTCATCAATTTGTAAATCTCCCATTCTTCAGAAACATTTCTAAGACAATTTATGAAATCCATTTTCTCCTCATTTTACTTGAAGATGAGTCACACAAGACCCCAGCTATATGCTTGATTTCAGGCTTTTAAATAGTGAGAACAGCTATTGAAAAAAATTACAGGGTAGAAAAGGCAGACAAAGGCACTAAAAAGACTCTGAATCATTCTGATTTTTATGGGGGGAGGGGGAGGCACAGCCAGCTTAACCAATTTACATCATTTTGCTTTAGAAAATAAACATATACATCATGCTGACAATTTTATGTCATGTTTCACATGCTGAATTAAAATAGTTTGGGGGAAAACAGAAGAGGAAAGCAATAAAACAAAATGGTAAAGAACCATTAGCTTTTGAAGTACACCGACTGCTAGTCAAAGTAAATAAGTGACTGAACTATTTCTCAGTCCTGGAAATAATTTTCTTCTCCAGTCTAGTACCAATTACGAGAAAAACTGAGTTACTCTCAAAGACGTGCACATGTCACAGGATGAACATTTTATATCCATGAAGAGAACCCTACACTTGGACAAAGGGGTCGTTTGGGTTGCTCCTAAGAACACAAGTGAATTTTGGAGAATTTTTTTTTAAGATTTTTTGTTTGAGAGAGAGAAAGAGAGAGCGCATCGGTGCACACGTTGCCGGGGGGGAAGGGCAGAGGAAGAGGGAGAGGGAGCCTTAGGCAGATGCCACGCTGGGTACAGAGCCCCACTCGGGGCCTGATCTTACAACCCTGAGATCACAACCTGAGCTGAAACCAAGAGCCAGACGCTTAACCAACTGTGCCACCCCGGCATCCCGAATTCTGGAGAATTTTTAAAGGGGATCGAAAATGTTTGATCATTAAAGGAGATTGTAAAATGCAATCTTGAACTCTGAGTTAATGATTGTTCTGGGTATTCTAGAAACATCAAAAGAGGGAAAAATACAATTTCTCCCTCGGACCAGCATGAGCTCATGGAAGAGATAGATCTCAGTGGAATTATACCTAGATTTTGGATATTATTTACTTTAAAACCTCTTTAATTAGAACTTAAATAATTTGAATTCGATGGTAATTTAAACAGAGTCAGCCTGAAGTTGACTCTGAGAAGCAAAGCTATGTAGTAAAGGAGAATTGTCAATAGTATAAACAAGATAACAAAATTAAACAATCCTCAATCATATACGTGAATTAAAACATCTTTCTCTATGTATTAAATGAGTCCCTTAAGAGACCGTTGGGCCACCATTATGAAGAGAAGGACAGAGAGGAAGAGAAGCAGGGGCAGCAAGAGTTATTTATCACCAGTATCGGCCAGCAGCGTGTTAAGGACTTCATAACCATTATTTTTCATTCAGTGCTTTCAACAAACAATAACCTTATGAAGCAGATACTCTTCCAGGTCTAGGAAACCTTGTCTGCAATTCCAAAATCCCAAAGCATCTGAAAACTGACAGCTTTTCTCATAACTCACTTGCTGATAAAGCTTGACCTGACGGGATTTGGCAGCAAACCCTCACCCGAAGTGACAGGAAGCTCCTCCCGGTCCTGATGCGCTCCGTGTGACGGAGCTGCCGCGGGTTTTACTGAAGAATGATGAATGTGGTTGATTATGGGGTGCTGCCCCAGACCCCACTGAGGAGGGATGTGTAAGAGCGTTCTCTCCATTACCGTTCTGTGTTACTATTTTACCTTTCAAAACCCCCGAAATGTTCTCAATTCAAAAACACATCGGGCCCCAGGGGGTTCAGATGAGGAGTGTGGCCCCAGAGCCCTCCCTGTCCAGTGGCTGAGAAAACAGAAGCTCAGGGGCTGTCATCTTAGGAACCTGCCCACGTCACACCTGGAGCGAGCGAGTGTGCAGCAGAGACAGGGCTGACCACAGGTAGCTCTGACTCCAGGACCCACATCGCAGTCTGCTGTCACTTAAGTGACTCTCGAGGCTCCCAAAGTATGACATATAATTGAAAGTAATAAAAACCACATTTAAATGATTCAGCAAATTACTGTCTTCCAGAGTCTTACAAGCGGCCATCTCCCACTCACCCTTTTCCTGCTCTCTTCCTGGCTGGTCACTTCTCGAATCCTTTCCAAAATGGCATCCTCTGTGGGCCCCGTCGTGCCCCAGCTGCCTCTAAGCAGGGCTGCGACTTTCTCCCTGAATAAGGAGAGCTGGCTTCGCGAGGCTGCAGCCGCATCCAGATTGGCCTCCAGACTCTTCTCCAACTCACAAGAGCTTTTCTTCAAGAGGCTCAGCTCTTGCTTTGAAGCATCCCAGACCCGCTGGCCAGCAAGCAGCCTTTCTTGGAGGATCCTGACTTCCCTTTCAAGAACTTCTTTGGTCTCCACAGCGCAGAGCAAGTCCTGAAACGATTACAGACAGTGAAGACAGGAACCTTAGCAGCCACTGAGGGACACCTGCTCTTGCTTACAGACTTCATGGAGTGAGGATTGATTCATGACATTCCTGTTTAACTAAGTTCCCCACCATCTCCTCATAAAGTTATTGAATTGTAAAGGCTATGTCAGGAAAATTTAGGGGTCTAAAAAAGGGAAGGGGTATAAATCCAGAGCTAGGAAAAGAAGGAAACTGACCTATAAGCCTTTTCTGTGTGGACCCTGAGAAAGAGTTAATAAAAGTTAATTGCTGGCTAGCGTCTGGTAGAGGCAATCCATAGATAGAAAATGTTTATTTACATTATTATCTGCTCTAAAGCTTGATGTACATGGAAATTGATTCTGAATAAACAGTAAACTCTCAGAGTCCTACCTACGAAAAGTCCTACACACTAAAAATTGTCTGAATAAAGATGCCTCCTTAATACTGTTCTAAATAACAGAGTAGAGAATCAGATCTTTCAATATTCATTTACTGTGTATCTCCTTGTCTTATAAAACAGATAGAACCCAAAGAAAAGAGACAGAAATATCCAGCCATTTGCTGGGTGGGAGAATTAAAAGTAGAGGGAAATAGGGGCGCCTGGGTGGCACAGCGGTTAAGCGTCTGCCTTTGGCTCAGGGCGTGATCCCGGCGTTATGGGATCGAGCCCCACATCAGGCTCTTCCTGTATGAGCCTGCTTCTTCCTCTCCCACTCCCCCTGCTTGTGTTCCCTCTCTCGCTGGCTGTCTCTATCTCTGTTGAATAAAGAAATTAAAAAATCTTTAAAAAAAAAAAAAGTAGAGGGAAATAAAGCACCACACTGAGAATAATAATTTGAAAGAATATAATGTGTATTGTTAGGTTCACAAAAATAAATGAAGGGCATAAGGGAGGGTACCTGTGCACCTATTTCTATTTACTATAATCTAGAAGGGTCCAAAGAGGCATAAAAGGGGCATCTTTAAAAGTGAAAAAAAAAAAAAAACCTGTTGACATGGATTTCTAAAATACATGGGTTCATGTTAAATAAGAATAAGCAACTTATTAACCAGCACTGCTAAAGTATTGCAGCTTAGGTAACTGGCAAAAAAAAAAAATTGTTATTTATTAAAAATAGTATGTTATGGTCGAAAGCAACAAAAAAGAAACACTATCTTTGAATAAAAGATTCTACATCTAAACAGGCCAGTAACATTTCAGTCTGCCAGTTAAAAATCACTCATCCCTTTTGCACCAGAACCGGATTTTAAAAGGAATTTATCTCCACCAACAGCTTGGAGACAAGAAAGATGTTCCTTGAAATGTTACTTCTTTACTTTTTATAAAAAAGAGAATATCTTACTTTTTTTTCCTTCTGGTGATTTTTTTTTTTAATCAAGGAATTCCCTGGCATCAATTTGAAATAAAAAGTCATCGAGCATGGACAGGTAGTTAGAGAAGGCTGGCCTTTTCAGAAAAGTAATGGCTAAACTAATTGTGGAACCTATTTTGTGAAATGCTTTACTTCTCAAGGTCCTGGCAACAGCTTCATTTCCCCATTCCCTTTCGAAACTGGTTCTCTTTGTGGAGCAGCCCCACTGCTGCTAATTAAATTATGGCCCTTATAAGGTAGAGTCAAGGACACTTTATCACAAATACAATATTTTAACACTTTAGAGATTTCTTTTCGGATAGTAATACAATAGCTACTCAATTAGGGTAACCAGTATCAGCACTGGTGATAATGAATTAGGCCCATATTTTACTGAGAAATGACCATCTAACATGCAGTTAAGAAGGTCCCAAATTCAATGATGCGGAGATGAAAATTAATTCTAATCCCTTCCAAGCTCTAAAACCCTCTAGAATATTCTATGTTAACTTTGATGTGGAAAGAAAACCCCTAATGCCAAACAGGGGAGTTTCCATGACCCAGAGAGTGATATTTTTAACCATGTACAAAAGGTCCTCAAAATACACACATAAAAATATACCAGACGCTTGAGTACTACAGACTTACTGTCAGCTGAGAGTGTGCTAATCAACTAGCAGCTTGCACCAGACCAATAAACACAGTTAAAATATTCCAGCTATGAGGAATTTTTTCCACCCCAATATCAGACTATTGTCTCCCTGCCTTCAAGACAAGAGCCCAAAGAGTCCCGAATAAATCCAAAGCACCGTTTATGACTGGTGAAAAATCGGAAAACTCAATTTGTGGTCATAAAAGACAGTGGCACGTGGCGGCAGGCCAGATTTCTTTTCCGGCCACATTTCAGCCCCGTGAACTATATGGTGTTTCTCACATGAAGCACAGGCCTGGGGAGCCCGTGGCAAGGCCTTAGGGCCAGCCCCACCCTCAGTGCTCTGATTAAGTGCTTCAGGGTCTAGGAGCACTGAGCTGATCTGCGGGAAACAGATGTCCTCAGACTACAAATGCAATTACCCGCTAGCAGAGACAGAGCCGGAGTGGAGTCTCGTTGCGTGGCTACCTCAAGGATACACTCAAGTAATGTGACATCGGTATCACTGGCCAGGTCCTGCGGACTGCTGTCAGACCACGCTGACACACAGAATGAGAAACAAGTAGCTCCCTCTGAGCAAAATCAAGGCTGACCTCCACAGAGGAAATCACATTTGCAAAAGAGGACTGCCCCTAGAGAGACAGTGAGAGGGATGACTTGTTTAACAAAATTTTTTAACTTTTCATGTGCCCTACCAAAGCCAGAAATGGATAATGACCCCTTCGCAATCGCTTTTCACAAAAACAGTTGTAAATAGTATCAAGGCATTCAATTCACCTTCCCAATTAAATGCACGTCTGTGTTAATTCCCAATTAATTCCCAAATAATGCATTAAGTGATGAAACCATTCAAAGGTTTGTTTTTAAAATGCAATTGTTTCCGATTTTAATGTTGCTAACTATTATGTGGATTTGGATATGCATGAGATCAAACTGCCTCTCAAAAATACAGGACTAATTATCATCTGGGTGGAGAACCTCTGGCTTGAGTTTAATTCATCCAACCCTACACGAATTTTGTAAAATGAAAAACCAGTTGACCACTTTTACCTAGTGCAATTAAAATTAACAAATAAACTCAGAAATTCTCTGCACACATGTGCTCTTATACATTGCTGGTGGGAGTGTGAATAGGTGTAATTCTGATATAAACATCTAACAAAACAGAATATGCACATACCCTGTGGCCCTGCAATTCCAGTCCCAAGAATAGATCTGTAGGATAGATTACTGAATATGGAAACTGACATATGCGCAAAGTTATTCCATTACAACTAGAGAGTATTACGCTAAGCAAAATAAGTCAATCACAGAAAGGCAATTTTCATATGCTCTCACTGATACGTGGAATTTAAGAAACAAAACAGAGGATCATAGGGGAAGAGAGGAAAAAATAAAGCAAGATGAAACGAGAGGGAGACAAACTTACATAAGAGACTCTTAATCATAGGAAACAAACTGAGGGCTGCTGGAGGGGAGGGGGATGAAAGGATGGGGTAACTGGGGGATGGACATTAAGAAGGGCATATGATGTAATGAGCACTGAGTATTATATAAGATTGACATGGATGGAACTGGAGGGGATTATGCTAAGTGAAGTAAGTCAAGCAGAGAACGACAATTATCATATGGTTTCACGCATATGTGGAACATAAGCAATATCACGGAGGACCATAGGGGAAGGGAAGGAAATCTGAAGGGGGAAAAAATCAGACAGGGAGACGAACCATGGGAGACTATGGACCCCGGGAAACAAACTGAGGGTTTCAGAAGGAAGGAGGGTGGGGGGATGGGGTAACAGAGTGGTAGGTATTGAGGAGGGCTCGTGTTGTGCTGAGCACTGGGTGTTATATGTAACTGATGAATCATTGAACACTACATCAAAAACTAATGATATACTATATGCTGGCTAACGGAACATAATAATAAAAAAAAGACTGATGAATCACAGACCTATACCTCTGAAACCAATAATACATTATATGTTAATTGAATTAAAATTAAAAAAATTTTTTTAAAGTTATTCCATTACAACACAGCAAAAGATTAGGTACTACAAATATTCACTGATATGTGAACAGTTAAACAAATACGAGACAGCTATACCATAGAACATATGTAGTTCCTAAAAAGAACTGAGGAAATTTTTTATGTACTGATAGGGAAGATTCTCCAACATACAGTCAGTGAAAAAGTAAGGCACCTAACCATGTGTCTAGTGCCATTTGTACCTACATAAAAAGAGCATCTCTCTAGAAATAAGCACAAGCAACTGCCAGTTCTGATCATCTCTAGAGAAGAGACCTGTAGCTGGGGGGCTAGAAATGGGAGGAAGACATGACAGAACAGAGACAACTAAGAAAACACCCAGGAAATTCTGGTCCATTTAAAGTGCTGAGTCAATAGTGATAGGAACACACATACACAACACACACATACCCCTTAGGCTGTCCCGCTGACATCATCAACCTCGGAAAATAATAAGAATTCAACATAAATTCGAAATTCTCATTATTGACAAACACAATACAAGTTGACAATGAATTTAGCTGCCCGTGAGGCCAGCGTGTTCCTGGGCTTCACTATATACTGCAAACTGGTCAGATTATGCCTGGAGGACCATGGACAGTTCCCAGCTGGAAATTTTAAGAGGGACATTGTCAAAATGGAATGGGTTCAGCATCACCTGCTAGCATTAAATCCATAATAAAAATATTTATGTAATTGTGTTATTTAAAATGCTGTTTTAATTTATTTTGAATACACAGAATGAATCTAAAGGCAAAACATGGACAACTTAATTATAGTTATAGAACAATATTACAAACCTTGACAATGTAAATACAATAATAAAATAAAACTGGGAAATAGAGAGAGGGAAGTAAAAAAGTAAAAGGCATTAAATTCCTCCACATTGTAGCAAAAAGTCTACAAATACGATCTCCTGTTGGTGAATCGGGAATAGAAATGTATTCCTTTAAAGTCTCAATGGTAACTATCAGAAGCTAAAATAAGAATGCCCCAGTGAGGCTAGAAGTGGAAGAAGAGAGGTTTTTAATTTTACTTCAGAGCCTTATGAAGAGTTTAATTTTTTATAATATGAGCAGATATTATTTTAGTGTTTATTTTCATTTTAATTCCTCGCCCAGAAGCTAGAATTCTCCCAACCTCACAGATGATAAGAAAGAAGTTTCAAAGTTTGAGAGATACAGGCTGTTTAGCCATAATAAAAGACTTAGAAATCCATGATAAATGTCTTCAAATGCTAAAGTTAGCCATAAGAAAGAGATTTCAGTTTATTCTATAAAGTTTAATTAAGATAGAACCAGGATGAGGATTTAAATTACGGGGATTCTGATCCTGACTTGCTATAATGAAGAACTGTCAAACAATTAGAACTCTACAGAGAGGGGCGCCTGGGTGCTGCAGTCAGTTGAGTGGCTGACTCTTGATTTTGGCTCAGGTTGTGATCTCATGGCTGTGGGATCAGGCCCTGCGTCTGATTCTCTCTCCCTCTCCCTCTGCCCCTCCCACCTGTTCTCTCTCTCACTCTCAAATCTTTTTTTTTTAAAAAAAAGAACTATACAGAGAATATGGACCTCCTTGTTCAGCAGTGAGTTCCCTGTCTCTGGAAGAGTTCAACAGAAGGCTGGAAACTAGCTAGACAGTGATATTTTAAAGCTGATTCTGATTTCACATAGAGGGTTACATGATCTAGATTCTAAAAGGCCTTAAGGTCACTTCCAACATCCTGATTCTAGGACTGTTAAGAGAGCTTCCATTTTTTAAGTAATTTATCCTAATAAGTCCTCACTTCCAGAAACTTATTTCCATTTGCCTATACCCTGAAAATGATTTTGTTTCTTTGGATCCCTGGGTAAAAGTAAATAACTAGGAAAAGGAAATAAAAACACTGAGCATCAATTATGTGATGGGCGTGTCCTGAGTATTTCATGTATATTATGTCATCCAATGCTAAGAATAATTGTAAGAGATGGATCCTTAAATTATTTTTCTATTTTACAGACAAAAAACTCAGGTTCCAAAAGGTAGATCATATGTCTCAGATCACATAGCCAAATGACTCTGGAGCCCAGATAAAAACCCGAGATCCTAGCCTCTTAACCACTCTACTCCCTGTTAACTGTCTCATGCTATTCTCTCTTCCATTCGCTACTTCATGGTAACAAACCGAAAAAGCAGAAGGGACATCCTTCCAAACCAGATCTGCCTGACTCCAAAACAAATATTCTTTCTTAGCTTCGATTCTAGCTACCAGAATTAAAGGAAATGTGAACAGCATGAAGGAAAAGAACCTGTTTGAAATCCCATAAGTAAGTTTAGTCTCTGAGCCGCTGATCTGAACTTGTACCGTCTATAGGAAATGCATGTGTGGCTTGTGTAAGGAAAGTGCCCACTCTTTTCAACACTGAATTATTTCAAAACAACCGAAAGAAAAAGTGCCAGTCTTTGATCGCTGTTAAAACATACTTCAATATTAACTACTCGAGATTTTCAAATAATACATTTTCCATATATATAATAAATCACCTGGATTTTTATTTGGGAAATTTTCATAAAGTGAAAGTCATAAAGTAAATAGAGTAATTAAGAAAATAAAACAAGTTGAGTTTTGTAAAAACAGCACCCCAGCCTGCAAATCCTACTACTTCTGCAGTCCTTCTGGGCTTCACTAATAAAGTAAGTTTCCTACCTCAAATCAGAGCTTTAGAAAGCATTATGAAGACTCTTCCTGAGGCCATTAATGTGTCAGTAAAACCACCTGACAGTATTTTTCAGTAGTAAATCTTTGGAGTCATAATCCCATGAAGGAGCACTTTATTTAAGACCTCAAGTTTTTTATTGCCCATATTTTTTTTTTACAATTTTTATTATTTTGGCAGGAACTTCATCCCAAAATGAATGTGTTTCCAAGTCTGAACAACATTGCATCATTTACAAGTAAAGAGACATATAAGAAATAAGTTCTGTTTTTTTTAATGTGCTCTTATAACACATTTTCATTTCCTCCTGTTCATCTTCAGAAATGCATTCTTATAGGCAAATATTAAATTCTTCCTAATTTTCAAGGGCTTGATAGTTTAATAATTACTATTTGTAATCGAATTCAAGTTATCTATTCACTGAGGAAATTTGCATAGCTACTCACCGTTGTTGTCCCACTGACAATTAACTTGGCATCAGACTGATATGTAAGATATAGCTGTGCCTACACATGGAAAGGGATTACTGACGATAGCAAAATAATGTAATGACCAGGATTCAAATCCCAGCCTTGCCACTCATGAGCTACATGAACTTGAGCAAAGTATACTTAGCACAACGACTGTGTTAATGGTAAGTGATCGATGAACAGTGACTATTATAACAATGATTGCTGATAGCATTAATGTAAAAAATCTGAGAGCCTGAAACTTCACTCAGAAGGCTCACTGGTAGGTAAAATATTAAAAGCGTAATTTTGAAATAATTTTATGTACATTATAAGGCAAAGCAAATGAGTAGATATTATGATTAAGATTCAAAGGATACTAATATAAAACACAAAGATACTAAGAAAACTCTTAATATCGCCTTAATTAAAAATACCCGTATTAGCTTATTACTAAAAATGTATTTCTAGCTCTGTCCATCAGAAGAAATGACAGCCCAATAGCAACGACCACACCTCCAACCTAAATCTTGGTTTGAAGCACCATTCTCCAGTCAAAGGCACCAACGCTCCTGACGGCACAGGTTGATTTTCGTTCTGTAGTCTGAAAATTCTAAGTGATCCTAAGATGCCATGTCTTCTGTCAGAAAAAGCAGGGACGTGTTAAAAGACTAGAGGCAGGTGACAAGGTCACAGAGACCATCCTGAAGGGGCTGCTCCTGGGCCAATATAGTGAATTTGGAGCACCAAAAAAAAAAAAAAAAGTAATTGATGGCAACACAGTGAGTAAATAAAAATCCATGTGTCCGTAGAACTGAAAAGAAAAGAAATAAAATGCTTTTCTGGGGGCGCCTGGGTGGCTCAGTCGTTAAGCGTCTGCCTTCGGCTCAGGGCGTGATCCCGGCGTTGTGGGATTGAGCCCCACATCAGGCTCCTCTGCTGGAAGCCTGCTTCTTCCTCTCCCACTCCCCCTGCTTGTGTTCCCTCTCTCGCTGGCTGTCTCTCTCTCTAATAAATAAATAAAATCTTTTTTTAAAAAGTGCTTTTCTGTACAGAAGAACACAAGCTAATAAGCAGAAGGAATAGTGAAATTAGAATATTACCTTTTTGCCACCCATGTTGTAAATTAATCCAGGCAAGAATCAATGATGATAACACCTCTCAGTAAAGTCAGTGGGGAACAGGAATAACCTGCCAATTATGGGAAATAATCTGCCCAGAGATACCTTACTTAACTACAGAAGAAAAAAGAAAAAAATATTCCTTTACACTAAAGAGATGGGCAAACTTAGTGTCAGCAACAAGGAACAATCTAGCATGACTTGCCTGTAATAGGAAGTCGACAGCTTAACCTTTGAAATGCCCTTGCCAAAAACATTTAACCTGAATCCAATCCAGTCATTACCTAATTTTGAACTACATCTCCTTTACCACTTAATTGTCTCCTATGTTTTTTGTTAAATGATTGCACTGACTTACTTTCACTTTTGAAAATTCACCATTATTATTAATCCCATAATTAGTTTCTTGGTCACAAAAATATAAAAATATAATTGAAAGATTATATAGGGCTAAAAAACATATAGTACTAGTTGGCATGCTCAAACAGGGCTTTGGGTAATTTGAAAAGATCAAGCAACTCATTGTACAAATAAAGGTCTAGCATTGAGGCACTTCCCTTCGACAGTCTCTTCTAAGTAACACCCATCTCCTTCGACTCTGTAAGTATACTTCTAGGGTTTTGTCTTACTGATACATTCTCATGCGTGATAGATAATATAAGAGCATTCATAGCAGCCTTGCTTATAATAGTGTGTGGTACATTACCATTTTGTATTAAAAATAAATGAAAAAATATAAAGCAGAGCATGTTGCCATTTGTGTTAAAATTAAATTTAAAAAAAGAAGTATACACATCATAGAACATTTCTAAAAAGGTATATAAAAAATAATTGTTAACAGAGGTTGCATCTGTGAAGAACAACTGGGTGGCTGGCAGGACGGGTGGGAGGGGTGGGAAAGATTTTCACCGTATACTCTTATGTCTATTTGGAATCTTGCATCTGGTGGACGCATCACCTATTTGTTCAAGAAAACTTAATGTTTGAGTTTTAAAAATCCTCAGAGTCTAACTAAAGCAGGACATAATTCTCTACAAACTCTACTTTTAAATGTGTTATATTTCTTTCTTTCTAATTAGGAAAAAACTATGTATCCAGCAGCCTGTCTAGGTCGCGAAGTCCCATGCTGCCCCCAGCCCTCCTGCTGACAGCAGCCTTTTGAAACTGTGGTCGTAATGCCAGTGTGCTCACCCACATCTGGTTTTCAATTTCTGCTTCATACACATGATCACAGATGCGCACGCACACTGCACCACTGTACCTGGTTCAGCCTGTCTTTTTCCTCGGTGCAGGAGGCAGCTTTTTTCTGCTCTCTGTTTACTTCTGACACCAGCCTCATGATGGTTTCTCTGCTGGCTTTTGCTTCCATCTCATGGACATTTATAGTCTCTTCAAGAGCAACAATCTGTCCTTTCACCAAGGCATTTTCCTCGCACAGCTCTCTAAGCTGAAGAGAAAGCAATGACAGCTATCCTATAAAAATTAACAATTTCGTAGGGCTTCCTCGACACAGCTCTGATCTACGTATCCCGCTGACTGCATGATCACACGGAATCAGTGAAAGCCCTTTCCCTCCATCCACTCAAAAGAACACATTTTCAAAAGCAGCCTCTAAACACCGTTGTTATGCACAGACCCAGTGATCAAATTAAAATTAATCAAAAGATAGCCCCAGGCAACACTGCTGAGAGTCTTGCCAAATGCTTCCCAACAGAGCAAGCATCAGCAAGCCCCTGGCTTCAAGAATTGAGGAAAGGTGATGCTCTACAGAGATTACAGCAGGAGAGGAAGCAAGGGACTTCTTTTCTGCCCACGTCCATGGGCGCCAACTGCATGTGAGGCCCTACCTGGCACAGGGGGGAAACACGGAGAAGAAAGCGGGCCTCTCTTTTTAAGAAGAAAATCCTTCTAATTAATATAAGCATAGAAAACTCCTGAATAAAGTGCTCAAACAGTGGCTATCATTGGGATTAGCAGAGCTTTTCACTCTCTGTGTTGTGCATTTAGGTTGTCAGCTGAAAGCACGCATAAGATTTGTAAGATTTACAAGGAGGGAAAATGAAGTCAGACGGGCTCATTGGCCCGGGGAACCAGCCCTTCAGACAGTTCAGCCTGGAAGGCCACAACAACGCCTACAGGAAGAACTGAGATCCCACATTACAGAATTGGTATCTGTGTTATGATGCTCTGGGGAAGTGACACATCTTTCAGCCTCAGCACCTGGCCAAGATGGCGCCCTGCTCCCAACTCAGGGCTGTTCCCACTCTCCTGAACACTTTTATGCATATGTGTGTGCTCAATGCCCAACATCTTTCAAAAGTCCCCACCTCAGAATGCAAGCTGGTGCAGCCACTCTGGAAAACAGTGTAGAGGTTCCTTAGCAAGTTGAAAATAGAGATACCCTATGACCCACCAATTGCACTACTGGGTATTTACCCCAAAGATACAAACATAATGATCCAAAGGGGCACCTGCACCCCAATGTTTATAGCAGCAATGTCCACAATAGCCAAACTATGGGAAGAGCCCGGAGGTCCATTGACAGATGAATCGATAAAGAAGATGTGGTGTATATATACAATGGAATACTACTCAGCCATCAAAAAGGAATGAAATCTTGCCATTTGCAACAACATGGATGGAACTAGAGGGTATTATACTAAATGAAATAAGTCAGTCAGAGAAAGACAAATACCATATGATTTCACTTAAATGTGGAATTTAAGAAACAAAACAGAGAGGGGCGCCTGGGTGGCACAGTGGTTAAGCGTCTGCCTTCAGCTCAGGGCGTGATCCCGGCGTTATGGGATCGAGCCCCACATCAGGCTCCTCTGCTATGAGCCTGCTTCTTCCTCTCCCACTCCCCCTGCTTGTGTTCCCTCTCTCGCTGGCTGTCTCTATCCCTGTCGAATAAATAAATAAAATCTTTAAAAAAAAAAAAAAGAAACAAAACAGAGGATCATAGGGGAAGAGAGGGAAAAATAAAACAAGATGAAATCAAAGAGGGAGACAAACCGTAGGAGACTCTTAATCATAGGAAACAAACGGAGGGTTGCTGGAGGGGAGGTGGGTGGAGGGATGAGGTAACTGGGTGATGGACATTAAGGAGGGCATGTGATGTAATGAGCATTGGGTGTTATATAAGACTGATGAATCACAGGCCTGTACCTCTGAAACTAATAATACATTATATGTTAATCAATTGATCTTAAATTTTAAAAAATAATTTAAAAAGAAGCCCCCACCTCAGAGGGGCACTCCTCAGCCAGTCTGCCTAAACTACCCTGTCACGCCTCTAACCTGCCTCACTCTCTATCCCCACATCCCTGTTCGTTTTTCTTCACCTTTACTACATGGGATGATATTGGATATTTGTTTATTTCCTTGCTATCTTTAGCTCACAATAACAAAACTTCTAGGAGAGCAGATTTAGTCTTATCTCCTTCACTGCGGCAGGACCAGCTCCCGGAACCCTGTCTAGCATTATAGCAGTCACTCACTAAATATCTGCGAAATGGATGAATGTCAAATGAGTCCTTAGGAATGCCTCCTTGGTGTCTTGGGGGTGTGTGTGCACATGTGGTTAGGAGAGCTGTAAAAAAGAGGAAGTGGTTTTGAAATTGAAGGAGTGGTTTTGTTCCACTTCTCAGGAGAACACCTAGTGAGTTCATCAACGCAGCAGCCTTTCTGCTCTCAGCCAGTGATTTTTCTGTTCCCGGCCAGGGATTTTTTTTTTTTCTATTTGAGATGCGAAAGCCCTGGAATCTCAGTATCTGTTTTAAAATATAGTTTCTTTTGTTGTTCAGGTATGGTGTGGTGAACAGATCTGGAGAGAGCTGCTCACAGTTCTCCAGAAGGGGGGGGCACGCCTTGCCCTACAAGGCCATGCAGGGAGGCACCAGGTCAGTCAGGAAATACAGACAGCAAAGGAAAACAGAGGCAAGAGTCTTTGTTGTGGTTTCCACAGGAGGGAGTGAGCAAGGCGAGGTACGCAGGTTCAGGTTCGGGACTGGCTAATTTGATTCATCTGAGGCGTGTCAGGGCTGTCCCTAGCTGTCTGGTACCTAGTCCTGCGGTGATGAGGGAAGGCGGCGTGGCCCAGAGCCTGATACAGAAAATGGCTGGGATGTGGGAGTGGCTGGTTTGCATGTGAAAGCCATGCTCTTACAGGAATTGGCTAACCCTCTGAGTCAGTCTCTCCTGGGTCAGCAAGGCCTCAGACGTCAAAGCATTTGAAATACAGAAGATAATAAGGCATAATTAATACAGCATCAACTTCCAGATTAGCACCTGGAACTAGTCTCTGATGAGGGGAAAGGGTGTCATGAAAGAAGAAGGTTCTTCATTCTCTTTCCTTTTCCCCATCACTTGGCTTTAAAAACAACCGCCCAACCTACACTGCACTGGGGACTTTCACAGCCAGGCTCCCGGTCACGGGTGTGCAACAGCGAGGAGGAGGAGACCGCCTCCTTGAGGCTATCAGGCCTGAGCTATCAATACCGTCAGTGAAGTGGAACACTTCCTGAAGGTAACTGAAATGATTTTGCAGCTTCCCGGAAGCACAGCTGGGAAGCTTACTAATCAAACTCTGAGATGGGGCCTTTAAGAATGGCTGCATGGATTAATGAAAGAAACTGAAGAAGACACAAATAAATGGAAGATATTCTGTGCTCATGGACTGGGAGAGTTGATACTGTTAAAATGTCCGTATTACTCAAAGCAATCTATAGATTCAACACAATCCTATCAAAATCCCACTGGCATCTTTCAGAGACATGGAACAATGATCATGTTTATATGGAACCACAAAAGAGCCTCAACAGACAAAACAATCTTGAGAAAGAAGAACAAAACTGGAGGCATCATGTTCCCTGATTCCAAACGATATTACAGAGCTATAGTCATCAAAACAGTATGGTAACAACATAAAAACAGACACATAGATCCACAGAATGGGATAGAGAGCCTGGAAGTAAACCCACGCATATGTGGTCAATTAATTTACAACAAAGGAGGCACAAATATACAATAGGGAAAGGACAGTCTCTTTAAGAAGTGATGTTGAGAAAACTGGACAGCAACATGTAAAAGAATAAAGCTAGACTACAATCTTATAGCACACACAAAAATGAACTCAAAATGTATTAAAGACTTGAATATAAGACCTGAAACCATAAAATTCCTGGAAGAAAACACAGGCAGTGAGCTCCTTGATATCAGTCTTGGCAATATTTTTTTTTGGATCTGACTCCGAAAGCAAAGGCAACAAAAGCAAAAATAAACAAGTGAGACTATACCAAACTGAAAAGCTTCTACATGGCCAAGAAAACCATCCACAAGATGAAAAGGCAACCTACGGAATGGGAAGGAAATATTTGCAAATCATATACCTGACAAGGGGTTAATATCCAAAATATACAGAGAACTCATAAAGGAAATAAAATCCAATTTTAAAAAATGGGCAGGGGTGTGTGGGTGGCTCAGTCAGTTAAGCATCTGCCCTTGGCTCAGGTCATGATCCCAGGTCCTGGGGTCGAGCCCCGCATCAGGTTCCCTGTTCAGTGGAGACTCTGCCTCTCCCTCTCCATCTACCTCTCCCCCCTGCTCGTGTGTGCGTGTACGCTCGCTCTTTCTTTCTCTCTCTCAAAAAAATAATAAAATCTTTAAAAAAAAATGGGCAGAGGACCTGAATAGCCATTTTTCCAAAGATGACATACAGATGGCAAACAGACACATGAGAAGATGTTCAACGTCATTCATCATCCAGGAAATACAAATCAAAACCACATGAGGTTTCAGTTTACATCCATCAGAATGGTTAATATCAAAAAGATAAAAAGCAACTATTGGAGAGGATGTGGCGAAAGAGGAACCCTTGTGCACTGTGGGTGGGAATGTAAACTGGTGCAGACACTGTGGAAAACAGTATGGAGGCTCCTCAAAAAATTAAAAATAGAATTACCATATGATCCAGCAATTCCACTTCTGAGTATTTACCCCAAGAAAATAAAAACACTATTTAGAAAAGATACATGCGGAGTGCCTGAGTGACTCAGCCATTAAGCATCCAACTCTTGATTTCAGCTCAGATCATGATCTCAGGGTCTTGAGATGGAGCCCCGCATGGGGGGGGGGGTTCCTGCTCAGCAGGGAGTCTGCTGTCCCTCTCCCTCTGCTCCTCCCCCCACTCATGCTCCCTCTCCCTCCGTCTCTCTCTCTCTCTCAAATGAATAAATATAATAAAAAAAGAAAAGATATATGCACCCATATGTTCACTGAAGGATTATTTACAATAACCAAGCTATGGAAACAACCTAAGTGTCCATCACTAAAGATATATATATTATCTATAATTTATTATTATATTATTAGCTATAATATCTTTATCTATAATTTATTATATTATATATTATAAATTATTATCTATAATTTATATATATAAACACTACTGCAATACTGTATCGTGTGTGTGTATATGTGTGTGTGTATATATATATGTTTATATATATATAAATACTACTGCAATACTATATAAATACTGCTGCAATACTACTCAGCCATAAAAGAGACTGAAATGGGGCGCCTGGGTGGCTCAATTAGTTAAGCGTCTGATTCTTGATTTTGGCTCAGGTCGTGATCTCTGTGTCATGAGATCGAGCCCCATGTTGGCCTCCGTGCTGGGCATGGAACCTGCATAAGATTCTCTCTCTCCCTCTCCCTCTGCCCCTCCCGCCCTTGCACTCTCTCTCTCTAAAAAAAAAAGAGAGAGAATGAAACTTTGCCATTTGTGACAACATGGATGGACTTTGAGAGTATTATGCTAAGTGAAATAAGTCAAGAGAAAGACAAATACTCTATGCTTTCACTTATATGTGGAATCTAAAAAACAAATGGGCCAACAAAACAAAAGCTCATGAATATGGAGAACAGAGTGGTTGTTGCCAGTGGGGAGGGGCTTGGGGGGTACAGACTTCCAGCTGTGAAATGAATAAGTGATGGAGATGTGGTGTGCAGCATGGCGACTATAGTCAATAGTCTATGTGTATCCTAGCACACATTTGAAAGTTGCCAGAAAAGCACATCTTGAAAGTTCTCCTCCCAAGAAAAAGTAATAAATTTTTTGTAACTTTTTATGGTGACCAGACTTACTATGGTGATCGTTTCACAGTGTATCAAGTGTCAAATCATTACGCTGTACCCCTGAAACTAATATAATGTTGCATGTCAATTACACCTCAATTTTAATAAAAAAGATTGGCTACAAGGAGATGTGTCAGGAAGCAAGAATACGAAAGGTGTGAAGTGAGCAAAGATATGGTGAGAGTTCCAACACTGCCAGGTGCCCTAATGAACCACTATGTGCCAAGTGAATTATTCACTGGATATAACTAATTTCTATCTTACTGTCAACCTACCATTAAAGTAGAACTTTTATTATTTGATTTCAATGGAAAATGAAAAAGTACTTCGGAGTCAATCTTAACCTTATACTCAGTAAGTAACCCAAAAATGACACAGTTGGTTTTGGTTTGGGTAGCATGTGTGTGTGCTTCTGTCTGTAATTAAAACAAAAAAAACTCCCTAAAACACATTGTTAAGATGAATAATTAATTGCATTTGGTATCCCAAATATATTTTAGACAAAACAATTAATCTCTTCTGGAGAGTAATTAATCCCAAATAATGTTAGAAAGGATTTTGAAATTGAGCTCAGAGAGGTGATAACGTTTGTCCCGGATCACACAGTCAAGTAATGCTGTACTTGGGCTTCTGTCCCATTCTCCTGACACCCCCAGACTCAACCACAGCACTTCCGTTCACGGCATACGTTAGAATGACCGCTACGTTTATCGTTTCTTTCATGTGCATATACCTTTAGAACTAAATCTTCATCTGATGCCTTTTCATTCTTCTTCTCTGGATCTAAGCAGTCACCAAGTTGAGCTAGAAATTCCTCATGTTTCCTGCAATTCTTTGAGACTTGATTCTTATTCTCTTCATTTTCCTTTAGACACTTTCTATAGGGCAAATCACACATAAGTCAAGTTGTAACACCATAGAAGAGATCATTCATCAAACAAAGTTCAGAACTTAAGCTCTCTGATCCAATCATCACTTTCATCGCAACACAGTTTCCCAGACACAGAGCACATCATTGTCATGCTAGCCCTGAAAGGGAAGGAGAAAAGTCAAAGCCACGCACCTACACTTAGCAGAAATGTACAGAAATCTTCATGGCGTCTTAGATCTAGTAACGGCAAAGGAGACAGACTCTGCCTCTTGTCCTCAACTGTTTAGAATCTGAAACGTGGTGGTAAATCTCTAGATCACAATGGATGTATATAGTCATGGGTCTCTGCTGGGTCCTCATGAGAAAGAAGGACAGTGCTGCTGTATTTCTTCTAGCATATCATCCTTTGTTTTATTTTCAGACGTTATGCAGCGATCTACAAGGGTTACTTAAGGCATACCCTGGTTCATGGTCAAGCATAACTATAATAAAAAATAAATCAGGAGCAGGAGACGTTCCCCCTCTAGAAGAGAGAGATGTTCAATCACCAGCAAAGACCATTATTAGTTTTCATACATCCAGAGTATTTAAAGAGTATTGAAATGGGCCAGTCAAGGAAACTGTTGATTATGCTCTGCTATGAATATTTCATTTCAAATCTCAGATACGTTTGCTGAAATAGCATGGTCTATTTCTAATGCTTTAACTGTTAGAGACTAAGAGATCGTCAAAAAATAGACATACTTTAAAGGCAAATTAGAATCATTTCAGTAATTTGGTATCATTTTTTCAGTACCCTAGATAATAAACATGATTATTGCTTTCCCTTTTTACCATGTTGAGTGTTTACTGCAAATTCTTTCCCTCTATTCAAAGATTAACAAAGCATGTAATTGCATATACTCAAAAGCATATCATATTTCTATTTAGAAAAATATATAACAATAAAAGACTGACATCAATATATCTCTAAGTTCTTATTTTCAGCATACAAAAGGTAAAATTTATTCCGTCTGTCTGACTCATGAAAAGCACAGTTAATGCTATGATGCGGATGGATTGATTTACGTGCATGATTCCAACCACTCACTCCAAGACTTCAAACTATTCCCACTTCTGTTTGCATTTCACTTGGACCCAACAGAGTTCTAGGAATCTACCCTAAGGACATAATCACATAAATGTGAAAATATGAATACACATGAATACACTTGGTTTACAATAATTTTTTGAGTGAAACTAACCTGAGTGTCTACAGAAAATAACAAGAACTAGTAAGTAAATTATGATATTTCAGGCAATGAGTACCACGGGCTATTAAAGATGATATAATGGGGGCGCCTGGGTGGTGCAGTCGTTAAGCGTCTGCCTACAGCTCAGGGCGTGATCCTGGCATTCTGGGATCGAGCCCCACATCAAGCTCCTCCGCTAGGAGCCTGCTTCTTCCTCTCCACTCCCCGTTTGTGTTCCCTCCCTCTCTCGCTGGCTGTCACCGTGAAATAAATAAATAAATCTTTTAAAAAAAAAGATGATATAATGAATGACTTTTTAAATATCTACAACATAGGGGCCCCTGAGTGGCTCAGTTGGTTAAGTGCCCAACTCTTGATTTTGGCGGCTCAGGTCATGATCAGTGCAGAGCCTGATTGAGATTCTCTCTCTCCGTATCCCTCTCCCCCAGCTCCGGATCCATAAATAAATTAAATAAATAAATAAAATCTTTTAAAATAAATGTTTATAATATATTATTCAGTAAAAAAAAAATAATTCATTACATGATGTCAACTACCTGAAAACCTGTTCACCAAAATTTGAAGTATAGCTTTTCAGGAATCATAAGGTCTTGAGTGATTTTAATATTTTTGGCAATTTTCTAGATCTTAAAAAAGTTTTTTTTAGTTAGTACATATCATTTGTATTTCTCATTTATTTAGTAAATATTTACTGGATACTCACTATGCACCAAGCCCAATTAAAGGTACTATAGATACAGTAGTGAACAAAACAGATGAACATCCTTGCCCTCATGGAGCTTACATTCTAGTCGGGAAGATGGACAGTAATCAAAATCAATGTATGTGAAATGTATACTGTTATAAAAATAAAAAGCTGGAGAGAAAAAATTAAGCAGGAAAGGTAGGAAGAAATATTTGAGGGGGAGCAGAGTAACATTTTAGATGTAGTCACTCGTGGAAGCCCTTACTGAGAAAGCGACTTCTGAGTGAGGACCTAAAGGGAGCAGAGGGGCAGCTATGCAATATCTGGGGGAAGAGCTTTCCAGGCCAAGGGATTAGCAAGTGCAAAAGTCCTGAGGTAGGAACACGCCTGTTATGTTTGAAGGACAGCAAAGAAGCCAGTGAGCTGCAACGGATAGAATAAGAGAGAATGGAAGCAAAACCAGGTCAGGATGAGCCTTCTAGGTCATAGAATATCCTTGTCTTTACCCTGAGAGAGAAGTCACTGCAGGCCTCTGAGCAGAGGACCAATAAGATCTAATTCATGTTTTTACAGAATCACTCTGGCTGCGAGGGGCACAGGCAGCAGCAGGAAAATCACTTCGGAGGCTACTGCAAAAATCCCAGAGAGAAATGGTAAACCCTTGAATCAGATTAGTAGCACTGAGGGTAGCAATGGGAAGTGGTCAAAGTATAGATTGATTCTCAAAGTAAAGATGAGAGGACTTGTTGAAGGATCAGATGCAGAGTGTAAAAGAACAAGGGGACCAAGGATGATGACCAAGACTGTTGACCTGATGCACTAGCGAAATGGAATTATCACTAGAGATGAGGAAAGGAATAGGAGGGTTCTGTGGGAACAGCAGGAGCTCTGTTTTGGTCATGTTAAGTGTGAGGTGCCCATTGGACATCCATGTGACAATGCCCAGTAGGTAGTAAAAATATGTGGGTCTTTTTTGAAGTCTGAGAAGAGAACCAGGCTAGCCATAGAAATGTGGGCACCCCTAGCACATAGATCATATTTAAAGTCTTGAGATCACCGAGAGACTGAATTTAGATAGAAACGAGAAGAGATTCAAGGACCAAGCACGAGGGCACTCCAGTCTTTGGAAGTCAATGAGATGAGACGGGGAAAACAAAAGAGATTATGGCAGGGCAGCTAGAAAGGAAAGATACAAAGCAGGCATGCGTAGTGTCTTGGCAGCCAGAAGAAGGTGGTTCAGGGAATGAGACCAACTGTACCTGATATACTGGTAGGTCAAGTGAGATAAAGACTGACCATTTAATCCGCAATGTGTGGTCACTGGTCACCGTAGTGACTGGTTTCAGTGGAGGAGACCCAACAGAGAATAGAGGAGAAGAACTGGAGCCAGTGAGTCTATACAAACATTTTAAGGAGTTTTGCTGTAAGTGGGGGGAGAAAAAGAGGACAAGAGTTGGTTGGAGGTGTTGGGTTTTTTTTTTTAAGATGGAATAAGTAAATATCAAGTATCTTATTATTAAAGTTATTTAAGTTATTACACGTAGAATTTTTAAAGTATATTTTTGGAACAACTAGTTCCCAGTTTTGTCTCAATAATTACCTTTTGCCAGAACTAAGTGTGGAAAACCCAGATTTCATGAGTTTTCTGCATAAACGGGCAATAAAACCTAACAAGGAGTGTTCGGGGTGGTCTGGAGTGGTTTGGGCTTCCAGGGTATTTTTACAGCTAGCTTTTGAAGAAACACCTCCCTCTGTGTGCCACTCCACCCCCTCTGGTTAAGCCTCTACTTACAGAAAATCTTCCAAATTCTGTATATAAGCCTCCGTGGCCCTAATCAATCTGACATAAACATGCTTAGGACAATGCCTTGTTTGTTAAGATTCCTGGTAACATTTGCAAATGAGTTTGAGAAAAATTTTCAAGACTCCAAAGATATTTGAGCTTCAGTATTTTTTTTTTCAAATGGAGTTTCAGGACCAAATAAGGGAACAACACGCCAGTACCTTCAAGGGCATACCCTGCTATCAGGAACTAGGATTTTAACACTGACAACTATGGAATATATTGAAACACCCTTACTGTACGTTCTCATCTAGTTCTGCAACTTTCTTCTTTAACTCCTGGTTCTCCTTGATTGCAGTGTGAGCTGTGATTTCGGCTCTAATTTTAGAAGCGGTAAGTGCTGCGGATTCTTCTTCCAGCTCCTGAACTCTGTCTCTCAGGGAGGTGAGGAGAGATGATTTTCTAGCATTATTTTCTTTGTAATTCTCCATTTCAGCTTTCAACTCTTGACAGAAGGCCTCTTTCGAAAGCATCTTGGATCGGAGGTCTCGAAGCTAACGTGGAAAAGCCGTAAAAAGGAGGAAAAAGAGTTCAGTGGCGTTAAGTGTGAAGTACTTTTAAGAAACCCAAAACTATAATTTCAGATCGCACTCTTTTCTTCACGACTTAATCCAACTTTCCTTTCTTTCTTTTGTATTTGTATCTGCATCACCAGATGGGAACTTATGCCTAAACAATGGACTTCATATCCTATCTCTTTCGAAACTGAGCAATTGAGCAATGTCTCAGGGTGACTTAGTGTCACTCAAGAGACATGTGTGGTGTATTTTGCAAAAAGCGATAAAATATTTTTCAATGGTAACTCATTTTCTAAATCTGCATTGCTATTATTGCTGCTGACAATGAAACAAGAAACTTAAAAGCTAAGATATTTGTAATTTCATGGCCACAACTTATTCCTAAGTAGATACAGACTATTTGATATGTCACTGTATTTCTCCCACTTGCCTTCTGGATCCTTATTGTGGGCAATAAAAATATATTCATAATAAAATAATAATAATAATAATATTCAGATTTCTGGGGAAAATACAGAAGAAAAGGAAAATCCTTATAGGATTTATACAAAAGAAACATTTTAATTTTTATGAATTGTGCGGCATCAAAACCTGAACAACGCATGTGCCCTATTAAGATGTCAGGTCCACCCTATAAGAAAACTTCATGAATGCATGTACTTCTTTGGAACTATGAGGACACATGCATACAATTTTTCTCTCACACACACACACACACACACACACACACACACACACACACACACACACACGGTATTAAATCGTTTCTCAGTGGATTCCTGGCAGCCCAGCGAAAAGGCTAGTTATCTCACAGGCAAGCCTAGGACCCCTCAGGGCCACCAGGCTGTGAGCAGAATGGATCTAGAGAGACTCTCTCAGAAACTCCACAATAAACCTGACCCAGCCCAGAGGGAAGATGGATCCCAATCATCGTCCTAGAATTTCCCCCAGCCAATCAGAATGAGCAGTAGGGAGGGATCCAGCATTCCATTCTAAGACCTCCAGATTGCAAGCAAACCACGTTAAAGGTACTTATTCAGGGAGAGGCTAAAAAGGCAGCTTCAACCCAAGTCATCAGGTGCCCCAGGTCTCTCAAGGCTGTGAAGCTCCTCTGACATCTAGGAACCAGCCAATGTCACCTCCCTTTGCACCACAGCAAATGCATAACCTTTCGGGAATTCTCTGCAACAAGGGGGGTAGGCGCACAGGAGGAATAAGTATCACCCTTGCCAAAAGGTGCAAAGCTGTGTCCTCCCGTCCTAGTTCTCATCACCTCTACACTCTGCTTCACTCTCTAAGTAGCTAAAACAGCCCATTTTTCAGTCACGAAAATGCATCGTCTTACCTCAGACTGAGCGCACTCAAATTTGACCAAAGTTGCCGCCAGTTCACTTCGAGCGTTTTCGGCCACATTCCGATAGTGGTTTAATTGCTCCCGAGTGACCGGGACTTCCAAGGGACGGTCATAAATTTCCTGACAGAAGTCCCCCAAAAGACAAAACATAAAGAATAGTTTTAAACAATCTTTCTGTGCAGCTGTGCAAAGCAAGATGAAACACAGAGCATTCTTTGTAGTCCCAGTGTCTCGAAAATGCTACCCAGGAAGCGTCTCATCCAGACCATTTCACTCTAGAAATTCAGAAGGAGGCGGGAGCCAGCCCAGGAACAAATGATGTGCTCTCCCAAGAAGCCATTTAAGAATTGGCCTTTGCCAGTTCAGAGAGCTCCTTCCACCCAACTCAAATGCTACCTGACCTCTGACCAGAACTGACAGAGTCCCCACAGAACTGTCAGAAGAGACATAGTGTGACAAGGTCCACAGCAAAGAGGCAGTTTTCATTGTCCTTCTGTTTCCAGACTACAAAAATTATCTACTTACCTCAACTTTTGAATAAAGTGTGTCATTTGTTTACTAAAGAGATTGTGCGAGTTGAAGGCAAAAGGCTGTCTCCTTCCTAATCATTCACTATAGCATTTATTCTCAATCTCATAGCCCATCTTGGGGTCATGAAGGTGACACAGATGAATGCAGGACACCGGCAACAGTGGGGCAGTGCCTGAGGGGTCCTCACCCCATCCACCCACCCTGCAACTGCTCTCAGCTCAATGGACGACGGCCAACGCAGAAATGTGGATCTCAGCGTGGCCAAATTTTTCCAATTTTTCAAGACAAGCCATATATCTAAACCTTTTAAAGTGGAAATTCCCAGTGTTTGCAACTTGGCAACTAATTTCAACGTTTAAAGAAGAAAAACCGTATGATCCAAATAAACACATCTGCAGAGCGAATTTGATGGGTTTGGCCTGTGGGTCACAGTCTGCAACCTCTGGTTCTGTTCCTTATGCCATGAGGCCTGCCTCTTTCAAGAATTATTCCTGAGCTTGGACAGATACCTATGCCTACCTCTGTGAAGTTTCCAAGGCCTGTGGTCTTTGTGAAAGACACACAGGAAAGCCATTCATTTTTGAAGGAATATGAAAGAGGTCACATAAAGGAGGGTTTCCTGGAATTATCTACGAGGCCTCAGGGGACACGCTAGTAAAACTGGTTTATGGCTGCCCAGCTACCGAACTGCCAAAGACTACTGTTTGGAAATACTCATGAATGCAAAAGTCATCTCAAAGCCCTTAACTTTATAACAAGCGTTGTCATGACTAGTGCGTTTCGATGCACAAAACGCCAAACAAAACCTTCAGTGCACCTAGTAACAGCCCGTGTTTGCCAATCACAACACATCCAAGAAGATGGTAGCTATGGGCTCCTGAGGAGAAAGCATAAGACGTTTAACTACATCTAATAAGAGAACCACATGCTGTTCAGCCTCACTTTATATTCAGAAGTGACTTGCCCACCCCAACCACAGCAAGATTTCCTAGAACAGGCCACATAAGGACTTTGGTCACTTATGAGAGGTATGAAGTAGAGTGTGTATGGAATATCATTTTGTTTAATGTTTTTAAGGATTTCATGTGTTTATTTATTTAAGAGAGAGAGAGAGCAAGCAGGGGGAGCGGCAGAAGGAGAGGGAGAGAGAGAGAATCTCAGGTAGACTCCACACTGAGCGCGGAGCCTGACTCGGGGTTCAATCTCACGACCCTGAGATCATGCCCTCAGCTGCAATCAAGAGTCAGACACATAACCGACTGAGCCTCCCAGGTGCCCCTGTATGGCACATCGTTTTATAAAATTCACTAGGAAAATTAGTTCTTCAATAGCTATGATTATTTCTTTCAATGACTAGCATCATTTTCAGGAAATGATGTAACCATTCTATAATGTTATAGCTCCTTCTTATGAAAAAGTAGTGTCCATTGGACATAATAATAAAAGCCACACAGGACAGTTCAGATATGGCCCTTCATTTTAGGAGGTTACAATCGAAAGCAGAACACTACCAAAAATCATTTACATCTTCAGATGTGCATGGGTGAAAGAAACAACACACTAAGATCTCATTACTACGGAAACCAGGACAGGGCCCACATTAGACAGACTCCTGATTCTGAGTTTAGAAGACAGTTGTTGGGTCTAAATCACCCTTCAAAACCCAGCAGACCAGAGATTATTCATCAACAAGTATTTACTGGAAACTTAAGGTCAGGCACTGAGCTTACACCCTACTAAGAAAAAGAGCATTTATCAGACAACCACACTAATGATTACATAGTTACAAACTGAAATGCATGCAAAAAAGAAAAAAAGGAGAAAACAAAGGAAAGTGACTTAGGATCAGAGACTTGAGGAGGAAAGATCTTCCTAAAGAACTGATGACTGAGTAGGTATTAAATAGGCAAGAGGTAATGAAGCAGGCGCAACATACATCATTCAAATAGCCAAAAGTCTGAGCAAGGGTCCTGTGGCAGGAACATGCTGTGTGGTCAAAGATCTGAGCAAAGGCAGTGAGGCTGAGAAACAAGAGCAATTTAAAACGTGGCTTGAAAGGCAGCTCTGAGCTCATTCACATATGGTAGTGACAGTTAGGGCTTCTTTTTCAGAATATTCCTGGCTATTCTCACTTGTGCGTTCTGCCATATGAAATTTAGAATCCGCTTATCAACTTCCCAAAAATCCTGTTCATATTTTTATTGGGATTGTGTTAAGTTTACAAATAAACTGAGAACTGACATCTTTTAAATACCAAGGCTTCCCACAAAGATCCTTTTTTTCCCAGTTGTTCAGGATTCTTCTGTGTCTCTTAGCAGCTGCGATGATTAATTTTATGTGTCAGGTTGACTGGGCCACAGAGTGTCCAGATATTTGGTTGAACACTATTCTGGGTGTGTCTGTGAGTGTGTTCCTGGTGAGATCAGCATTTGAATTGGGAGACTGAGTAAAGCAGATTGCCCTGCGGGGTGTGGGTGGGTCTCATCCAATCCCCTGAAGGCTTGAATAGAACAAAAGGCTGAGTATCGAAGGAAGAATTTGCTCTCTCTCTGCCAGACGTGTCTTGGAGCTGGGACGTCAGTCTTCCCGCACCTTTGGACTCAGACTCCGACTGGAACTCACACCATTAGCTCTCCCGGGTCTCCGGCTTGCTGGTTGCAGGCCTTGGGATTCTCAGCCTCCATTCTGCACAAACCAATTCCTTATCATAAATCTCTTTCTGTAGACATATAGGAAGAGAAAATAATTATATATAGAGAACCCTTAGCATAGACCCTCTACGCCGAGAGGGCTCCAGAGTGTGCACAGAAATCCATTCCTTCAAGACGCTCCGAGGTAGCCTGACTGGGAAGAAATGAATGACAGCAGCAGGAGAAGGTTACAGGGACAAGGAAAGACAATCCAAAAGCTGAAAGAAGAATACATGAACGTATTTCTTTATAGCTAAGCTCTTCCGTCTTAGCCCTTCAGCCACCCACCAGATCTCTCTGAAGTGTTCGGACTACGTCCTAGATAACCCCGGCTTGGTTTGGAATTCTTCTTTCCCCTGAGTTAAGAGCTGTGTTGTTGCTATGGCTCTTTATTTTCTCGGTTTGTCATGGATTCCTACTTCACTACACCGCGCTCAGAGCACACATTCCAGGCTGATGCTCACGGGTGTAGTCCAGTGCTGGACCAGTGTCCACTCAGCACTGGATCTATTCAGACTGGGCGGTCCCTTTGCTCTACGAGCCATTACCTATTTTCCCCATCATCCTTGTCTACGGTTATTTCTACTTCAGGGAATTTATTGAGGTCTTCATAAACGCTCAGTTTTATGAATGTCTTACAGGTACCTGAAAAGAAGGTGAATTCTCTGTCTTCGGGGCTTGGAGTCCAACATCTATCAGTTAGTTCTCCCTTACTCATTATTTTAATCGGACACTTCTAGCCCAGCCTCATTTCTGTCCTTTACTCTGTCATGAGCTGAGAGGTGAGTTTAACCAACCACCACTGCTGTAAATCTCTATCCCCTTGTGCCGCTTGTTTTCTTGGTTTAGGGGCTGGTGCTGTATGACTTGGTGCAAAGGTTCAGAATTTTATCTTCATGGGGAGTTGTACCGTGTAGCGTCCTAACGTGCTCACTTACTGCTTTCTGCTTTGAATCCAGTCTTTTCTCATATTGAGACCGTAATCTCTGATTTCTTTTTGTTTGCATCTGACTACATATACCTCTGTTCCGTATTTTTATCTTCAACCTTCCTGGATCACTTTGTTTTTGATGTCTCTTATGTAATACAGCTGGGTTTGTTTGGCACTGCGATCAATCCTAAAAAATTTTTTCCCAATCTGGATGTCTCAGAGACATTCACACCTATTCATGTGATGGATGAATTTGGCCTTAGCTCTGCTGCATTATCTTATGTGATGCTTCCTGTTTTGATCGCTCTTCCAAAATCTTTCACCACACATCTGTTTACTTTGCTTTGTTTGGTTGGATCATTGCGAAGGTTTGTATTTTTGTTCTAGCTGTGAGTTTAAAATGGTAACTGTATATAATATCTTTTAGACAACATCCGCTGATTCACTACAATAGCCTACCTTCCCTTCCTTGCTCCTCTCATCCCCTCCCTTACAACTTTGGCTTTATATTCTCATTCCAAATACTTGCCAGTGCAGCAGCAAAGTTATTAGATGGAAGAAACCAAAATGCTTTTGCTACCTCTCCCCTTTCTTCCTCTCTTATGCTGGCTAGTCTTCTTTTCAGGGGATTCTAATAATAATAACACGCTTAATCTCTTCTCTGTGTATTCCATTTCATTCACTTCTTCCCTGTTCTTTTTTAATTCTTTATTTCCATTCCAACTCTCTTATTCTTCCCACTTCTTCTCTATGCCAGCCTGCCTCCCTGTGCTCCTTTGGGTCTTGCTATTATTTCTGTGATGTCTTTTCTCTCCTGAGCCCCACCAAGTCACACTCCATCTCCTCTCCTCGCCTTGCTGTATCTTTCTTGAAGTCCTCTGTCACTGCTTTCTGAAGATGCTTCGGGCATGGGTTGGCTTTATTCAATTGTTTTATTCATGATGAATATTTGGTCACAAGTTTTCCTGTGTTGTTTCCTTTTTGAATTCTCATTAGAAGGTGACTGCTCGCTGGGCTGGCTGTGGAAGAGGTTAGTGTGCACACAGGGATGGGAAGGTAAAGTCGCTCACGTTCCAGCCAAGCAGGAGTCTCCCTAAGACACGGGATTTGTGTACACCTTCATCGGACCCATCTTTCATTCCAGCCCATGGAGAGGGCTTATCACAATGCAGACCTTCCACCACCCCCTGCTCCACAGCTGCCTACAAATCTGGCTCGCGGTGTGATTTTTTACTTGGCTCTCCCTCCTACTGTTTGGAAGACAGGTAGGTCCAGAGAAGCTCCCGTTGCCCGTCTGCACACCTCCATCCTCTCTTGTAAAAGAGAGATTTTGGCTCGACTCCTCTGAGTTTGGCACTCATCTCTGCGATATAAGCTTCCCCAGCCGTTCCTACCCTCTACAGCTGCCGTGCCTCCCACATGCACCTCCCCTCTACCTCCGCTGCTTGGGAAGGGCTTGCCACCGACTTTGTGTTGCAAGACTTCAGCCATCTCCTGGATGGGCCAACAATGGAACTTGTTTCTCATGTTCTTCGTTGCTTGTGGCTAATTTCCAGGAATAGAAGAAAGAAATGCTATCTGTATGTCACCACTTTTAAACTAGAAGTACCTAAATAGATTTTTTTAACTAAATGCCCCGTTGGTGGTTTAGAGGCATTAGAAAAAACTGCCCTTTTAAAAATTTTCATTTTGGAAAAAAAAATCTAATTAAAACAATGTGGTACCCAGCAGGAAATCAACAGAAAGACCAACAGAAACTCCAGGAACAGTCTTTAGTCTCTAGGGCTCAGAAGAATTTAGTGTATGAAGAAAGAGATTACGCTATAAATACTGGAGTGAGAATATTGGTCAATAAATAGTGAAGCTAATTACTAAAGAAAAAAAATTTTTAGAGCTATATTACACATTATAAGCCAAAGTAAATTTAAGATAGACTTGAAGCACTGAATATTAAAAATGCAATCATAAAAAGTACTATCAATTTATATGTATCTTATCTTGAAAAGGATTTTCTAAGCATAGAAGCAATGAAAGAACATCAAGAAAACACTCACATATGACAACAACATTTTAAAACTTCTATATGTTAAAAATGTATAAACAGAATTTAAAGTGAAGAGCAAACTGTAAAAATATTCGCAAAAGTAAAATAACAAGTCAAAACTGTAATATGCAAAGAACCTATTCAAGACAATAAGAAAACAAATACCTCAGAGAAAAATTACATAAAAGAACTAACTATTATCAGAAGAACTATAAATGGCTAATAAATGAGAAGTAGCCTTCTTCACTGGTCATCAATTAAATATAAATTATACTATCAATGAGATATTATTTCTGATCTTTAAAATTGACATTTTAAATATAGTTAATAATCAAGTGTATTAAGAGATAGTTCTAAAAAGAGAGAGAGAGAGAGAAAGAGATTTCTGTGAGAAAGACATGCTGACACACTACTCATAGAAAGATAAGTTGGTACGAAATTTCCAGAAAAAAATTTCACAGTATGTATCAATGAAATTTAAATTAATGCATTTGCCCCAATGAATTTCCTTCTTATAATCTTATCTAAAGAAATGGAAATACACCCAAAGATTAAATACAAAGATATTCAGAAAAGCAATCATTAGCAAAATTTTGCAAAAATATTCAATAGCAAGTTTGCAGACACAATTAGAGATCAACAACAGAAGAATATTAACTTGAAGAAAAAAAGAAAATGTTACATTCACACAATAAAGTTATATTCAGTCATTAAAAATCATGTTGTTGGAGAATCTTTAAAGATAGGGGAAAATGCAATATAATTTTAGTGAAAAAAGACAAAATATAAAATTGCACATACAGTTGTGTCCCAGTCATGTACAAAAATTTATAGATATAGATCACTAAATGACAGACCGAAAGAAGTTGTTTTATATGTATCAAAGGACTAAAACATAGAATATATATCTTTTTAAGATTTTATTTATTTGACAGAGAGAGAGATGGCCAATGAGAGAGGGAACACAAGCAGGGGGAGTGGGAGAGGAAGAAGCAGGCTCCCAGTGGAGGAGCCTGATGTGGGGCTCGATCCCAGAACGCCAGGATCACGCCCTGAGCTAAAGGCAGATGCTTAATGACCGAGCCACCCAGGCACCCCCATAGAATATTTTTTTTAAAGATTTCTTTATTTATTATTGGGGGCAGAGGGAGAGAGAGAATCTCAAGCAGACTCCCCACTGAGCACACAGCTAAAACCTAGAGTATTTTGAATACCTACAAATTAATAAGAAAATCACAACCCAATAAAATGAGTATACATATAAATAGAGGAATTTGCATTAAGAGAAAAACAAATGGCCAAAAAATACATAAAAAGATCTTCCAACCTCCCTAATAATCAGGTGAATAAGAATTAAAACAAAGACACACCATTTTTGGTACATCAGTTTGGAAAAAATAGGTTTGACAATAACAAGTGTTAGCAAAGTATAAAGAAAGGGTTATCTTCATATGTAGCTGCCAGGAATATGAGATAGTTAAACCCTTTGGATGCTCTCCTGATTTGGCGGTATTAAAATCAATGTATTGAGGCATCTGGGTGGCTCAGTCGGTTAAGTGTCCGACTCTTGATTTCAGTTCAAATCCTGATCTCAGGGTCATGGGATCAAGACCCGTGTTGGGCTCCACACTGAGCAGGGAGCCTGCTTGGGATTCTCTCTCTCCCTCTTTCTGCCCCTCCCACCCCTCATGCGCGTGTGCACGCGCACACTCTCTCTCTCAAATAAATAAATAAAGGAAACAGGAGTTTAAAATAAAATAAAATCTATGTATTATATCTGCTAAATGAAAATACCATCTGAGAAGCTCTACTCTCCAATTATCTCCCCATGAAAAATACTCATACGTGTGCATGAAAATATGTATAAGGATGTTCATTACACCATTATTTATAATAGCAAAAGAGGGAAGGGAGGAGGGCTAAAACCATATAAATTCCCATTGACAGGGCAATCACTAAAACTAGGCATTTCCACACTGTGAAATACTATGCAACACACAGTGTGAGCAAGATCCATATGTTTGAACATAATAATATCTCCAAGATATGTCACTGAACAAAAATGAGAAAGGGTAGATCCATGGTTTGATACTCTTTGTCATAAAACATAAGAAGAGGTTAAGATACTATTTATTTTCTCTAAATATATGTAGAGAGAGAAAAAAAAGAAGGTCTGAGAGCATACACATCACCTCAATAACAGTACTTACTTCTGGGGGTGACGGTAGAATTGGAGCTGGGGGTGGAGAGAAGGCAATGGTTTAGTTTTTTCAAGAAAGATGTATTTATGCATGATTTGTATAATTAGATATAATTTACAGAAAAGGAAAATATTGGGAAAAAAGTTAACTGTAGTTATCTTTTACAGAACTAGATTTTATTTTCCACTTTATTCTTTATTTCTATATTTTCCAAATCCTTTACAATGACCATATATTACTTTCATAATCAGAATAAATGTCCCCCCTTAAATTCAGAAAAAAAAAAAAACAAGGACAAGGATAGACAAAAATCACAAACCCTGTGAGGAAGTGTCTTTACGAGGAACACGAGCACAAAGAAGCAACTCTAGACAGCAAAGGAGACTCAACGCACGTGACAGCAGACATCTCAGGGGGTTTGCTCTCCTAATTAAGCCTTTGTATACTTCGCAAAATTTTTTGAAAATTCTTCAACTTTTTCTACAAGTATTAAATAATCTTCACTTCTAAAAAAACTAATTTTACCCTATTCAAAACAGCAAGATTAAACATTCATCCATTTGTCCTCATGTGAGGATAATCCAAGTTATTAGGTATCTCTCAGCTAAGCCATGAAGCAATTTTATATTAATTTTAGAAAGCCAGCTACGTATTATTTGATTCTGCTACTGATATTATTATGATAATGACTGAAATTGACTCACAAGGTGGCTCATAGTATGTTCAGAATAAAGGATGGTTTCAAAGCTCAATGGCATAGAGGAGACATAAATTTATTCATAATTTAGTATACAATGTGCCCAATTATCTGACCTGGGGACAGTGTCTTGGGCCAGTCTTGCTACTATGATATTTAGTTGTCTTATTATCCTGTGGACAAAAAAATGAGAAGAAAATCACTGTCTGCCTGTGACACACAAAATCTCCTAATTCATTCCTATCTCCCTACGCTATAACCTATCTTCTCTTTGTCCCAGCATTATTCACACTGCAATGCACAAGTGCATGACCAAGGCTCTCCCAGTATGGAGTGCTTCCTGTAGCCATTCTCTCTCTCTCCCCCTCTCCCTTCTTCAAGCTTCCAGGGCTGTCCCAGGGAGTAATCCCTTCTATGACCCTCTCCCCTACTCTCTAACAAATAAAGTTTCTTCCCTAATTTACAGTGCATAAATTAAGTCTTGCAAATTGTATTTCTCCAACATAATAAGTGCTCTAGTCCATTTTTGACCACTCATCAGTTCTTATCCCTAATTTGAGGGACTTTCCTGGTCCTCCTGCTTTCGTTTCTTTGTATATGTGGATTTGGTTTCTGGGGCTCACCAGCGCCTGCAAGGCACAGTGGGATGTGTGCAGAATCCAGGAAATAAATCTTAGCAGTTGTGGGAAAAGTTTAGAAGACATTTGTACACAAAATCAAGTTTTGTGGAAAAGCTGATCTATTATTTTCATATAATTTTCCCACTTCTTGTCTCTTGGATGTCACTCTTATTCATTTAAAAACTCTTCTAAGAAAAATGGCAGAGTAGGAAGACCTAAGCTCACCTCGTCCCATAGATACAACTAGGTAACAGCCACATCAGTGTAAATAACCCAGAAAATGACTCAAAGACTGGCCAAACAGATTCTCCACAGTTAAATGTAGAGAAGAGGCCTCATAGAAGATGGTAGTAAAAGCAGAGACAAAGTTGGGAGGAAACAGACCTGCATAACTGTCCCCAGAAGACAGGGGGGACACCACAGGTGCAGAGAAGGGAGAGAAACAGACTCTCACAAGAGGGAGCCTGCATAGGGAAGATGAATCCCCATTACATTTGGCTTTGAAAACCAGAGAGACCAAATATTATTATTTCTTACAATTACTGGGGCTTAAAACTTGGAACTTTAAAAATAGCAGGCTTGTGGGAGAGCCAGGAGCACAAGAGGAAACTAAGTCCCTGCACTTAAAGAGACAGTGCAACAAATAACCCCATGGAGCTATAGCATGGAAGCAGGAATTTGAAAAGCAGCTGAGTTATATGGAACGGAGATTTGTTTACTAATCTCAGAGCATGGGTTAGTGGGGCAGGGACCACTGGGAGACTTCTTCTGGAACACAAGAGCTAGGTGGCACCATTTCCCTCCCCTTCTCTTCACCATAAGCACACTAACACCCGTGGGAACCATCCCTGAGCCAACACTCGCATCCTAAATTGCTAACAGCATGCCCTGCTCACATATTTTCCTGTGGAGCCAGGCCAGTGTAAACCTTGTTAACACCACACATCCAGCCACCACACTCTTCTGCAGGTCCAACCCAGCTACAGGTCCCCTCCCACCAGTGCAGACCTTGCTGGCACTGCCCCCCCCCCACATTTTCCTGAAGTTCAGTGGTACTGTATCTCTGGTAAACACCTAGTCTGACACAGCTTAAGCCCAAGGTGGCCTCAGACTGGCCCACTAACACCACAGGAACCAAACACTGCCCACAACAGGCAAAAAGAGCCATTGCAGATGACTGGACTAATGGCAAATGAGGCTCAGCCACAAAAGTAGGGTCCATACAACACACATAGGAGATACCCCTGCAGTGCCAGGCGCTGGTGAATAGGGGACACTGAAACACAAGGCACCACAAGACATCTTCTTTATAATGCCACTATTTTCACTAGCAGAAGACATAGCTGACTTCTCTAAGACACAGAAACAAACACAGAGAGTTAGACAAAATGAGGAGACAGAGGAATATGTCCCAAATGAAAGAATAGGACAAAAATTACAGCAAGAGACCTAAACAAAACTGAGGTAAGTAATATGCCTAATATAAAATTTAAAGTAATGGTCATAAAGATATTCACTGGACTTGAGAAAAGAGCAAAGGACCTCACAGAGACCCTTAACAAAGAGATAAAAAACATAAAAAAAAGAACCAATCAGAGATGAAGAACTCAATATCTAAAATTAAAAATACACTAGATGGAATAAATAGTAGACTAGAGGAAGTAGAAGAATGAATCAGTGACCTGGAGGGCAGAGTAATAAAAAGCAATCAAGCTGAACAGGAGAGAGAAAAAAAATAACAGTAAAAAATGAAAACAGGCTTAGGGAACTCAGTGACGCCATCAAGTGTAATAACATTCACATTATAGGGATTTCACAAGGAAAACAGAGAGAAAAGGGGGCAAAAAATTTATTTGAAGAAATAATAGCTGAAAACTTCCAAAATCTAGGGAAGGAAACAGAAACCCAGATCTAGGAGGCACAGAGAACCCCCAACAAAATCAACAAAAAGTGGTTCACACCAAGACACACAATAATTAAAATGGCAAAGTGTAGTGATAAGAGAGAATTTTAAAAGCAGCAAGAGAAAAGAAACGGTTACATACAAGGGAAACCCCATAATGCTATTAGCTAATTTTTCAGCAGAAACTTTGAAGGCCCCAAGAGAGTGACATGATAAATTCAAAGTGCGGAAAGACAAAAACCTACGGTCAAGTATACTCTATCCAGCAAAGGCTATCATTCAGAATAGAAGGAGAGATAAAGAGTTTCCCAGACAAACAAAAGTTAAAGGAGTTCATGATCTAGAAATGTTAAAGGGGACTCTTTGAGTGGAAAGGAAAGACCATAGTAGGAGTAAGAAAAGTGGGAAACACAAAAGCAGTAAAAATAAGCATATCTATAAAAATCAGTCAAGGAATTCACAAAATTAAAAGATGTAAAGTATGACATCCTATACTAAAATGTGGGAGGACAGGAGTGAAGAATGGATTCAAACTTAAACAACCATCAACTTAACTGCTATATGCATAAGATACCATATATAAACCTAATGGTAACCACAAATCAAAGACCAGCAATTGATATTCAAAAAATAAAGAGAAAGGAATCCAACTACATCACTAAAGAAAGCCAGCAAACCTTGAGAAAAGAGAGCAAGAGAAGAAAGGAACAAAGAAGAACTACAAAACAGCCATAAAGCAAGTTACATACTTATCAATGGCAATAAGTACATACTTATCAATAATTACTTTGAATGTAAATGGACTGAACACTCCAATAAAAAGACAAAGGGTGATGAAATAGATTTAAAAAGGCAGGAACCATCTATATGCTGCCTACAAGAGACTCATTTCAGACCTAAAGATAGATGTAGATTGAAAGTGAAGGGGTGGAAAAACATTTATCATGCAAACGGAAGCAAAACGAAATCCAGGGTAGCAGTAATTACATCAGACAAAATAGACTTTTAAAGACAGACTAGCAAGAGACAAAGAAGGACACTATTTAGTCATAAGGAGAACAATCCAACAAAAAGATATATCAATTGCAAATATTTATGCATCCAACATGGGAGCACCCAAAAACATAAAGCAGCTAATAACAAATATAATGGAAGAAATCTATAGTAATGCAATAATCATAGGGGACTTTAACACCCCACTTCCATCAATGGATAGATCATCCAAACAGAAAATCAACAAAGAAACAGTGGTTTTGAATGACACATTGCACCAGATGGATCTAATAGATACATTCAGAACATTCTAACCTAAAACAGCATATACTTTTCAAGTGCACAGGGAATATTCTCCAGAATGATCATATATTAGGGCACAAAACAAGTCTCAACAAATTCAAAAAGACTGAAGTCATACCATGCATCTTTTCTGACCACAATGCTATGAAACTAGAAATCAACCACAAGAAAAAATCTGGAAAGAACACAAGTACATGGAGGTTAAGCAACATGCTTCTAAATAATGAATGGCTCAACGAAGAAATCAAAGAGGAAATAAAAGAATAATCAAGACAAATGAAAATGAAAACACAACAGTTCAAAACCTTTGGGATGCAGTAAAAGCTGTTCTAGGAGGGAAGTTTATAGCAATACAAGCCTACCTCAAAAAAAAACAAAAACAAACAAAAAACCCTCAAATGAACAATTTAACCTTACACCTAAAGGAGCCAGAAAAAGAACAAACAAAACCAGCAGAAGGAAGTAAATAATAAGAGCAGAAATAAATGAAATAGAAACAAACAAACAAAAAAACCAAACAGATCAAAGAAACTGGGAGCTGGTTCTTTGGAAAGACCAAAAAAACTGATAGAACTTTAGCCAGACTCATCAAAAAAAGAAAAAGAGAGAGAGAGAGAGAGAGAGAGAGAGAGAAAGTCAGGATTCAAACAAAATCAGAAATGAAAGAGGAGAAATTACAACCAACACCATAGAAATATATAGAAATACAAAGGATTATAAGAGAATATTATGAAAAATGATGTGCCAATAAATAGGATGACCTAGAGGAAATGGATAAATTCTTAAAAACATATTACCTCCCAAAATTGAATCAGGAAGAAATAAGAAATTTCAATAGACCAATTACCAGCAATGAAATTGCATCAGTAATCAAAAAACTCCCAACAAACAAAAGTCCAGGACCAGATGGCTTCACAGGTTAATTCTACAAAACATTTAAAGAAGAGCTAATACCCGCTCTTCTCAAACTATTCCAAAAAAATAGAAGAGGAAGGAAAACTTCCAAATTCATTCTCTGAGAGCAGCATCACCCTGATGCCAAAACCAGATACACTAAAAAGAGAGAGAGAAAACACGAAATATAGGCTAACATCTCTGAGGAACATAAATGCAAAAATCCTCAACAAAATATTAGCAAACCAAATCCAACAATACATTAAAAAAAAATCATTCACTACGATCAAGTGGGGATTTATTCCTGAGATGCAAGGGTGGTTCAATATTTGCAAAGAAAATGAAAACACTAATTTGAAGAGATATACACACCCCTATGTTTACTATAGCATTATTTACAATAGCCAAGATATGGAAGCAACCCAAATGTCCATCAACAAATGAAAGGATAAAGAAGACGTGCGGTGTGTGTGTGTGTGTGTGTGTGTGTGTGTGTGTGTGAAGGAATATTATTCGGCCATAAAAAAGAATGAGATGTTTGTCATTTGTGACAACATGGATGGACCTAGAGGGTATAATGCTCAGTGAAATAAGTTAGACAGATATAGACAAATGCCATATGATTTCACTTATATGTAGAATCCGAAAAACAAAACAAACAAGCAAACAACCAAAAAACAAATAGATTCTTAAATACAGAGAACAAACTGATGGTTGCCAGAGGGGAGGTGGGTGGAGGGACGGATGAAATAGGTAAAAGGGATTAAGAAGTACGAATTTCCAGTTATAAAATAAATAAGTCATGGAGATGAAAAATACAGCATAGGGAATATAGTCAATAATATTGTAATAACATTGCATGTAACAGATGGTGACTGTACTTACTGTGGCGAGCACTGAGTATCAATGCACAGAATTGTCAAATAACTGGGTTATGCACCTGAAACTATTCTAACACCGTATGTCAACTATGCTTCAATAATAAGTGTTTTTTAAAGAACACAGTATTTATGTATAGGAACAGTACTATAAAGAAATGTACCAAAATATATCAGTAGCATTTCTGATTGGTAATAATGTGGGGGACTTTTTTTTAATTGATTGCACAGAGAATTATCAAGCAGAATAGATAAAACAAGATGAGGATGAGGCCAGGAGTGGTAATCGGAATAAAAATGTCTACCTGGGTGTCCCATGAAAGCTCCGCAGAAAAGCCAATTCCAACCCTAGTCAAGTAGAGAAGGAGCCTGGGAAGGAGGGTAGAAGGCACCACAGGCAAGAAACAGTTATGCTTAAAGATACATGGCAAGCTTGGACAAACATAAATTTTCCATGTGACTGAAGGTTTGGCTAGATATTAGACACCGGTAACGTGTTTCGGCTGACTTAAGGAGTCTGTCTGTTCCTCACCCTGTCGACAGAGGACAGCATTTGTCCACCGGGGGAGTGACCCGATCAGGTCTGCATGTCATCACATCTCCTCTGTGGTGCTGAAAAGGTTAGATCAGTACAAAGGGAGAGGGAAGGAAGGGAGAACAGCCAGAAGGCAATTGCATCAGCCTACATTTATTTTTGGATGAAGTTTTGGCAAGGCCATTTTCAAGCCCCATGTTGAAATGCCTTACAATCATTACATCAGTTTAGAATTATGACATTTTAAGTTGGAGTTAGATAGATGAGCCCTCTACCCTCAAGTGACAGGACATGCTTCACTGGTCGCAGCAGGCAGCTGGATCCAGATGATGAGGAATGCAGTCTTCATACCCAGACAAGAGGTTCAGAAATATGTTTCTGATATTAACCAAATTAATGGTGTCAAATGATATTCAGAGGATTGGCTGAAGAATGTGCTTTCATGCATTCTATGCTCGACTTCAAAATTATCCTTGAAAAGCCAGAACCTCAGAGAGATGTCTACTTGGACCCCATTGCTTTGACTCTGTTATAAAAGTGCTTTTACTGAACAAGGGCTTACCTTAGGCCATTGAATTGTTTCATGGGTCTTGAAATTTGTCATGGTTTCCTGTAGTGAATAGGGGTGCTGTTACCGAGCCACTTGTTTGCGTTACCCTGTGGTCCTAGTGGATTGTGTGACTTCTGTGGATCTCTTTCCCATCCTCTCAACCTTTCCCTCTTTCAATATTTCTTTACTGCCATTTACTTTCTTTTCTCTTTTTGACACTGGATGAGAACTAAATCTGAAACTTGGGAGGGACGTTGGAAGTTATTCTCTGAGATCTGGACCTCTGGTAACCTGCAAAGATGATGGGAAACACCAGCAGTGTGGTGACCTGCTTTTAGTTCATAATCCTGCCATAGCGTAGAAGCTATTGGGTACACAGTCAACAGGAAGGCAACTTTGGTTTGTTAATGCTATTAGAGAGGGACAGGCTGAAATGGGACATGGTGCAAGGATCTGTGGGCTTTCTACATCAGCCTGCTGCTGGGGGGGTGCTCAGCAGAAGTCAAGCAGCAGCAGGGGCTGATAGAATTCGGTACAGGATTTGGCAGATGAGAACGGGATGAGATTGTAGGGTGAATCAGACGGGAGGCGTAGAGTACTGGTAAGAGGAATGGTCATCCATCCATCCATTCATTCACTTATTCCACAAATAATTACTGAGCATTTCCATTGTGAGGTCCTGAGTAGCGCTAGGGACGACTTAGCGAACATCACAGTCTTCTGAGGCAGGGAGACGTTAAATACTTAATTACGCATGTAATTTACTACTTGCTATTGTGTTAAGTGCTGCGAAGGAGAAGCCTCGGTTGCTATGGAGAATAGCTGAAAGACAGCACTGTGGTCAGTGGGAGTTTTGATTGGTCAGGTTCTGCAGAAAATTAGAGGAAAAATGGATTAGGGAAACTCTGAAAGTGCAAATATGAAAAGAGGGACAGGATTGCTAGGAAGGCGCGTACACTGTCCATGAGGTGATTTTCCTCCTTGCCTCTGATCCCTCCCTTCTCCTTGCCCAGCTGCCCCCTGCTGTGCTCTTGCTTAGCCTGCACTGAGGATGTGATGCCAGGCCTGGGGGAACGCAGGATGAGCTCCCTACGTAAAGGAGATTATCGGTTCTCTGTTGCAGAAGGAAAGGCTTCCGAATTCTGAGTCTACTCACTTTCATCTGTCCTACAGAGCGTGCGGAGGACATCCTTATCCTCTCCTTGATCAGCCAGAGAGTAGCTAAGCACTGAGGTTTAAGGTTTGAAATCTGCCGTTAATCCAATCTATCCTGGACACAAAAGAGAGAAAAAATTAATTCTAAACGCTTCATTGTGGATCTTGCTTTGTCTCCCTGCAGGGATTCTTATGGGAAGGTGAAACGTGATTTGATTTCTTTCTAAAGTGAAACCTGGAGCGATTCTATACTGCGAACATTTCCCTGCCATCTTCTTTATTTTTTTTTACAAAGCAGGCCTCTGTGGAGGCTTTGTTGCTATCAGGAGTGTGTGGGCTGGACGTCACGGCTTCCTTCTCACGGAACAATGCCGCTAGAAGGGATGAAGCATCCGCGTTTTCACTGAGTTTTCTTTGGGCCGAGCTAAGGGCCAGCCACCTTGGACGAGCAACACAAACGCTATGTAGGTCACCTTCTCCCTCCAGCTTCTCCTTCGTTAGCTGATCTTTTTACAGTTATTGAAAACATTAGAAATCATTAAATTCCTGTTTTAATCCTTGAAGACACTTACTATTCTGGCTATAATATTATTTATCTTCCACTTATTTTCATGATGAACTTCCTGTCCCAAATGTAGTCAAAACGTTGTACTTGCATAACAAATGCACTCCAAGTATTGCTGGGAACTCAGTGATTCTGCTTTCTGACTCTCCCTTCGTTCTGCACACTGAGGTTCAAGTTTGGGGTTTCCTGTTGCCTCTGCAGCCAGGAAGGAATGCACAAACACAATATTCGGTTTCTTAAGTCTGAAGATTAGGATGTGAAAATTGAGAACCTAGTAAACTGGACTCTTTAAGCATACTTTCAATGGTCTTTGACTTAATTAAGAAATTAATCTTAATATTAAAATTAGAGTCACTTTCCTTTTAAAAATTGGAATATCACAAATGGAGCTACAATTTGCTTTCTCTGTGATCTCTTATTTTGACCCTCTTCCTCCATTCCAGAGGTAATTATTAGGTAAGTTTGGCAAATATCCTTCAGACCATTAAAAAAATTTGGAGGGGGTGCCTGGGTGGCTCAGCTGGTTAAGCCTCTGACTCTTGATTTTGGCTCAGGTCATGGTTTCAGGGTCTTGGGATGGAGCCCCACGTTGAGCTCCTCACTCAGCGGGAAGTCTGCTTCTTCCTCTCCTTCTGCCCCTCCCGACCCCCACTCCCTCTCTCTCTCCCCCTCTCTCTCTCTCAAATAAATAACCTTTTTTTTTTTTTTAAGATTTTTACTTATTTATTTATTTGACAGAGAGAGAGGCAGTGAGAGAGAGAGCAGGGGGAGTGTGAGAGGGAGAAGCAGGCTCCCCGCTGAGCAGGGAGCCCGAGGCGGGGCTCCATCCCAGAACACTGGGATCATGACCTGTGCTGAAGGCAGACACTTAACGACTGAGCCACCCAGGTGCCCCTCAAATAAATAATCTTTAAAAACATTTTTCCATTTTTACGTATACCTACAGAAGACATATTATTCTAACATATATTCTTAACCATAAATAGTATATTAGTTCCTCTTTTACTTTGTTTTAAAAACAGTATGTTTTTAAGATCTACTCATGTTGCCCTAAATAGACTTAGTTTGATTCCTTTAACTGTTTTTTAGATTCCCATCTTACAAATATACTATACTTGACCAATTGCTGTATTAATGGACACTACACACCATGAACATTTGTGTAGAATTAGAATTGCACCCCTAGGCTATACACCTGCACCAGCAGGGTCATTTCCCATGTCCATGCATTAAACTGACTTAAACGTATGGTTTAAATCGTCCACCACAGAAAACCAATCGTTGCCTCCAGATCCACTTTCCAGTTGTTTTTTTTTGCAAGTAGAATTTGCTTTTCAGGCCTTAATTGCCTCATTTTCAGATGAGGGGATAAGAACGGTCCCCACTCACTTGTGATGTATTGTAAAAAAGGAACAGGGGGTGCCTGGGTGGCTCAGGGGGTTAAGCATCTGCCTTTGGCTCGGGTCATGATCCCAGGATCCTGGGATCGCAGCTGGGAGTCTGCTCCTCCCTCTCCCTCTGCCCCTCCCCCCTACTTGTGCTCTCCATCTCTCTCTCTCTAATAAATAAATAAAATAAAAAGAGCGAATGGAAATAGTTCCTGGATCAGTGAATATTAGTCAGGATTATATATATATCATATATATATATTACACACACACACATTTTATATATATACATTTTATATATATAATCATATGTTATGTATATGGGGATTTTTTAGAATTACCTCAGCCTCCTTTGTTCCATTCCTTAAATTCCACATAAGAGTGAAATCATATGGTATTTATCTTTCTCTGACTGACTTCACTTAGCTTAATACTCTCTAGCTCCATCCATGTTGTTGCAAATGGCAAGATTTCAGTCTTCTTAATGGCTGAATAATATTCCACTGTACCTATGTGTACCACGTCTTCTTGACCTATTCATCTGTCGATGGACACTTGGGCTGCTTCTACGATTTGGCTGTTGTACATAATGCTCCAATAGACACGGGGTACATACATCCTTTTGAATTAGTGTCTTTGTATTCTTTGGGTAAACACCCAGTAGTACTATTACTGGATCATAGGGTAGCTCTATTTTTAATTTTTTGAGGAACCTCCATACTGTCTTCCCAGCGCCTATACCAATTTACAGTCCCACCAACAGTGCAGCAGAGTTTCCTTTTCTCCACTTCCTTGCCAACACTTGTTGGTTCTTATATTTTTTTATTTTAGCCATTCTGACAGGTGAGATGTGATCTTATTGTAGTTGTGATTTGCATTTCCCTGATGATGAGTGATGTTGAGCATCTTTTCATGTGTCTGTTGGCCATCTGTAGGTTTTCTTTGGAGAAATGTTATGTCTTCTACCCATTTTTTAGTTAGATTATTTGTTTTTTGGGTGTTGAGTTGCATAAGTTCTTTATATATTTTACATACTAATCTTTTATCAAGTGTGTCATTTGCAAATATTTTCTCCCATTCAGTAGCTTGCTTTTTTGTTTTGTTAGTAGTTTCCTTCACTGTGCAAGAACTTAATTTGGTATAGTCCTAATAGTTTATTTTTGCTTTTGTTTCTCTTGCCTGCAGAGACATATCCATAAATATGTAGCTGAGGCTGCTGTCCAAGAGATTACTACCTATGTTTTCTTTAAGGAGTTTCATGGGTTCAAGCCTCACATTAGGTCTTTTATCCATTTGGAGTTTATTTCTGCATATGGTATAAGAACGTGGTCCAGTTTCATTTTTTGGCATGTAGCTAGCTGTCCAGTTTTCCCAATACCATTTAATTAAATTGTGCGTTTCTTTTTTTAATCATGTGTTTAAAAAAAAAAGAACTTAACTGGGGTCATGCTATAACTATAATTTTATATCCTATCTTCTTCACTAAATATTAATGTTTCCCCAAGTATTCTTTAAAAATATTAAAACCTGCACAATATTCCAAAGTTCCAAATTAACTCTACTATTCTCCTATATTTGGACATTAAGTTATTTTTTCCTGTCACTATTATAAATATATTAGAATTCTGATTGTTTCCTTAGGATAAATTTCTGGAAGGGAAACAACTGCATCAACATAAATAAAAATTTTAAGGATTTTGGTACATAGTGCATAAAAAGTAGCACCAATTTACATTCCCAGCAATAATTTATAACAGTTTAATGACACTGGGGTCACAGCTTAACCAGTCCCTTCTCAAAATTTTCTATATCACTTTGAAGATGCCTGCATTTTAATATTTATGACATGAATAATAACAATAGTAATATTAGTCATCACTTTTTTGATACAAACAGACCCAATATAAGCACTTTACTAACATTACTGCAGTCAATCCTTACAACAATTCTTACAAAGGATGCAGAGTTCTGGCTTGCCCAAGGACCCACACGTAGTTAAGTGATGGAAACTGAATTCAAACTCGTTAAGTCTATCTAATTCCAAATCCATGTTTTCAGGGTGCCTGGGTGGCTCAGGGGTTAAGTGTCTGCCTTCAGCTCAGGTCATGATCCAAGGGTCCTGGGATCGAGCCCCACATCAAGCTCATTGTTCAGCAAGGAGCCTGCTTCTCCCTCGTCTGCTGCTCCCCCTGCTTGTTCTCTCTCTTTCTCTCTGATAAATAAGTAAATAAAATCTTAAAAAAAAAAAAAAAGAAGAAGTAATATAGGCGGAATTTCACTCACCTCTTACAAAAATAGAACATAATAAACCTCATATTTTAAAAAATTAGTCCTGGCTAGAGATCAACCTAGAACAAAGATATGAGCTTTAGAAGAATCTGGAGAGGACAGGAGATAGTTGACCAAGATATACTGAGGAGGAAAGGCCATGAATTGTTCATCCACATCCTGTTAGATAAGGATAAAAGCATAAAACATTTATAAAATGCTTCCCCTGAAGGAACCAAAATTAGGAATCTTAATCCTTGGATGAGGCCCATTCAATTTATAATTTATAATTTTTCTAAATCTTGTGAAAATATCTTAGTTAATAAGTCTGCAATTATTTCTTTAACTCGTCCTGCCTTTAGAAACTTGTTAGGGCCCGAGCAACAGCCAATCTTGATCTCAAGATTTTACAGACTAGATGTGCAAGGTTTTATACATGGGAAATTACATCAATCAACTCTTTATAACTTCAGTATCTTTATTCTGTAACCTCGCTGATATATGCCACTTAAATTCACTCATTAGTCAGAAAACATTAAGATGTTTTGTCTTGCCTTTTCCTTCAGCTATGACTGTAATGAATAACTCATTTCTAAAATTAGCATAAATGTGGAGTTTTTCTCTGAAGCTTTTTAAGCAACTATCAGCCCTTCTTTGCTTATTTCCATTCCTACGGTGGATATTACACCTCACCAGAATGTAAATACTTTTCATGCTAGGTCTGTAGTAAGCATGATTCAAATGCAATGTTATTTAATTCCAAGAGCAACTACGTAAAGCTGTTACTACTATCTATAACAAGGAAATTTAGATTCAAAAAGGAAAAAATCTGATCAAATCTTACAGCTGTATTTTCTGATCCCTCCCCTCCCTTCCTCTCTCAATCCCTCTTACTCTGGCTCCCTCTACCCAAACACCTTATGGCCTGTTTTCAGTCCTTGTATTGGCCTTCCCAAGCCTCAATCTGTTATTTGATTTCATGGCACCTAGTCCTTATCCTTCATATTATAACTATTATTTATATGATTATTTATTTCATATCTACTTCCCCTGCTAGACTATGAGGTCTACAGGAGGCAGGAAAATGCTTGTTTTGTTCACCACTATGTCCCCAGTGACTGGGTTTCAGATAAAGACTAAAAAATGAATGAAGGACCGGATGAAATGGCACAGCCAAAATCAAAATCAGGGCTGTCTGACTCCAAAGCCCAAGTTCTTAGTCACAATGTTGTTTGCCCATACATATCTGGTTAAATGTGGAAACAATCATTTCTCCCTAAACTGAATTATTTTCTCACTCTCAATATTGTTGTCTGTGAATCTGGCCGTTGTAATAATGAGTTGCATTTCCATAGGTAATGTTATGTTCAAAGTTTTAAAAAGTATAAATTCATAATTAAATTTTCCAAGAGAATAAATTTATAATTATATTTTCCAATTACTTTTTGGAAGGTGTGTTCTACTTTCTACAAGTTCATAAATGTCGTACAGGTCAGGTCCAGCCAATTTAGAAGCTAATATTTTAGTTCGATACAAAGTTCTATGAAGTTTTTTTTAATCTGTGTACATTAGCAAGATAACTTCTCAGACTGGCTGCAAGGAAAATCACAGGCAAACTAAATTCAAGCCGAATTTTAAGTGCTGGCAGTTCTTCACCATTCATATTGAATATGGTCCCATGGGAGGTACTGGGTTCGGCTGTCAAGGCTAATAATGAACGCAGATTTGAAAACATGTCATGTATGGAATAGCTTCTGTGAGAGAAATGGTGGAAACAAAAATCTTCATTGACACCTAGATGGGGTATTTTATTTGTCATTGTCTTATATACATCTTTTCACATGTTAAAGATTCTAGAACTCTTCCCAAATGGGATTTTTCCACTCCATGTATCATAAAATTGATACATGTAAACTTGATAAATTATTGTAAAGTGAAAAAATTTTCAAGATGCAATATTTTAGCTCCTATGCTGAGCAGTGTGCTTCAAACTTTAATAAGTTGTTTACTCAAAACAGGCTCCTCAGAAATATTTCCCTTAGAAGGGACCTGAGATACGGTTTATCCCATCTTCCAAAAAAAGTAATTCTCTAGCACCATAGAATTATCATGAGGAGACTTAACTCCTGTGAGACTTCATTTCAGCACTGAACAGTTCCACATCAACCTACAAAAGAGGAAGCAATATTAAGATAATTTTTCCAGGGGCGCCTGGGTGGCACAGCGGTTAAGCGTCTGCCTTCGGCTCAGGGCGTGATCCTGGCATTATGGGATCGAGCCCCACATCAGGCTCCTCTGCTGTGAGCCTGCTTCTTCCTCTCCCACTCCCTGCTTGTGTTCCCTCTCTCGCTGGCTGTCTCTATCTCTGTCAAATAAATAAATAAAATCTTTTTTAAAAAAAAAGGTAATTTTTCCATTACCTATCCCTGAGTATTACCTCTTCTATTACTTATCAGCGCTTTTTTTTTTTTAAAGATTTTATTTATTTATTTGACAGAGATAGAGACAGCCAGCGAGAGAGGGAACACAAGCAGGGGGAGTGGGAGAGGAAGAAGCAGGCTCATAGTGGAAGAGCCTGATGTGGGGCTCGATCCAACAACGCTGGGATCACGCCCTGAACTGAAGGCAGACGCTTAACCGCTGTGCCACCCAGGCGCCCCCTTATCAGCGCTTTCCAGACAGTGTTTCTACACAGTTTCATCTCCCTAATGTCATAAACATCTAAAATGTCATAGAAATATTCTAATATTGCTTTTAAGGAAATGCCAGCCTAGCCATTTGCCTTCATAAACAGAAAACCATTCTTCTCTCCTCAGGCAGCACGATTTTAAAATCATGAACCAAAAATGGACTTAAAATACTTGGCTGATTAATTGGGGTACCTCAGTGGCTCAGTTGGTTGAGCTTCTGACTCTTGGTTTCGGCTCTGGTCATGATCTCAGGGTCGTGGGATGAGCCCCACGTGGTGTTGGGCTCTACACGCAGCAGGGAGTCTGCCTGTCTCTCTCCCTCTGCCTCTCCCTCCGCTTGTGCTCTCTCTCTCTCAAATTAAATAAAAATCTTTAAAATAAAAAAAACCGTGATTAATTACTATCAAAAAAAAAATTTAAGAGCCAATATGGCCAAACCCATGATCATTGTTTTTGGCAGCTATTCCCCAAAATTCTAATTGTCGATTCTAGATAATTCCATCCAGTAAGTCAACTCATTCTATTACTTGGGCTATATTGTGTGAGTAAATACTGCTGGTGGGTCCAGGATGATGTGGCTCAGGCCCCTGTTTAGAGGATGGATGATGCTTTCAAGAGCCATAATGCCCTGGATTTTCAGAAGGGTGCTTTCTGAAAGAGAATGATTTAAAATACTTAAAATACAAAAACATGGCTTTGCATATAAATAACAAAGCCTTGAGGATTCACAGCACAGAAAATTATTCCTTTAAATTGTAAAGGAGAGAACAGTGCATGCTGGAGAATCATTTTCCCACCTGAAAGGGGATGTGTGGCTCCAGTCCCTGGAAAAAGGAGGCAGGACCCTTAGGCGTTGCCCGCCCTCTTGGGACCTAATACCCAAAATGAGTGGGAAGGACAATAAAAACTCCATCTCCCTCCCTGGCTTCCCAGGATGCGGCCCCTGGAGATGGATGTCCGCTGGAGAGCCCTGCAGGCAGCAGCGCAGCTCCTGGGAGTGGAATGAGTAACAATGACTGAGGGACATGCCCGTGGGGCCCGGCGGGCAGCTCTGCCTCCTGTATTCACTTCTCAAGCAGGGAAGGCAAACCCTACCCTGGTTCCCCACTTCCCCAAGGAAAGCAAAAAGGGGTATATATATAAGACTACAGACATAGAAGGACTTGGGATGGGAATGAGAAACCTGCTGCTGGGCTGGACCTTCAGAAGCCAGAGCAAAGCCAAGGACTTCAGCAGATATGGATGTCTAAGTCCCCGAGGGAAGTCAGAGCCAAGTGCTCCCCACTCCCCCACCCTCCTCCCCCGCCAAGCCCCGAGAAGCTACTCAAAACCACACCCTCCCTACCTGCAGAAACTTGGTTCACTTGGTTCACCTAAGGGAGAGAGGGAGTAAGGAAAACAACTGGAGTCAGTTCCCCTGAATTGACATGATGGTCTTTTTCTTCTAAAGGGAGGAAACTGTGACTCCTGAGTTAAGCCCAGTTGTTCCAAAAAGTTTCCTATTTGCCAGCCTCAGTTACACACATTATACCCACTCCCTATGTCGTAACTGTACTTCAGGCCCTCACCAGAGAGAGCTAGCTATCCTCTGCTCAATACCAAAATACAAAAAATTTAAATTTAAAAAATATCCTGATATGAGAGCAAGAAAGTAAGAGAAAAGGTCCACTCAATATTGCTCAGGTTCTATCAGTTAGAGGGGCAGAAAGTACTTCTCCAGAGAAGTCACCTCGTTAAGGCACAGATTAATGTACTTCAGCTTTAGGGATAAATGTTATGAGAAACCTTCATGTGAAGAAAGGGTTAGGGTTAGGCTAAGCATTGAAGACACTGTCCATTGCGTACCATCACACATCTTAGAAAACTTGAGGTGGAAATGAACCTGACAACATAAAGAAACCAAACCAGAGAGATTAAGTCAGCTCATTTCAGAGTTAATAATATCTGGGTCTCTTCACTCCAAGGTTAATATTCTTTTGAGGCCAAGAAATATTTTCTCAATAAATGACTAAATTGATGAGTAAACAATTTTATTAATAGGTGCCGATAACAAAAGAATTTATTCCCTTCGGATCTTTTCAGTTTTCCTGTCTGCTCCCCTCAACCATCGCATGGTCAAATTCAATGCTTTAAAAATTCTCCTCACACTCTCCCTGGAACACCTCTTATTTCTCTGGCCTTCCTTTATTCGTGACTTTGAGAACCATCTATGTGCTGAGGAGCCCCAAGCATATGATGATCCCCACCCAAAACGTCTCTACTGGGCTCAGGGTCTACCTCTAACTGCCCAGGTGATATCACCCAGATAGCACAGACACCCCCCACCCAACACATCCAACACTGAACTCATGCTACTTTCCCCCAACCTGCTCTTTCTCCAGCTCAGTGAATGGCAGCAAACACCCAGTCAGTTCCTTGAGCTGGAAGCCCATATTTCATAATTTTATAATTTATAATTTTATAATTTATAATTTCTCTGTCTCTCCTTCCAGTTCTGTCTTGATTCTCACACCTAAGTAACTGTTCACGTTCAACGTCCGTGCCTACTACACTAGTCTAGATTACCACGATAGCCTCCAGAGAGTCTCCCCAACCTCAGACTTATCAACCACCCTCACCCCTCCACCAAGGTGCTAGTCCATTGGTAGCCAAAGGAATCTTTTTGTTTTCATTTATTTTTTTAGGTAGGCTCTAGCCCAACATGGGGCTTGAACTCTGGACCCTGAGATCAAGAGTCACATGCTCTACTGAGCCAGCCAGGCACCCCCTAAAGGGATCTTTTTAAAATGCAGAACTGTTCAATATATCCCAAGACTTAAAATTCTCCAGGGGCATCCCTTGCCCTTAGGGCAAAATCCAAACTCCTATAAAGTCCTGTATGATCTGACCCTGGCCTACTTCACCAGCTTCCATGCCCATGACTCCTTCCCTCCCTATACTCTCCAACCACACCCCAGCCACACTGGCCTTCTGCAGATGCCTGAGTGGACTTTGCTTCCTCCTCTCCCACAGCCAGCACCCACGCTTTGTGCTGTGGAGAAGACTTACCCAACACAACCACCCCGGATCCTTTGCCTCGCTGACTCTTACCTTCCAAAGCTGGGCTTAAAATTCGCTTTCTGGAAGAAGACTGCTCTGACCACCAAATCCGGGGAACACTTTTTTTTTTTTAATTAGTTTCAGAGGTAGAATTTAGTGATTCATCGGTTGCATATAACACCCAGTGCTCGTGACATCACGTGCCCTCCTTAATGCCCATCATCCAGTTACCCCATCCCCCTACCCACCTCCCCTCCAGCAACCCTCAGTTTGTTTCCTAGAGTTCAGCGTCTCTTATGATTTGCCTCCCTCTCTGTTTTCATCCTATTTTTCCTTCCCTTCCCCTGTTTTCATGTTTTCTTTCCCTGCACATAAGTGAAATCATATGATATTTGTCTTTCTCTGACTTATTTCACTGAGCATAATGCCCTCTAGTTCCATCCACATCATTGCAAATGGCAAGATTTCATTCTTTCTGATGGCTGAGTAATATTCCAGTGTGTGTGTGTGTGTGTGTGTGTGTGTGTGTGTGTGTGTGTGTGTGTGTGTGTATCACCTCTTCTTTAATCTGTTGATGGACATCTAGGCCCTTTCCGTAGTTTGGCTATTATGGACATTGCTGCTATAAACATTGGGGTGCAGGTGCCCCTTCGAATCACCACGTTTGTATCCTTTGGATAAATACCAACTAGTGCAATTGCTGGGTCATAGGGTAGCTCTATTTTTATCTTTTTGAGGAACCTCCATACTGTTTTCATTCCCACCAATAGTGTATGAGGGTTACCAGGGGACACTTTTGCTCCTCACCTGCCTTGACCTCCCTTTGGCATGTGCCACCCAAAGCACACTGTCCCTGAACTCTCCTTACTCATCTCCCTCACCTCTCTGCATTGCTCCCTTCTCTGACTCACCTGGCCCTCCCCTCTCAGTCCCACCAGCAGCTCATCCTCCTTCACCACTCCTTAACTTGATATTCTCTGCGGTTCTGTCCTCAACCCTCTGTCACTGGAGACACCTTCTCTGGCCAACTTCCTGCCCTGCTGAGATTTCAACCATTCCCAGTGTCTGATGGCTCCCAAATCTGCACCTCTAGCTAGAGATTCCCATGTCCAGCCATCTACTGAACATCACCTGCATGTCCTGCTGGCGCTTCAAAGTCAACATCATCTCTGGGCCACCACTGGAAGCCAAACTTGCCCACCTCCACCCTTGCCCCTGGTCTGCTAGAGCACCCTGTGTCGTTGTTTTTGTATTTCCTGCTAGATCCTTATCTGACAGCATGTCTTTACTCCAGGCATGCTTTCTGCCATTCTTTTTTAAACGTTTATGTATCACCATTTATTATGTACTGAACTCCACTGCAAGCTCAACAGCTAGAAACAGTGTCTTCTACTTTGTCACTCCATTTGTTGCAGGCACACGTTTCTTAAGTTTTATTTCAAGCTGACAGAGAAGTTTCAAGACTAATCCAACAATCCCAAGTATATGCTTCACTTGGATTCACCAACTGTGAGAACATTTTGCCACATCTGACTGATTCCTTTCTCCATGCGTTTATTACAACCACGACTGCTGAATCATGGGTAATTTGCCAACATTATGGCCCTTCACCCCCAAAAACTTTAGCATGTATCCCCTAAGAGCAAGAACATTCCTTTGCAAACAGTCAAATTTAAGGAATTTCACAATGACATCATATCATTCACCAATTATCTCAGTAATGTTCCTTGGAGCAACTGTAACCGCACGACATGTGTTGTCAAGTACCTTAGTTTGTCTGACGTGCAACAGGTCCTCAGCCTCTCTTTGACTCTCATAACATCAGTGATGAGACGAGCTGACGTACAGCTCCTCACATGGTGCACTGAGAGCACATCATCTCTCCTAGAGAATTACTGTAAATGCCAGAAAGGATTAAGCTGAATCTGTGAGACAACACTGGACCTACCCCAACTGAGGGATGCTCTACAAGCTGGGCTCTTTTTAAGCACATTGCCCTCATTCCTGCCTAAGGGAATGTAGCTGCCCTTGTGATTACTGAGAACATTCCTTCTTGGGATCACTCACAACGCAGCACAAACTTCATCTCCTTGGGGAGCCCTCCCCACCCACCCTATCCAAAGTAGACCTCACACTTTACCCCAGCCGATCTCGATCCTGGTATCCTGCCTTAACTTCCTGTTACAGCATTTACCACTCTCTTTTTTTATCATAAATTATACCTTGCTTATCTATTTCTTTACTTTGTTATTATTTATTTCCCCCACAAGAATATGACTTTTATGAGAGCAAGACCTTATCTAAAACAGCGCCTGTTTGGGATGCCTGGGTGGCTCAGTTTGTTAAGCATCTGACTTTGATTCAAGTCATGATCCCAGGATCATGATCCCAGGGTCCTGGGATCAAGCCCTGCATTGGGCTCCCTGCTCAGTGGGGAGCCTGCTTCTCCCTCTCCTCCCCGCTCCTGCTTTCTCTCGCTCTCTCTCTCTAATAAATTAAATCTTAAAAAAAAAAAAAAAAAGGAAAGAATTTCTGTATCTTCCATGCCTAACAGAGAGCCTGGAAGTCAATGGGAGGTTGCCAAATAGGTGACTAACACGACATGTGATTCACTAGGCAGAATATTTCTGATTCAGATTTCCTCCCAACTTCTCATTTTTGCCTACTTCAAATGTTCACAAGATGTCAACATCAAGTCTTCCTTTTTATATTCTCCTCTGCTATCCATTTCTTTTATCCTGAAGTAGGAGAGACTGAAGGAAATGTGACAATTACAGTCAAATATGAATATAGTCTGAAAACTGTTCCCCTTTGCACTGGTACTGAGGTTAGGCTATGATGGCCTGACTATGCTGAAAAATGCATTTCTGTACAAAGTTAACAGGGAAGATTCGAGAAGGAAATCATAGGGTAAGTTCAATGAAAAGGAAGCTATTTCAGTTACTCAGAAATACAAGGCATGTATTTGTTTTTATAAGCAATATTTAAGATACTTTACTCAAGCTCTAACTAAACATGCAAATATAGAAGCCACAATCAATAGTTATGTTGGTATCAGTAAGAAAAAGAGTATGGTACTACTGGTCCACCTCAGCAATGCCTTTGAAGTTCTCTGCCTTAGATCTAAGCCACCAAAGTACCAATTTCTAAAGGGGGAAAGAAACTGGAAGCAAAACAAAGAAAAAAAAAAAACACCTTGGGTAAAGTACATAGCATAAATAATTCCTAGTGAGCAAACAGTTACTCCCTTCCTCAAGTAAATGTTTTTAGGTTTCCTTGAACACAGATAAAGAAAGTCTTTATAATGAGTCAACTTAATTTGAGCACAAACCAAGGAGCTCGCTATTGTCTCAAACGTACCACACACTGTATTTGATGACATTAAGTAAACACACCCATATTTAAAAATATGCAAAGAAAAACTTGCTCTGTTTGGTGTTCAAAAAGCTCTCCTACTTGTTCTTTGAACGCTTTCTCTCATGCTGCATTCTAAAGCCAGGTGGACAAAGAATGATTAGGTAACAGGAGAAACCAAGCGTAGTAGTTAAAATCAACAAAGTTAGATATACAAATAAATTAACTGGTTATCATTTATTTTTTAAACATTTTATTCTGAAATTATTTTAGACTTGGAGAATATCTGCCAAATTAAAACAGAGTTTCTGTATATCCTTTACCCAGCTTCCCCTAATGTTAGTAACTAGGTTAAGCAACCAGGAACAATAGTATTAACTAAGCTACCAGTTTTTCCACTAATGTTATCTTTGTGGTCCAGAAGCCAGTCTAGGCGCCCACATCGCGTTTAGTGTCTATATCCTTAACGTCCTTGACACTTTTAAGTCCTGTCAGTTATTTTGTAGAAAATCCTTCAAGGTGGGTGTGCCTAATGTTTTCATTGATCAGACTGTCATCATTACTTTTGATAGTAGAAAGTCCTTATTTATTGACAAGGGAAAAACATCTAATTACTGATCTAGTTCAATCCCTACCAATAGAGTACATTTTCTAGAATTTCGTCCAATTGATTCCTAGTCTAAAGGTGTTTTTTTCCCTTGGACAATGAGAAAAAGTCATCCTGTTAACTTTCACAACCATATCCCAAATATCTTAATCACTTTAATTCTTCACAATGACTTAAACAAGTTTGTATCTTTAGTTTTTTTAGTAGCTCTCTTACCAAATTTTTGCCTGGTTGCTATTTCAGATAACAGAGGTAGGTTGAAAAAGTTCTGCTCTAGTTTGGATTTGTCTATATGTCTTTATAGATTTTTGTTTCTGTCCATTCTTATTTTGCATATTTGAATACCAATTGTGATGCCATGTTATTGCATACACCTTTAGAATTCTTACACCTTCCTGTTGAAGGAAAATTTTTTTTTAAAGATTTTATTTATTTATTTGACAGAGAGAGACAGCCAGCGAGAGAGAGAACACAAGCAGGGGGAGTGGGAGAGGAAGAAGCAGGCTCCCAGTGGAGGAGCCTGATGTGGGGCTCCATCCCAGAACCCCGGGATCACACCCTGAGCTGAAGGCAGACGCTTAATGACTGCGCCACTCAGGTGCCGCGAAGGAAAATTTTTATTATTATGAGATAGTGATATAATTTGTATAATGACTCTCTTTACCTCAAGTAATACATTTTTGCCTTAAAAGTATTTTGTATATTATTATAGCTAATCAGTTTTCTTTTGCTTATTTTTTTCCTGATGAATCTTTTTTTTTAATTAATTAATTTATTTTAGAAAGAAAGACAGTAGAGGGGAGGGGCAGAGGCAGAGGGAGAGAGAAACATAAGCAGAATGCATGCTGAGCCCGGAACCCATGTGGGACTCAATCTCACGACCCTGAGATCAGGACCTGAGCCAAAACCAAGAGTCCGAGGCTTAACCAACTATATCACCCAGGCGCCCCGTGCCTGATGAATCTTTTTATACACTTTGCTTTCAACTTCTCCATATACTTTTGTTTATGTCTTTCATAAATACCATATACCTAGATCAAAAAAAAAAAAAATCCAGTCTGACAATTTGTTCAGTTAACTGAGCATTTCATCCATCCATTCTCCTTTATGATAATTACTGCTATATTTATATTTACTTCCACCATCATTTTGTTTTTTTTCTTTTTTCTCTGCTTTTTCTGTTTCTGTTTCTCTTTCTTGCCTTTTTTGGGAGATTTCAGTTTTTTCTTTACACCTCGAATAGGGAGGCTTCTCACTTGAATTCATATGAAGACAAGGGATTAGAGTTACATCTTTTCTTAAACTTGAGTTTGATGAAAAGGCAGAGGAAATAAAAAAGCAAAACCAGAAGAGGGAAGAAATGATTCTTAAGAAGTAGAAACAGAGGGGCGCCTGGGTGGCTCAGTCAGTTAAGCAGCTGCCTTCAGCTCAGGTCATGATCTCAGGGTCCTGGGATCGAGCCCCAAATCGGGCTCCCTGCTCAACAGGGAGCCTGCTTCTCCCTCTTCTTCCATCCCTCCCCCTGCTTGTGTTTCCTCTCTCTCTCTCTCTCTCTCAAGTAAATAAATAAATACCTCGTTTTAAAACCTATTTTTAAAAACTATAAATGGATAGTACTTCATACCCATTAGGATGGCTACTATGAAAAGAAAAAAGAAAAAAGAAAAAAAAGGAGGGAGGCAGGGAAAAAAATTTGAATGTGGACAAGAATGTAGAGAAATTGGAACCTTCAGGCATTGCTGATGGCAACGTAAAATGGTTCAGCTACTATGGAAAACAGTATGGTAGCTCCTCAAAAAAATTAAAAATAGAAACACCATTATCATCCAGCAATCCCAAAAGAATTGAAAGCAAGGTCTTGAAGAGCTATTTGTGTACCTGTGGTCAAAGTAGAATTATTCACTAAAGCCAAAATGTGGAAACGACCCAAGTGTCCAGGCACGGATGACTGGATTTAAAAAAACATGATATATACATATAATGGAATATTATTTGGCCTTAAAGGAAATTCTGCCATGCTACAACATGGATAAGTCTTGAGGACATTATGCTAAGTAAATAAGGCAGGCGCAAAATGATAAACAGTGTATGTACCCCTTATATGAGGTACCTAGTGTAGTCAAATTCAGAAACAGAAAATAGAATGGTGGTTTCCAGGGCCAAGGGAGAAAGGGGACGGGGACTTACAGGTTAGTGGGTACAGAGTCCCAGTTTTGCGAGATGAAAAGCGTTCTTTAAAAAAAAAAAAGAAAAAGAAAAGAGTTCTAGACATGGATGGTGGCAATGGTTGCAAAATAATATAAAAGTACCTACTGCCACTGCACAATGCATATAAACACAGTTAAGATGGTAAAGTTTATGTTACGTGTATTTTTTCATAATTTTTTGAGAAGTGGAAGTAGTGGGGAAATGAGGGGAAAACTGACTTGACTTCCTTTATAATTATAGCTGACCAGTTCCAGGTCCTTTGCTCTGAGGACCTACAGCTGTTGATAAACTGTGTTGCTATTTATATTTTCTTCTCAGAACAACCCTATCAGACAGTTAGTTAACATGTTTTACGGAAAGGAAAGAGACTTGCTCCAAGTCCCAACAGTGCTATTTGCTGGAGCCTCCACTCGGGTTCAGGTCTTCTAGGCATGTGAAAACTCTGACAGAGCAAAACCACCATATGTTTGTGGCCTCTGAGCCCACATCCAATCACTTTTTCCCAAATGACTGCTGTAGCTTCTTGCTCACTGGTATTATTTTAATAATTTGGTAACATTTTTCAGCTTCCACACCTTATTTCTTTTTTTACTCCATACCTTATTTCACATGCACGGCAAAGTGACACTGTTCTGCTCAAAGCTGTATTTATAAATTTCCCAGAAGCATGTTTCCATCTTCCATGCATGAGTTGTTATACTTCAAGTCACATAGCATCACATTTTCTAGCCTAGTAAAGCTCTGCGGATGATCTGATTAGAGGTAAACCCAACTTGAGAAAAAGTCGCATTAAATTTGGGTCATGGGTGACACCGACCCAAACCATCTGTTCATGTGTCTGTTTTTCTTGATTGTGAACTCTTGATTCTTCCCTGAGAGCAGAAACTGTCAAATTCATTTTTTTACCCTCGGTACCTCACACAAATCCTCAGTTACTTACTGATCGTTGAGGTGGGGACTGAGGTATTATTAATGGAGGTGTCAGTGATGACAGTAGTGGGGTGGATGCCACGGCAAATTCCAAAAGTTATAGAGAACAAGAATAGCTAATATTCATAAGCACTTACTCTATCAGTTCGGATGGACTAGATATATTAACTGTGAAATCCCCAAACTACGCTCTGTGGTAAGGACTCTGATCCCAGGTTTCAGATGAGGAACTACAGTTCAGAGACATAAGTCATTTTTTTGCCCGTGTCATCACAGATAATAAGGGGTATAATCAGGATTGCTTGAACCCAAAACTAGCAGCTTTGGTCTCTGCGGTGTTCTATGACCTCATACGGTCGCATACTGCTGTATTTTAGTCTGGTTTTCAGACCAAAGGATGGGGTGGTAGGAAAAGTACTAAACTTTCAAAAGAACGATATTTAAGTCCCAGCCACAGCAGTTGCTAATCGAGCAAGCCATTTTCACTTCCATATAATGGGAAATTCTTGCCTTGCCTACTGCAGATGAAGTAGTTAGCAAACTGAAAAATTCACTTTAATAAATGCTGCTCTTGCCGCTTCTACTTTTAGTCTCAGTAAAATTTAAGTCCTTTGGGTCAATTAAAGTCTTAAGCTTAGTGAATATTTTCCTTTTTTTAAATAAAGATTTTATTTATTTTAGAGAGAGAGTGTGTGCGCTTGCAAGGGGTGGGGGGCACCAAGGGACAGCCGACTCCATGCTGAGCATGGAGCCCAGTGCAGAGCTCAATCCCATGACCCCGACATCATGACCTGAGCCAAAATCAGGAGCTGGACACTTAATTAACAGAGCCACCCAGGTGCTGTGAATAACATAGGTAGTAGAATTTATCCTAAAAATCTCAATATGAATTAATAAGATTACTCAATACAATCACTTATATATTGCTAAAGCTTTTTTTTTTTTCACTTTTACAGTGGAAAATTCTGGCAAATACCACCAATCAGGATCACCAGAAGTGGGACAAAGTGACATCATGTACCTCCTGGTGTGATATACTGAGACATAACACTTTATAGTATTTCCACTAAAAATCTAATAAAAAACAATCAGGCAAACTTATTCTGCAAGACAAATGACCTAGACTCTGTAAAAATATCAGCATCATCAAAGACAAAGAAAAACTGAGAAACTATTCCAGGTTTACAGCAACTAAAGACACATAACTAAATACAATGCATAATCCTGAAATTAAGAAAATATTCTGCAGGAAATGGCATTATTGGGACAACTGGCAAAATTTTTGTAGATAGTGTACATTAAATAAAGTTACTGCAGCTATGTCAAACATCCTGGATTTGGGGCGCCTGGGTGGCGCAGTCGTTAAGCGTCTGCCTTCGGCTCAGGGTGTGATCCCAGCGTTCTGGGATGGAGCCCCACATCAGGCTCTTCCGCTATGAGCCTGCTTCTTCCTCTCCCACTCCCCCTGCTTGTGTTCCCTCTCTCGCTGGCTGTCTCTCTCTGTCAAATAAACAAATAAAATCTTAAAAAAAAAAATCCTGGATTTGATTATTGCATTTTGGTTGGAGAACGCCCTTGCTCTTAGGAAATACTTACTGGAATATTTTGGAATAAAGGGCCATGGTGTCTATAATTCACTTTCAATTGTTTCTCCAAACAAAGATAAATAACATAAAAATACTACATACTTATGCATGGGCTATCATTCTTTTTTTAAAGATTATTTATTTATTTATTTATTTGAGAGACCATGAGCGGAGGAGGGACAGAGGGAGAGGGAAAGAGAGACTCCTCAAGCCGACTCCTGCTGAGCACTGGTACGTAGGGGCTCCATCCAGGACCCGGAGATCATTACTCAGGGAAATCAAGCGTCCCCGGCTAAGCGGACTGAGCCACCCAGGCGCCCCTGGGCTAACATCCCTAATTCACAGAGGATACCATATTGGGATAAAATTTGCAAATGTCTAATGGAAAAAAAAAAACGCTTTTATTTGTACAATATATTACTAATTTTCCACAATAAGCCAGGAATCAAAGAAATCTAAATATAGGCCAGATGTAAGGCAGCAATCAAAATTTCTAAATATTGGAAGAATTCCTATAACATCCTGGAGAATCCACCCCATGTTTTGAATCTAAGAGTGTCCCCCAGAGATTTCTGTGGTCAGTATGGTCAGGCTGAGGACACTGTTAGGTTAGCAGTTCTGCGGAACACAATTCCCTCCCTGTCTCTGGCATCACCCCTAGCACACCATGCCTGATGGGACCCTGATGCCAGGTCCAAAAGGGGATACTTCACCCGGGCTGAGCCAGCCCTAATTTCGTGTGTGCGTGTTTGTGTTACAGCATATCTGATGCCCCAAAGTCCCCTGTGCCTAAGTAATTGGGTAAATGGATCCAAGGACAACTGAATGTTTCTAGGGTGACCAGCAACAAAAAGCCCAGCGACTTTGCTCAGGACCATCATTAATCCTATCACACCAGATTTTGAAGAAATTGCTCTGAATCACTTCTTAGGCAAGTAGTTTAAGTTAAATGGGGGTCGCGGAGGGTCTGCAGGAGCTGTCTTTAGAATTTCACCCGTTTAAATGGTCAGAGAAGCAAACTGGTACCAACGAAAATTCAGACGCACTTCACAAACTCACGACCTGCCCATAACTTCCTAAAATTAACCGGCCGCTGGCAGTCCCAGGCCGCTTCCTAGGCGGAGCCATACCCACTACGAGGCACCCACGCACTGGGAAGAAGTTTGCAAACACCCGAGCTCTCGGGGGGGGG
>NC_048227.1:94942113-95156581 GCF_002007445.2 Ailuropoda melanoleuca | reverse complement strand
GCGCAGCGCAGACGCTGGCGGCGCTCGCGGGACCTGGCTGGCTGCGCACTAGCGGGGGGCCCCGCAGCCTTGGCCCTCTGAGATGCGCCCGGGCCGCGGACAGACCCCGATCCGCCCGATGGTGTCCTCCGACGCGCGGGCGGCGCTGAGCCGCGGCTTCGGCGGCCCTGGCGGCTGGGTCTGGCCAGGCCTAGGCTTGGTTGAGCGGCAGACGCTCGCCGGAAGGCTGGGGGTCCCGGTGGGAGAGGCCGGTCTTCGCCGTGGGACTCCCCCGCGAGCGCGATTCCAGGTCTTGTCCTTCTGCCAGGCAGGCACAAGTGACAACGGGTGGTCAGTGTTATGGTCAACGTTACCGTGCTGGCGCGCGTGAGCTGTAGGGGCTCGCTGACACAAAGGTGAAGAGCATTTATTTAGCACCTACTGTGTGCAAACGCTACGCTCCTTCAGGCTTCAGCGCCGGCTTTGAGCGAGTGCAGCCTGTGCGCTTGGTTTAATGTTCAGCTGTTCCAGCTTTGACATTCTTAATGACTTTTGGACACGGAACCCTACATTTTCATTTTGTACTGGGCTCTGCAAATTAAGTAGCCTGTCCTAGTGAGCGTTCCTGCATTTGACCTTCTCAACAACCGGCAGGAAAATATAAGTAAGAGTAATACTAGTGTTAGTAGCAACCATAGCTTCCAGTTATGAAATACTTGTGTGTTCTTTTAAGAACTATTCTAAGTGCTTTCCAGGTGTGATCTCATTGAATAAAACAAGATTATCAAGTAGATATTAGAATAATCCATTTTTAAGATGAGGAAACAATCACAAGGAAATGAAATAAATTGTTCACAAGTATACAGCTGGTCAGGGGCAGAACCAGGATCAGACGCCAGACCATAAGACTCAAGCACAGAGAAGGTGAGTATCCTGCCTAAGCTCCCACTCTTCACAGCAGAAACTTGTTGAGCCCCATTTATCTCACTTGAAGGCCCTTGGTGGACCTGTGTGGTGTTCTAAAATTAAACAAAATAGGAAAGATAGCAGCAATCCTTGGATTCCATCCAGTTATCCCACATGCATCCATTATTGGCTGAGAACTTCTTGGCCTTGACAATGGTTTCGGTTTTTACGGTTTTTACAGTTCACATTGCCACATATCCAATCCATAATCATCACCTCAAAGGCTTTCACTTGGAGTACTATTAAAAAAAAATCCTTAAGGGAAACTAAGGCTTTCAGAAATCTATTAAAACATAGTATCATCTGTAGTAATCATGTTTTCAAGCTGCAGTTTTTCCTTGCAGTGGAATTACTACACACTTTCAAATTTTTCAGTAAAAAGACACTGTCTGGGGAAACACATAATGTGATGAAACCCCGAGGCACCTGGCAGAGAACCAAGCTGAGAAAGTCCCTTCTCTATTAACTCTGCCTCCAGTTGTTTCAGAATTCAATTTTATGAAGTCTAATTCTGGTCACTGTGGTCAATTTTGTAATTCTTCTTCTTTACAACACAAGATATGAATTCCCACAGTCTTTTTAAAAGTCAGCATTGGTTGGGGTGCCTGGCTGGCTCAGTTGGTAGAGCGAGTGACTCTTGATCTCTCGGGATTGTGGGTTTGAGCCCCATGTTGGGTGTAGAGGTTACTCAAAAATAAAAATCTTTAAAAAGAAAAAAATTTAAAAGTCAGGGGCACCTGAGTGGCTCAGTTGGTTAGGCATCCGACTCTTGATTTCAGTTCAGGTCTTGACCTCAGGATCATGAGTTCGAGCCCTGCGTTGGGCTCCACACTAGGCATGGAGCCAACTTAAAAAAAAAAAAAGTTAGCGTTGGTGATGGATGCATTAATTAACTAGACGGGAGGAATCCTTCCACAATGCATACATAGATCATCACTGTGCACACTTTATATGTCTTACCATTTTACTTGTCAATATACCTCAATAAAGCTGAGAAAAACCAAATATGCACAATAAAAAATTTTTCCTCAGTGTTAAGCAGATTTTCTCTAAGTGACAGCAATGCACTTTTGTGTAAGTGGGAGCAGACAAAGTGCTTGGCTGGCCCCTGCCTAGATGCCTTTGAACCTTCTGGGATGTCAAGACATGAGCCAAGTGAGTCTTCAAGGCGGCACCTGATGATGTGTCTTTGAGGGTTGAGAGGGAGGATGGAGTCTGGATGTAGGTCTGAGCTGGAGCCTGGAAGGGACGAGCTGGCATGATGGTGATAGAACATGTAGGCTGGTGGGGGAGGAGGGCCTGGGCGTGATGATGGTTTAAGCAAGGGACGGAGGTCCAAATGCACAAAGCAAGTTCCAGCCCAGATTCCTTACCAAACTGCAGGCCTGGACAATATATTATGATCCATCCTGCCTCAGTACAGACTTCTAGTTTTCTTTGTAACATCAAGAAAGACAGAAAGCCACCAGCTGTGTGACCTGGTACATCTCATATAACTGCTTCTTCCAGATTAGATGCCAGACTGAGTTTGGGCCATGGTGTGTAGGAACTCTTCCGCTCCCCGGAGCGGAACAACAACTTCAGGAAGCTCGCGCCCAGAGGAAGACAACGGGGCAACAAGAGGCAGGATCTGTTGGAGGAGATGGCGGCGGAGCGAGGAGCTCTTCCAGAGGGGCTGTCACGGACCAGCTGGGAGCTGGCACTCGTGCCACGGGGGTGCAAAAGGGGAGGAGAGGAAAGGTCTGGAGTCTGAGCTTCCAGCCAGGCTGGAAGTGGGGTGAGGTCTGAGAGCCAGCAAGGAGATAAAGCCGAGGAGGGAGGAGGAGAGAGAGTTCAGCTTGGGACAAATTTAGTGTGAGGTGCTGATAGGGGAAGGCAAACATTTTGCAGTTTGGGAACAGGAAGTCCTGGGCACAGACAGCTTAAACCAGAATTTCCAGCTCATTCTGCTATAATGTTAAATTTTATCCTGAAATGTGTTTATAAACCTGGCCCTGCTGAGGTATATGTTAAATAAACAGGCTCTCAGAGATGAGATAAAAATGCCTCATAAGTAGCTCTGGGAGGCAATGAAAAGCTCTCTCTCTCTTCTGGCACTTGGGGTTTTATTTTGGGGTTTTTTTGTAATGTCACAAGTGTATTGCTCTGGTTTTTCCTTTTGTTAGTTTGCTTGTTCATCTGCAAATAAACATGTTTCTCTCAGGAAAATTTGTAATATGATAATAACTTTGGGGGCTTTTGACTTCTATTTCGAAACCTGTTGCTGAAACCACTCCTATGACATTTTAGTTGTCTGAGGATTGTTTTAAAAAACCATATTAGACTTAAATATTTCTCTAAACAATGGAATGAAACATGGCCAAAGGCTGCAAACAACTAGTGTAGTTGAAAGCATCAGATTGTGAAATTGTGAACTTCTCTGAAGAAAAATGAAGCAATAATGCTTAGAAAAATATTTTGGCTGTTGTACAGCAATAAAAATCTTTAAAAGAGAAGTTTACAATATTGAAAGAATATCACTGCTGTATTACTTCAGTAGATGTGTTACTGAAAAATTAGAACTGATCTATAGAGATGGCAGATTTTTCCCAGACAGAAGTCAGCCCTCCTTGGGAGCTGGAATAATGACCACCAAGGGATAGTGTTGTCGCGTCAAGCATTTCCCTTGCTGTAACAAAACTGGCAATCAGTGGATTTCCCCCTTAACTGAAATCAGATTGTAAATGAGATCTAGTTCTTTTCATATATATTGGGGGGGGGGGAGCGCCAGTAAAGTATAAGCTTATGTGAGAGAGCTTTTCCTTTTTAAAAATAGTAAAAGTCCTTGGATTTATCCCTGGACTTTACGGCCCTCAAAGAGAGGTTAAGTGGACAGACTCTGGAGCCAGGCTGCCTGGGATGAAATCGGGGCTTTGCCATTGCCTGGCCTTGTGATCTTGCGTAAATTTCTCCACCTCTTTAGGCCTCTTACCTGGTCTTACTATTCTTACCTTCAATAGAGGTAAGAATAGTACTTAACCCATGGCCTTTTTGTAAGAATTACATGAGTTAATGCATGTAAAGTACCCAGTACAGAACCTGGGACGAAGAACAGAGTGTTGGCTGTTAGCACCGTTCTTTTAAAACACAAGAGTAGGAAATTCCCTCACAAAACACTGCAAAAAAGGACTAGGAAAGCAAAATTGTTTACTCTTATTCTAAATTGCTTAGAACTTTGTAAGATCATATTTTTTTTTTTTTTAAGTTGGGAGAGGGACAGAGGGAGAGGAAGAGAGAGAATCTCAAGCAGACTTCACACTTAGTGCGGAGCCTGCTGCCGGCGTTGATCTCACGACCTGAGATCATGACCTGAGCCAAAATCAAGAGTTGGGATGCTTAACCCACTTGAGACACCTTGGAAGATCATAGCCTTAAAAAATATATTTTTTTAACTACTCAGTATATACGAATAAGTTTTTGTTTTTTTTTTTTTTTGACAGCGAGAGACAGTGAGAGAGGGAACACAAGCAGGGGGGAGTTGGAGAGGGAGAAGCAGGCTACCAGCTGATCAGGGAGCCCAATGCAGGGCTCGATCCCAGGATGCTGGGATTGTGACCTGAGCTGAAGGCAGACGCTTACCACTGAGCCACCCAGGCACCCCTATGAACAAATTCTTAAAGCACTTTCTTTACTGTGAAAAATCAGGTAGAAAGGGTCTGCAGGTAGCAACTGGCAGCAACAAAGTGCCTTATCTCCAAGAACTTAGAAATCAATTGGCCTCATTCGATTCAACCGAAACAGAGAGATGCAAGACACTTTATAAAAGACTGTAACTTAATTGAATACATTAACACACATGAAGAGGGAATGTGGTTATCACAATAGAGGTTATTGTACAAAGGGAACTCAGGGGAAAGGCCCCAGACCTCAAATGTTAATGTCTTGTCCACCTGATACTTTATTTCCCATCAAAATTAATAAATAGGCTTTGGAGATTTTAGAAGATCCAGATTCCACCCTCAAAGCCTGCAAACCTGTGGCTGCAGTCTCCCCATCCATTCACAGGACGTGTTAGGAATGTTCCAGGAACAGGACCCTAATGTCACAGCATGCTCTGAAACAGCAATGAAAAAAAAATGAATGCAATTCTTCGGGTTCTTTTTGCTCCCACAAGTTGGACCAATTGGTCTTAAAGGACCAATGTTAAAAATTCCACCAGAAAATATGATAATTTGCCAAACATTCCATTAAATCAACCTTCAAAAGCAAATGTGGTTTCTAAATTAAGCAAAATCCCAGCCTCTTCTGGATCTTTAAAATGTCTTTATTATTTTGGAAAATCTTATGGCTTTGGGTGGGGGAGTGTGGGATTTTCCTGACCTCATTTTAGACACGCTTTAAATTTCTTTTAAAATAATGCCAACTTTCTTTCAAAAAGCAAAAAATAATTCTTGTTAATAAAACGTTCATAAAAGTCGAGGGTGAAGGGTTTCTCATATGCACTGCTCTGGCTTCTCAGGATTGGTCCTGGCTTCCAGCTGAGGTTTTCACAAAAGTAATCAAAAACATTTTTATGATTTTTCTGATTCAGACCAGGCTAGATTTTATTACCAACTGAGGTTTAACCAACTAGAGTTCATGTAATATATATTAAAGCTGTAATATATAAATAAACCAATCCTCATCTACTCCTCTCAACAATATCATAAAAATAAATTGGCCTAATTTTTGAAAAGAGATTTTTATCTTCTCCTGATTCAGAGATTTGGCGTCAATTAAAATAACCTCTTTATAAGCTCACATTGCTAGTCATAAAGGTCTATAAAGCTTCCTCTAATAAAAGAGAAAGAGAAGGAAGCAAAATACAAAAAGCTGAGCATTCAGCTAATCAATTTTTTTAAATGAACGCCTTAGCCTTCCCAGGGACAGATATCGCTTGAGGTCGTTCCTCTAAGTTTCATCATTGATACAAAACACGAACTTAGGCAGGGAAACTGCCTTTATTTCTTTGGATAAGCCAGCCACAATTACTTAATACCTGCTCCATACAGAGCAGCGATCGGAAAGCACAGTGAGTTAAAAAGAGAGGAAAAGGTATTTTAGTCTAAGCTCCAGGACTTTCAGATTCATGAGGAGCCGTGAGACACGGAAAAGAGGAAAACCATATAACATAATGACAAACAAAGGCCGTCACCGGGCAATACTGCAAACATGGTAAGTCCTAGCTGGAGTGAAAGTACCTGATGATAGCCCTCGAGGCACTGACTCTTACCGTAACTGCAAAGATAAAATGAAAAAAAAGCAAGAACTTCTCTGACTCAACACATGGTGCTGCAGGGGCTGCCATTTTATAACAGGTATGTGAAAAAAACAAACAAAAAACGCTCTGAATCCACATAGTCACAAAAACTCAAACAATGCAGCCTGGCTTGCCCCACTGCAAAACCAAATCCAGGGCCCAGGCTTGTGTTCCTGTTTTGACATCACAACCATCTATGTGGCAGAGACTGGTTAGCGGTTCACTAAGCCTGGTTAGGGGTGACCTTGAATTCTGGCCTTTGGTATGTCGGTGGAAGTAAAGGGCACAGTTTCCAGGTTTGGCCCCTAAAAACCTCTTGTGGGATTCTGTGTGCCCTCTCTTTTTCTGTCTTCTGGTGAGATCCTGATTCCAGAATGACCTCCACATGTCGGAGGTGGTACAGGCCCCAACAGTCTGGATCCCTGAGTGTCTGCCCAGAGCAGGTAACACCATTGCCTCCCACACAGCTATACTGGCCACCTGCACGTCCAAGACTACGTTCTGCTCTGTTAAACCCCTGGGCTCTGGGTGTTTACCTGTTCTAACAACTAGCATAACCCTAACGATACAACGTGCCATTTTTAAAACACAGAAAACTAAAGCAAAAAGACGAGTCACCCTGCTGAATTTTGTTGGAGAATTTTAGATATTTATGAAAGGAGATGTAGTATGACTTCATTTTCTTTTTTTTTTTTTTTAAGATTTTACTTATTTATTTGAGAGAAAGACAGAGAGAGAGAGAGAGACAGAGAGAGAGCATGAGCAGGGGGAGGGGCAGAGGGAGAGGAAGAAGGAGACTCCCAGGTGAGCAGGGAGCCCATTCCCGATTTGGGCTGGATCCCACAACCCTGAGATCATGACCTGAGTCAAAGGCAGAGGACTGAGTCACCCAGGGCCTTTTCATTTCTTTAAAGTAAAAAAATAAAGCATTTGAATAGTGAGTAAAACAAAACCTGTAAGTATAGATATCATTAGAAGAAAACACGGAGAGAGAAAATTATTGAAGGGAAATATTTTTTTATTTTTATTTTTTTATTTATTTATTTTTTTTAAAGATTTTATTTATTTATTCGACAGAGATAGAGACAGGCCTCCGTCCCCTGCCCTGCCCCCATGCTGTGCGCCCAAAGAGAGGAAAGGCTCTTCATTCATCAAATAAGAAGGTTTTCAGTGTATGGTTTCCCACAGTCACCCTCCCTCCCTTTTTTCTGTGTAACACTTCACTCCAGCGAAATTTCACAGGGAAGCAAATATATAAAACAGATCATCTTGGCACTGCTCTGGTTGAAGTGGGGTTGAAAATGTGGCTCCAGCCCCAAACTGTTCCAGGCATCCCTGGAAACAACTTAACAAAACCCCAGGGGCACTTAGGAGCATAGTTTAAAAGCCACAATTTATATTAATTCCATCACGAGATGCAGGTACAGTCAGGCTAAACAACCTTAGTTTCTCATAACTTAAAATGATTGCCTTGTCATCTACCAGTTTAATTTGCATTTTTGGAATTATTTAAATTTTCAACCTGTGTAACATCTTACATAATAAACTCCATTTTCCTTTAAAATATTTTTTCACATTCATCTTTCTTTCATTTTTTACTACCATCGGCCTAGTGCAGGCCCAGATTACATGACTCCTTTACCTGAATTTCTCCCCAATCCCGCAATCCATCCTACACACATTCTCTCTCTCTTTTTTAAAGGCTTTATTTATTTGAGAGAGAGGGAGCAAGAGCAGGGGGCAGGGGCAGAGGGAGAGGGAGAGAGAAACAAGCAGACTCAATGCTAAGCGTGGGGCTTGACGTGAGGCTCGATCTCACTCATGACCCTGAGATCACAACCTGAGTGGAACCCAAATGCTAGATGATTAACTGACTGCACCCCCCAGGCGCCCCTGCACACATTCTCTTGAGTCTATTCTCTATCCAGCAGCAAAAGTGGACTTCATGAACTATAAGTCTGAGCAGGTCACTCTTGCTGAAAACATTCCATTGGCTGCATCATATTTTGAATAAAAATCCAAAGGCTACGGAGCGCCTGGGTGGCTCAGTCGGTTAAGCGTCTGCCTTCGGCTCAGGTCATAAACCCAGGGTCCTGGGATGGAGCCACACATCGGGCCCCCTGCTCAGCAGGGAGCCTGCTTCTCCTCCTCCCTCTGCTTCTCCCCCTGCTTGTGCTCTCTCTCTCTGTCAAATGAATAAATAAATCTTTAAAAAAAAAATCCAAAGGCTTCTCAGTAGCCAAGACTCTAAATGACCTGGCCTTGTCTCCACTCCCCTGCTACTCCATCTATACCTCCTTGTTTGTGCTCATACATGGCAAGTGTGGTCCCATCCCGGGGGCCCTTACACTCCACTGTCCCTGTGCTGGCACCTCTCACTTCCCAGGTGGCCACGTGGTTCACTGATGTATTTCATTCAGGTCTGTGGTCAGATCTGCCCTGCTCACAGGGCTATTTTCCCTGACCATTCTATTCTGTCTTAACTAGTCTCTTCTTCTACCCTGCTACCCAGAGCATATCACTTCCTGACATTAAATCATACGTGGACTGGTTCGTTTCCCCTCACGGGATATAACCTCCTTGAGGATGGAATTTTTATTTTGCTCATTACTGTATCCCCAACACCTGGAACAGTATGTAGCATGTATTTGTTGCTCAGTAAATAATTCTATAAACGAATAAATGAACACCCCTGGAGAGTGTGTAGCACCCGATTATTACTTTTTTCTGCTCAAAAACATTCAGACCCCAACATGATCAAGCTATGCTTCCCTTTTGCAGCCTTCTTTCCCATCTCAGAGTCCCATGGATGTTGATACAGCAACATGGATGACATTTAAAGGCATTGTGCTGAGTTAAAGATACTAATCTCGAAATGTCCATATTGTATGTTTCCATTTATATGACGTTCTTAAAAGGACAAAACTATAAGGACAGAGAACAAGATCGGTGGTGCAGTTATGGGTGGGGATAGAGGTGACTTTATAAAAGAATAGCAATGGGGGGTGGATTTGGGGGGATGATAGAACCAATCTGTATTCTGATTATGGTGTTTACCAAGAATCTATACGTGTGTTGAAATTCATAGAATTGTGCTCCAAAAGAAAATAGTCAAGTTTACCATGTGATAATTAAAAAAATAAAATAAAAATAAATATGAAAGAAAAAATACTTTTTAGTCCTATGGATCCTAAGATCCAGAAAATTTGAGTTTTTGCTGTCCCCCACCTCTTGCTATGATTTTCCTGCCCCTTCCCCAAACTCTCCTGCTTCTGTCCCCTCTTTGCTAAGTCTCTCCATACTGGACTCTTCACATTGAAAGTCTTTTACAACAGAACTGCCAGACTGATCTTTCTAGAACACGACTTTTACCATTTCTCTCCTCAGAAACTTTCAGTGGCTCCCTATCACCTACAGCAGTGGTTTCTAAGCCTTTTTCCTTTTAAAGCCAATGAATCTTTGTTCAGCTGGCGTCTTCCTCAGGAGCCCAGCAGGCAGAATAGACCAATTTGGAGATTTCCCTAGTTCACCTAGTTGACTAGGGGTGGGGTGCTAGAGCCCCACTAAAGGGTCTCCCCATGACCCCCATCTTACACACCACCCCAAACCCCCAAAGAACCTCCACAGAATCCCAGGAACTCCTAGAAGCACAGGTTGAGAACCAGTAGTCAATAGGACAAAGCATAACTTTTTAGAGCTGTGTTTCTGGTCTCTGAGATCTTACTACTTGTCCTAAAGAATTTATGGGACCATGGAAAGGGCAGAGGACTTGGAAGCTTTTGGGTTCAAGCCCCAGTCCAGCCACTGACTAGCTGTGTGGATCTCGTTGAGCCTCTGTTGCCCCATAGACCAAGTTAAGGTAGTAACAACCTGTCTTCGGTGCTCTTGTGACGACATGACATAGTATGTTATTCTTCTGTTTTGCAAAATGTGTGATAGAGTCTTATTATTATGGGAGGCAATGTTAAGTGGTGGCAAAAACTTTGGGTTTGGGCCCTTTTGACCTTGTTTAAATACAGGTTCTGTCGCTTGCTACTATCGGAGTTTCTTATTCTCTCAGTTTGTTATTGCTTGTATAAAATGGAGAAAATATACTATCACATTAGGACATGAAGACCTTCAGGGGGCACCAGGGTCGTTCAGTCAGCTAAGCATCTGACTTTGGCTCAGGTCATGATCTCCGGGGTCCTGGGATTGAGTCTTGTGTGGGACTCTGATCAGTGGGGAGTCTGCTTCTCCCTCTGCCTCTTCCCTTCCCCCTGCCCATGCTCCCTTGCTCACTATCTCTCAAATAAATAAAATCTTTAAGAAGAAGGGGAGGGGAAAGGGGGGAGGAGAGGGGAGGAGAGGAACGGAAACCGCCAGAGAAAGAAGAGAGGTCTCTCCTTCCATAAGCCTTTTTTCTCTATCCTGTGCCTTTTATTCCCATGGCTTATTCATTCCATCACTGGAAGCCTATACCTCCCGCTCCCCTTCACCCACTTTGCCCATCCCCCCCTTCCCTCTGGCAACCATCCATTTGTTCTCCACATTTATAGGTCTGGTTCTGCTTTCTGTTTGTTTGCTTGTTCATTTGTTTTGTCTTTTAGATTCCACATGTGAGTGATCTGTATGGTATTTGTCTTTCTCAGTCTGACTTATTTCATTTAGCCTAATACCCTCTAGGTATTACCCTTGGAGTCCTGTTGCTAAGACAGGCTCCTCAATGTAATAAAATATTCCTCCATTCCATGAAGAATTTCTGTCTACAGTGCCTAAGTCTACAATGTGGAATATTTTCAATCAATTATTTTAACTGAAAATAAATTGTAGTCCTTTATATCTCTAGCAACCTATCTGTAACATTAAGTAGCAGAACAATTGAACACCTAACTGAAAATCACATAGTTAATTAGTAACAGAGTTGGGACGGGAATTCCAATTCCTTGCCCCAGTTAACAACTCTTTGAACAAGAACCCACCTCAGGAATGGAAGGTGGCTGATAGGTCTTCTCTAAGATCACCGTTATTGGGGCTTCAGAAATCCACATCACATTCTATTTGGGAATTGATGAGGAAGGAAACAGAAATATAGAATTAAGGCATACTTTCACAGATTAGTATAAAACTGTGCCTCATTTAATTTGAAACAACTTATCACTACTGCTATCAAAAAACCAGGCAAGAATTGAGATAATTTACATGAACAGATTTTGGATTTCCACCAAGCTAGCAAAACAACTTTTATATCATCCCTCTGGTTGGAAGAACGAGCCAGTTCATTCTTGTCAAATCACTTCCATCTGTTCACAAAAATAATTTCCCTTCAAAATAACTACCCACTTGTTTTCAGCTGGTTGGTGGCCTGAAACATGAGAGGCTCCCATTTCATTACTGGATTTGCTGATGTTCAGCCCTGTGAACCAAAGATCTTAGAGAAGACTCCCTTTCTCAGTCTGGTGTTCAGCCTGTTGTAAAATTCCATGAATCGTGTGTGCCCAAAGATACAAAATGGAATGATACAGAAAAACAATCCGTATTTCTGCCCCACCCATTCTAGATCATTATTCTAAAATGTATCAGTGATATTTAGAGCTGAGTTTTTCTTCTGCTTCTACTAAGACTTCAACATGTTAATGATGGATGATATGGCTAATGATCCACATCATCTCATGACTCAATTTCCAATGATAGTATATTTACTCATTTTTTAAAAATTTAATGGTTAAAATTATGCCTATGGCATAATAACTTCAATAAAAGCCATAAGTTGAGTTTTGGAATCTAGCAGATTGGAGTTTAAATTTTGGCTTTGTCATTACCTGAGTGGCCTTGTGCCTTGTTACTTGAAATCATGGCGCCTCAGTGCTCCTGTATGTATAATGGATATTTGCCCCCAGGGTCTCTATGAAGATATCATGCCACATTAGGAGTAAAGCACTTACTACCATGCCTGGAACATAGTGCTCCATAAATGGTATCTATTCTCATTATAACACATTTCTATATGCTTGATAGTCACTGATTGTCAACAATTATCATAAAATTGAAAATATATGTGAAAGAAATTTTGTTGAATTTTACTTCTTGCTTTACATTTTAATAGCTTTCTGGTTTCCAATTTTTAGGATCTTTAAAATATTTTTAAGATAAGAGTTCTAAATAAGAAAAAAAATTCCAAAGCACTTTTTCATCTCTTAAAAAAATCTCCTAATGATAAAGTTAAGGATGACTCAACCTATGTGCATGTGTCAGATTTTTCCACTTCTTTTTTTTTAAGGACCCCTGGAAGGTACCAAGCTGGATAATAGATGATTAGCATTAAATGAAGGTTGAGATGGGAAGAAAAAAACTACAGTATAATTTGTTTCCTCTTTGCCTCAAAAAAATAATAATAACAACATAAAACAAACAAAAAAAATCAAAACCTACAAAAATAAATCCAGTCATGTCTTCCACCAGCTTTGTGAAAGGGAAAGGAGAAAAATTGGAGAGAAAGGAGGAAAATAAGAGCAGGAGTTCTTAACTGTTTTTGTGCCATCAACTTCCCCAAATAAAGTGTCTTAATTTTTGACATAATGACAAAACAATAATTCAAGATGGCTGAAACAACTGTTACGTAATACAAAAAGATCTGATTTCCACAGGTGACAAAGGGACAGGTACCGCTAATATTGCTGAAGTTTATGGCTCATATACAAAATTGAAGGAAATACTTTAGGAAGCCATGTAAAAACCTAAAAATGAGTTCATTATAATTGCAACTGTATAAATACAGAATAACATGAAAGGGAATAAACTGAAAAACTGAGACTGAATTATGGATCTTTTAAAACTTTTTTGCCAATATTGCTGCAATTACAATCATTAAAAATCGTCAAACCATTGAAAAATTTACAATTGACATAAAACACTGAAGGAAAAACTAAATTTCAATTCAGGATTAAAGAAAATGAAGATGAAACTTTCTCCTAGACAAGTTTACAGACTGCCTGGATATGTCTCATTGAACCCCTTGGACACCACTTGAAAAATTTCTGCATTGAAGGCATACCATGCCCAATTTGTATCTTTTTATTTTTTTTTTTAAGATTTCTTTATCTGAGAGAGAGTGTGTGCAAGGGGTGGAGCTGGGGACAGGGGGTGGTGGTGATGGATGGAGAGAGAGAATCTCCAGCAGACTCCCAACTGAGCACAGAGCCTGACCCAGGGCTTGATCTCACACCCCGGAGATCATGACCTGAGCTGAGATCAAGAGTTGGTCACTTAGGGGCGCCTAGGTGGCACAGCGGTTAAGCATCTGCCTTCAGCTCAGGGCGTGATCCCGGCGTTATGGGATCGAGCCCCACATCAGGCTCATCCGCTATGAGCCTGCTTCTTCCTCTCCCATTCCCCCTGCTTGTGTTCCCTCTCTCGCTGGCTGTCTCTATCTCTGTCAAATAAATAAAATCTTAAAAAAAATAATAAAGGGGCACCTGGGTGGCACAGCGGTTAAGCGTCTGCCTTCGGCTCAGGACGTGATCCCGGCATTATGGGATCGAGCCCCACATCAGGCTCATCCGCTATGAGCCTGCTTCTTCCTCTCCCACTCCCCCTGCTTGTGTTCCCTCTCTCGCTGGCTGTCTCTATCTCTGTCGAATAAATAAATAAAATCTTTAAAAAAAATAAAAGAGTTGGTCACTTAACTGACTGAGCCACCCAGGCGCCCCCCACTTTGTATCTTCTTAAATGTAAGGTACAACTGGAATACTAGGTCCTTTAAAATTTCTGAATCACAGTAAAAATAAATTTGCTATATTAAAATTAACCAAATAAGTAAACAAACGTAGTAGTGCTTTTTCTCTTCAAGTAAAGGTTAAATGAATGGAAAGCAATTATTTTTATTTTCTTACAAAGTTTTTTCTAGTGTGACTTTTCCATGTTGTTAACAAAATTTTACTTTTTTTTACTTTTCCTGAGTTTTTATTTTCTCATCTATTTTGATATACTTCCATGATAAACCACTATATTTTGTTGTAAATATTACAGATATACATAAAATTTCAGCCAAGAAAGGAATGAGGACATCATTTTTTTGTCATTGACCTTACTGCATTTTACCGTGGCAGACACCAGAATCCTAGCTCTACTGTAATGATTTTAAAGTTGAAACCACAAGAATGTCTGCAGTCAACAATGAAAATTACACTCTGCCAGTTTTTCTTGCTGAAATCTCAGTGCTAAATAGTACAGCCACTTTACTATGCTAAAGGATCTCCCCCTTGTGCCTAAACTTTGTACTGAACTCAAAAGGATTGAAAGTCATGATATATGGCATAAATTAAAAAAAAAAAAAAAAAAAAGGAAGGAAGGAAGGAAAAGGGAGACTTCCCTTCTCCTATCAAGCAGTTTCTCAATATTGAGGGTTTAGGGCTATAAGTCTAATACAAACACCATTCTAGCAGGACCAGAATGATTGGCTAGCTTCAAATAATTTGCAGTAACTGAACACTTGCAAATCTTAATGGAAGTTAGTCGTCCGAAGATATTCATGCAGCCTCTTTTATAATAGTAAAAGTTTTGAACAATCTACACAGCAAAAGAGAATATGATCTAGCTCTATGATGAAATGTTTGTAGTCACTAAAAATCACATTTTTGAGGCAAAGGGAACAAAAGCAAAAATGAACTACTGGGACTTCATTAGGATAAAAAGCTTTTGCAGAGCCAAGGAAACAGTCAACAAAACTAAAAGGTAACCTATGGAATGGGAGAAGATATTTGCAAATGACGCATCAGATGAAGGGCTAGTATCCAAAAGCTATAATGAACTTGTCAAACTCAATACCCAAAAAACACATAAGTCAAGAAATGGGCAGAAGACAAGACATACAAATGGCCAACAGACACATGAACAAAATACTCAACATCAGTCAGCAATAGGGAAATACAAATCAAAACTACAATGAGATAGCACCTAACACCAGTCAGAATGGCTAAAATTAACAATTCAGGAAACGACAGATGTTGGCAAGGATGTGGAGAAAGAGGAACCCTCTTTACACTGTTGGTGGGAATGCAAGCTGGTGCAGCTACTCTGGAAAACAGTATGGAGCTTCCTCAAAAATTTAGAAATAGAGCTACCCAATGACCCAGCAATTGAACTACTAGACATTAATCCAAAGGATACAAACAGTGATCCAAAGGGGCACCTGCACCCCAATGTTTATAGCTGCAATGTCCACAATAGCCAAAGTATGCAAACAGGCCAGATGTCCATTGACAGATGAACAGATAGAGAAGAGGTGGTATATATATATATACAATGGAATATTACTCAGCCATCAAAAAGAATGAAATCAGCCATTTGCAATGACGTGGATGGAACTAGAGGGTATTATACTAAGCCAAATAAGTCAAAGAAAGACAAATACCATATGATTTCACTTATATATGGAATTTAAGAAACAAAACAGATGAACATAGGGGAAGGAAAGGAAAAATAAAATAAGATGAAAACAGAGGGAGGCAAATCATAAGAGATGCTGAACTCTAGGAAACAAACTGAGGTTGCTGGAGGGTGAGTGGGGCAATGGGACAATTGTGTGACGGGCATTAAGGAGGCACTTGATGGAATGAGCACTGGATGTTATATGCAACCGATGAAACACTAAATTCTACCCCTGACACTAATAATACACTGTATGTTAACTACAATGAATTTAAACGAAAATAAAAATTTTTTAAAAATCACATTTTTGAAGAATTTTTAACAATGGGAAATTGACCACAATATAATATTGAAGGAATAAGGTAGTATTCAAAGATGCATATATTTATGGAAAACCACCAGTTATATAATATATACTTCTTTATTCATTCAGCAAGTACTATTTGGTCTAATCAGGCTAACAGACCCATTTCATCCTTTAGACTTCAATGTAAGTAGCATCACCTCAGAGGTTTACAAAATTATTTCAAATGCTAAAATCCATCACCTATCAGTCATTCATTGCCCCAGCTGTGTGTGGGACAATACGCAGAAGCTACAGTGGGTAGCTGCCCCAAGAAATGTACAATTAATGGGATTCAACACTTTAGAAATGTCTTCTGTATGAATGATTTCCCCTCTTATTTTCTGAAAGGTCTGAAAATGGAGTGGATATTAAAGAAACTGGAAGGGGGAATGTGACCCACCAAAGAAAATCAGAAAGGAAGAACAATGTGAATGGTGGTCTCTAAGGGATGGTTCAGCTTAACCTGATGCTCTACTCACAACAGCATCTCCCGGTCTGCTGCAGATTACCAAGGAAGGGAAAAGATCAGGTTTTATGGAATATCAGGTGGCCACTAGGGGGTGCTAGAATGCTACTAGCCCTGCCTGACTCCTTTTCCTAGGGGACTCCAGATTTGAGATTGAATATAGTTCAAGTTGACCAGAAATAACTTTTCTTTTTCCAGTAAAATGGTGAGAATGTGACAGGTCACATGATTCATAGGAGACCAGGGATTAGAAATCCAGTATTTATGAGTCCCAGGCCACACTGCTACCCAAGGGAAAAAAACCAAAACTTCAACAAACTTCTATCCTCCCAACAGGAACTAATTAGCAAATTAGAAAAAATTAAAATGACAACAACAATAACAACGAAACCAATCACCAGACAAAAACTTCAGGAGTTGGAAAAAGTACTTCAGAATTTTTTTTAAAAGTTTTTTTTCAGACAGTACGATCCTTTTTTTATCTTAGATATGTAAAAAATGTCTACACATGGAGGAAAACTGAGAAATACATCCATAAAAATCAATAAGGGTATTTGAAGTTGCTGGGATTATGTTCTTGTTTTTCCCAATGTTTTTCCCCTGCTTTATTCATTTTCTATACTTTCAAGAGACCACTGATTGCTTACCATGGCAGACGTGACATTAACACTTTTCAGGTAGTAAGACATGCATGTGTAGAATTCAGTCTCCCCACCCCCTACCCTCCGATCAGAACAGAAAGAAAAAAAAAGTAGAGAGGAGAAGAAAAGTTTTATGGAGGGAGAGGCTCCAAAACGAGACTCAGTCTCGTAGGGGTTTGGGCAGAAAGAGCTGTTAGAAAAATGGGTGGGAGAAGGAATTTTAATTATAACTCTGAATTATGTTTTTGATCGACTCTGGAGTTTTCTTAAAATATAAGTAAAGAGTTTGAACTATGTTGAGATTGCCTTTTGTGGTGGGTATTTCTTTTATAGAAACATGACCTTGAGGGGCACCTGGGTGGCTCAGTGGTTAAGCATCTGCCTTCACCTCAGGTCATGATCCCAGGGTCCTAGGATCAAGCCCCGCATCGGGCTTCCTGCTCAGTGGGAAGCCTGCTTCTCCCTCTCCCACTCCCCCGCTGGTGTTCCCTCTCTCACCATGTCTCTCTCTGCCCAATAAATAAATAAATAAATAAAATCTTTAAAAAAAAAAAAAAAGAAAGAAACATGACCTTGAGGTTGAACAACATGGGTTTGGGCTTGGATAAAGATTCAAAAACATTACTGCATTTTATCCAACACAAAATACTGCTTCAAATTATAAGAATAAAAGCTGGATCACCCCAACAAATCTTGTCCGTTTGCTGCTTAATCAGAACGTAACATAAACCCATAGAGCATAAACCACTGTCCTCCCCTAATATTTTACCTGCCCTTCATCCATATTTCCATCATAATATATATAAGGTACTGGATCTACGTCTTGATAAAAATGTATTGTGTGAAATGTGATGGCTGCTTTATCCAGGAGCTACTTCACACTTAACCAAGCGTGCTATCAGCAGTTGAAACAATTGCAGGCACCGTTTTGGGAAGGTTTCCCGAGATCACTCAAGCCCACGCCCAATGGACCCCAGAGCCTCAGCTTTCCCCCTTATCCTACTCTGGAGCTATGCCAAACAAAGAAGGGCCAAACCTGCTGGGTTGAAATACGTGGGAGAGCAGAAGACTGTAGGCAGAGCAGTTGTTGGGTGTTGCTACCTCTCACTTCAGTGGCCCTGAAGGGGATGTTAGGGAGTAGTTCAAAAACCAAGGCTTTGCAACGAAAGAAAAAATGGGTAAAAGGACTTCATCAAAAGAGAAAACTTGTGCTGTAAACAATGCCATCAAAAAAGTGGAAAGAGAGAAAGAAAGAAAGAAAGAAAGAAAGAAAGAAAGAAAGAAAGAAAAGAAAAAAGAGAAAAGAAAAGAAAAGAAAAGAAAAGAAAAGAAAAGAAAAGAAAAGAAAAGAAAAGAAAAAGGAAGAGGGAGGGAGGAGAAAGTGAAAAGACAAGTCACAGGATGGGAGAAAATATTTGCAAATTATGTATCTGATGAGATGTATGGCATAGACACTTTTACCACTTAATAATAAAAAGAGAATCTAATTTTTAAATGGGCAAAGGAATTAAAGGCATTTCTCCAAAAAAGATATACAAATGGCCAAGCAACACATGCAAATATGCTCCAAAACGCTCACCATTAGTCTTTAGGGAAATATAAATCCAAACCACAATGAGATACGACTTCATACCCAGTAGCACACTGTAATAAAAAACACAAATAAGAAGTGCTGACAAGGATATGGAGAAACTGGAGCCCTCATGCTTTGCTGGTGGGAACATAAAACACCACAAACGCTTTGGAAAAATTTGGCAGTTCCTCCGAATGTTAAGCATAGTTGCCATGGGATCTTGCACTGCACTCCCAGGTATACGCAAGAGGACTGGAAACACACAGCCACACAAACACTTGTCAATGAATGTTCAGAGCAACATTACTCATGATAGTCAAAAAGTGGAAACACCCCAAATGTCCATCACTGATGAATGGATAAACAGGGCATTTCCACATGTTCTATCCATACAGCAAGCATACAAAAAAAGAATGAGATGCTGCCCGCTATAACTGATGGCCTTGAAAAGAAGCCACCCACAAAGCCCACATATTTGATTATTTTTCTTTATATATGAAATATTGAGAACAAGCAAATCCATAGACAGAAAGTAAACCACTGGTTGCCAAGTGTTGAGAAGAGGGGAAGGAGGAATCACTGCTAAGGGGCACGGGGTTGATTTTAAGGGTGACAAACATTTTGAAATTGAATTGTCGTGATGGTCGCATAACTGCCAATGTACTAAAGTACTGCACACTTTAAATGGATGAATCAGGGGCGCCTGGGTGGCTCAGTTAGGCATCTACCTTCAGCTCAGGTCATGATCTCAGGGTCCAGGGATCGAGCCCCATGTCAGACTCTCTGGTCAATGGGGAGTTGGCTTCTCCCTTTCACTCTCGCTCTGTGCTCTCTCTCTAATAAATAAAATCTTAAAAAAAATAAATGGATGAATTATATGTGAATTTTATCTCAAGAAAGCTGGTTTTTAAAAAATTCAAAAATAAGAAAAAGGAACTCTCGTGTACTGTGGGTGGGAATGTGAACTGGTATAGCCAACTTAGTATGGAGGTTCCTCAAACAATTAAAAATAGAATACATCCAGTAATCCCACTACTGGGTATTTACCAAAAGAATAAGAAAACGTAAATTCAAAAAGGTACATGCACCCCTATGTTCACTGCAGCATTATTTACAATAGCCAAGACATGGAAACAACCTGAGTGTCCACTGAATGGATGACTGGACAAGGATGTGATACACACACACACAGTATTAGCCATAAAAAAACGAAAAAAATAAATAAGATCTTGCCATTTGCAGCAACATGGATGGACCTAAGTGGTATTATGCTAAGTGAAAGTCAGAGAAAGACAAATATGATAGGATTTCACTTATATATGGAATCTAAAAACAAACAACAGAAAAGGCAGAAACAGACTCAAATACAGAGAAGGAACTGGTGGTTGCGTGGGGGGGCGGGGATGGGTAAAATGGGTGAAGGGGAGTGGGAGATCCAGGCTTCCAGTTAGGGAATGAACAAGTCACCGGGATGAAAGGTACAGCATAGGGAAGATACTCAATGGCATTGCGACAGCCATGTCTGGTGACAGACAGCAGCTACACCTGTGCGGAGCACAGCATGACCTATGGACTTGGCCAGTCGCTATGTCGTACGCTTGAACCTAACGTAACATTGCGGGCCAACTACACTTCAATTTAAAAAAAGTCAATCGGTTAAACTACAGGTGGGTCCTACCCCTGCTAAGCATTTTTTAAAATTCCATCTTGAACCAACTTCTTCTCCCATAGCGCCCCTTTTCTTGCTTGCTCGTTTGCTTCCTTTTCTTATAGGAGGGGGTGAACTATTTCTTCACAAATCCTAATTTCATGTTCTTAATAAAACACGATAGGGGCACCTGGGTGGCACAGCGGTTAAGCGTCTGCCTTCGGCTCAGGGCATTATCCTAGCATTATGGGATCGAGCCCCACATCAGGCTCCTCCGCTATGAGCCTGCTTCTTCCTCTCCCTGTTTGTGTTCCCTCTCTCGCTGGCTGTCTCTCTGTCAAATAAATAAATAAAATCTTTAAAAAAAACAAAACACGATAAAAACAGAAAAAAAAATCCATTGCTCTGAAAAATGTAATGTATTACACCATAGCCCACACTGTGGCTCTGGAGTCAATATATATACACAGTCATGTTCTGACTTATGTCAAGTAGCTACAAACAATTCTAATATGCTCAGTATTTTAGTAACTTAATGTTTAAAACAGGAACACATGTAGATGAGTAAATTCAAAATGTGCAGCTTTATATAAACATTTTACAAAACTTTTTAAAAACACTTAGCAAGAACATAGCCTCATAACCTCACTTATAAGTGACATAATTTATGAACTGCTTTGGCAACATGTATGATACACATTATCAGTTTCTTTATCACATAGACGCCATATTTAATCTTCCCTTCTTGACTTTCTCCCACTGGAAAATAAAACCAAAAAGATTTTCAGTACACTTCATTTTATTATACCAACAAGAAAACATTTCCAGGTTTATTACCGATATCAGTTTCAAAACAAACTGATGGAAACTTATATTCTTTAACATCTAGTGGTCATCAAAAATGGGTAAGCATATAAACAATTAACTTAGTACTCCAAATTCAATGCATAAGAATCTTTTCTAGCTAAAGCATTTTTTTTAAAAAAACTGCAGAACAATCTAAAAATCTGTTCATTTAAAGCATTTATGTATTAAAATAATATATTTCAATTGGTTATGGATATCACAAATAGAATGTAAAAGGTATCAGTTCTTCAAATACCATTTGTTTCATTCTGTTCAATTTTGGGTTTCCTGCTATCCATTCCACAGGTCAATCAAAATACAAATGCGTGCAAATTAAACAAGTTATTTAAAATGAAATAAAGTTCAAGGAGAACAAAATTTAGAATTAACTTATGAGGTAATCTTTACTTTCATCGTTCAAGTATCACAGTTCTAAGAAATGCCTCTCTTTTCAAAACCTATTTCATTTAAGATGTTTGCCTTCACGGAGCCCTTATTTCTAGAGCCCCAAAACAAGGTAAATAAAATCCCATGCTTCCTAGAATATTAAATACCATGCAGCATAGCATTAAAAGAATGTTAACTAACTTTAAAAGCAGAATTCTCTTATATTTTACTTTCTGACCAATTAAAAATAAGTTCATTAAAACCACTTGAAATTATGCATTTAACTTGAAATAAGTGACTAAAATTCCAACATAAACATAAATAACTGTAACTAGCTCAATCCATCTATCGCCCAAACAATGTAGTAGGGCAAAATGCCCAAAGAGAAAAGCATCGAGAGCGTATGGAAACGAGCACTGAGAAGCCATGCTCCCCAGAGCGGATGCAGAGCAGCCATGGGACTAAATTCACGTGCTCCTTTTGCGGACACGAAGTGTCTCTCATATCTCCCTACACAACTTAAGAGTTCCTAAAGCAAGTCAGAGTGGACCATCAAACTGAAATATCCCATACTTGCCAGTGGTCAGCCAGTTGGGCTCGGAGGCTACATATTGCTCAGCCTGCCCTGGCTTCAGCCCAACCTGAAGCTCTGCTTTTAATGTCCGTATGCTGCAGAGAGGGGCAGGATGGAAGCCGTTCAAAGCCTGATGAAACGGAACGGTAAATTCCCACTTCCTATCGCCTGTCAACTTCCTATAGTTCAAATCACCCTTGAATAAAATTAAATGTGCCTTCTGCAGTTCAGCATACAAGTCAGGAGCAACCTGAGACATTACGCAGAATTCATGAGGCAGGGTCCAAAATATATGATCACGGTAAACCCATCTGCCCGTCTTTACATAGGCTTCCCAGTCAGCCCCACACTTGGACATCCACTTATGATTAGACATTTTCATTTGTTCAATTAACCAGTTAAAATCACGGATAGTAGTATCGGACACAAACCACGGAATAGTTTTTCCATAAAAATGGATCTCAGTAGCCAGTTGAGAGGACAACAAAAAGTCAGCTAAAACTAAATCTGTAACAAGTTCAAACCCAGAATTATCCAGAACAATTACTACTCTGGTAATAGATGCTTTTTCTCTTGTTTTCTTGCAGTTGTTAAGCAGCAACCAAAGACGTTCCATGTCATTCACTAAAATCAAAGGTTTTAGTTCCTCCAAAGAATTAATTACATTGGTTTTCTGAGACCTGGTTTCCCCGCTTGATAGAGACAGATCACACTTATTCCCCCACAGTGAAATCTGAAAAAGAAAAAGTACAAAACTTTTACCCTTCTTTTGAATAACCAACAAAAACTCTATTGTGTAAAATGTGGGGGGGGAGAGGTTGCTAAAACTATTCATAAAATTCATATCTACAACACGCTTAATTTAAAATACCTATCCGGGGCGCCTGGGTGGCGCAGCCATTAAGCGTCTGCCTTCGGCTCAGGCCGTGATCCCGGTGTTCTGGGATCAAGCCCCACATCAGGCTCCTCTGCTGGGAGCCTGCTTCTTCCTCTCCCACTCCCCCTGGTTGTGTTCCCTCTCTCGCTGGCTGTCTCTCTGTCAAATAAATAAATAAAATCTTTTAAAAAATAAATAAATAAAATAAAATACTCATCTGATCTACACCTTCTCTAATAATGCAAAGACTGTGTTTCCATCATGATGTATAAACAAGGTTAAGACAATGAAACATTTAATTGGTCACTATGTAATAATTTTTTTTAAAAAACTGGTTTGAATGATGTTAACGATCTGTATGGCTTAAACCAGAATGACTTTGCATCTTGCAGATATTAGAATACGATCACACTGTAAAAAGAAGTTACAAAGTTTATTTAAAAATCTAAAGTCAAAAGAAAAATAAGTTCTCTCTTCCCTCCTCATATTCCTCCCCAAATGCTGTTTCTTTTACTACTTGTATAACCTTAGGACCAGGCAAACTCTCTGGGATTTAGGTCTCTTACTTGAAAAATAAAGAAATTGGGCATGGTGATGTCTAAAGATCCCTCCAACTCCAATCATCTATTATTCCATTTTAAATTGAAATAATACTCAAGTTTATTTTATAGAAAATGGTACGTAGCCCCTTTTTAAAGCTGTAATTAAATTATGTGTTTAGGAGTCCAGGCTCTAGAATCAGAGAGACGTGGGTTCAAATCCCAGCATTTCCAGTTAACAGCCATTGGTAAAGTATATATGCTCCCTAAGGCTCAAGTCCCACAATGGAAAAATGACATAACAGCACTCACCTTGTAGTTACTGTGAGAGGTGACATAATACGTTTAACACACCCAATACTCCATAAATATTAGCCAAAACAGACTCTACTCTTGTGTGATTCAAAGAGGAAAATGCACATTCTAAGAATATTATGTTTAAAATAAGACAGATGAATGGATGTTTTTAAGTGCAAGGCTTAAATATTAAGTGTCCATCTGATGCAGAAACACATTGGTGTAGGCGACAGCACCCCTCAGTTGATATCAGGGTCTCTGTCCACCGCCCACAGTTTCCCTCACACCATCTTCCAGTTTGTAATTCCGCATTGGGTTATGCCATTACTTGACTGTCTATATTCTCTTGAGATTACAAGTTCTACGATAGCAAGGACTGTCTGTTTTCCTCAAGATCACAGGCCCTGCATCCAGTGTGACAGAGCAGGCACTGAAATGTTTGTGTGGACAGTGGGCTTTTAAAAACAGATCAACAGGGGTGCCTGGGTGGCCCAGTCGTCAAGTGTCTGCCTTCAGCTCAGGGCGTGATCCCAGAGTCCTGGGATTGAGCCCCACATCAGGCTCCTCTGCTGGGAGCCTGCTTCTCCCTCTCCCACTCCCCCTGCTTGTGTTCCCTCTCTCGCTGGCTGTCTCTCTCTCTGTCAAATAAATAAATAAAATCTTTAAAAAAACAAAGACAAAAACAGATCAACATTCCCTGCAAATTAAAATGCCCTTAGGTTTCTTGTAGGAAGTTAACCTGCTGGTCATCATGAGTACTAACGGAAGGCAACTTTGGCCTCCTTCACTTGGCCACATTCAATGACAGAAAACAGAGAGGTATTCCTTCTTCTTCACAACTTACTATACTCACGGGACAAAGACATACTCAAAGACCGTCCCTTGAAACAATGGGCCAGCTACGGGTAAGGACTGACATGTTACTGTTTTTTTCTTCTTTTCTTTTTTAATTCTAAACTAAGCATAAAGGATAGTTTCAACTGGGGGAAATAACTAGGCTTATTATTTAATAATACCCTGCCAACTTATCTTCCAAACTCAAAATAAGCCTTTCCCTCTTAATCATACAGCTTACTCTGCTTGCCCTCAAAGTTTTATCAGGATTCTGCAGTCTCTACTTTCAAAGTATTTCCAGAATACTGGTGACATTTAACACCTCTTCTTGGTCCAGTCATCCCCCCGGGAGTCACATTAGTAACAGACTTCCCCATGTCTAGCCTTGTACCCCTTCAGTGTGTCCTGAGAAGTCATCCTTGAAACAAGTCAATCCTCGTTACTCCTCTGATGAAAACGCTCTAATAACTCCCCCGTGATGGCAACGTGAGTAAAAACCGAAATCTTACCTTTGCTTACGAGGCCCTTCCAGGCCCCTCACCTCACTCATTTCCTGCAGAATCCCCTGGCAGCTTCTCTCACATACTTGCCAGTTTCCCACATCAGGTACCCTGGCAGAAACACTCCCCCAGACCTGCATGTGACCCACTCCCTCACTGGCTTTGCATCTTTCCCCATCACTTTCTGAGGCCCTTCCCTGGCAGCCCCACTTTAAACGGTACCCCTGCATCTCCTCCAACATCCCCATTCTCCTGCCCTGCTCTATCTCACTTCGTGGCATTTCCTAATAGCATCTTTTTCTGGAAATGTTTCTAACTTTGGGAGATGAGGGCTGGGGATACTGTTGTGTAAAACCCCGCATTTTCAAATAGTTCTGATTCTAATAACACATCTTAAGGATGTGTTCGAATGAGAATTAAAAACTAAACTTAATGCAAGACAGATGAAGAAATGGAATAAAATCCTATTAAACAGGCCACAGACCCCCTGAGTGTTTCCACCTGATGGTAAGGGCAGGCTGGCTGTTCTAGGCTCTGTGTTCCACACTGACACGACTGAATCCACTTTCATTCTCACAAGGTACATACTGCCATCTTCATTTAACACAGGAGGAAACTGTAGCTCAGAGAGGCTAAGTAACTTGCCTCAGGCCCAACAACAAGTGACAGGACCAGCACTGAAGTCCAAGTCAGGCTAGGCCGACCAAGTGACTGTGCAGTATTCTCTCAAGACTGACAGAGGCTATGAAGCCAGAGGACTCCTGTGCCACTAAAATCACCTCCAGCTGAAGAGATTTCAAGACTCGTTTTCAGAGATTAAGTGGATTTTCAGCTCTTGAATAACACTATTACTAAAATGATAAAAAATGATCAATTAAAAGTTAAATGATAATATATACACGTGCTTTGTTGTTAAAACAATGCCACTTTATTTTTTTAACTATTTAAATACACAAAATATACTCAGAAGGTTAATTATCACATTTACCTGAAGAAGTCTGAAAAATTCTTCTCTCAGCTGATTTTCATCTAGGTCTTCGATGGCTCTTACCACCTCTTGCAGGTGAGTACACAGAGCAATGACAGATTCCTGTGACTCAAAGAAATTTTGGTCTTTGGATTCTTTAAACACATCAAAGTCATCAATCGGTGGACTATAGGAGGAGAAAAACATATAGGTGAAACATTTCTGTAACTCTGTACCTTTTTTTTTTAACATTTGGATAATTGCAGTTGTTTAAAGTAAAGTGAGTAGAAGTATCTAATCTCAAAAATGACTGGTAATAGATACTGTATCAAACATAAATCAAGTTACAGAAAAATGAATAGTTATCAAATTACACAAAATAAATCAATTTGATCAAATTACACAAAAATAAATCCCCGAACTCATTTTAGTTAACTGTCACAAGTTCCCTACTCAAATATTTTACTGGAATTTGAAGTAATTATAGTGATATATCCATAATTATTTACCCAGTTAGGGGTTCCAGAGCAAAAGTAGAAAGCAACAACATTTCAAGATAACTGCTTTAGTTTAACAAGTATTTTTGGGGGTTCTAGATTTGGCAGGGTTCCATGAAACAAACATATGGATATCAATATGTGAACACAATATGGTAATTACCAATAGAGTCAAACATACAGGACTATGGGAACCCAAAAACTACTCGAGAGGAATCAGAAAATATTAAGTAAATTTTACTATAGTAACAAATTTTGACTACATATATGTAGTTTTTGGGTTTTAACCAATGGCGATATATGTGTCAGGGCTTTATGCTGTCCAATGAGAGATCAAATAATATTAATACTGGCCTAAGAACATAACTAGCCCGGTATAAAATAAGAACATCATAGACTTTACAGAACCAAACACAAAAGACATTCAGATCATCTGATCTTCTAAATTGGCAACTTTTTCCAGGGGTCCTCTACCTCAGGATAAAAACAATGTAACTGATGTGGGACTGACTTCAAAAACAAACACATACCGGAATTTATACATCCACACGATTGCTGTCTCCTTCAAGTCTCCCTGGGAAGCTACACCCTATTCCATTGCTCAATGGATGCTGCCATTGCTCCCTGGGAAGCTACACCCTATTCCAAGGATGCTGCCATTACTCAAATTCCACTTCTGGAATTTTCTTTAGAACTTGTGGCACATTATTGAACGTCCTATCAGTGAGAGCACATCTTTATCCTTTGGGGTTTATTTGGAGCCAAAAGTCACTCAGAGAAATTTCAGTAGAATGATGTGTGTAAATCAAACGGAGTAATAGTTTGATTTATGTTATCAAAAATGAAGAATAACTAAAAAATAGTGAGACTAATTTTTTTTAGGTTCTGAAAGAGGTTCCAAAGAATTAAAAGATGTTTTTAGCAATGACAGCATTGCCAAAATAAATCAGTCTCTCAAGGTGACTTAAAGAGATAAAAATTACTTGGATGCACAGATTCAAGTGTAGGGGTCAGCGAACTGCAGCTCGCAGACCCAGTGTAGCCCACCACCTGTTTTGTACAACCTGTAAGCGAAGAATGATCTTTATACTTCCGAGTGGTTGAAAAAAAGGGTATTTTACGAAACACGAAATTCAAATTTCAGTGTCCATAAATAACGTGTTATCGGAGCACAGCCACACTTGTTCATTTACGTACTGCTTGTAGCTGCTTTGCAGGCAAGGACAGAGCTGAGTAGCTGCAACAAAGACCATATGGCCCCCACAGCCTAAAACGTTTACTATCCCGCCCTTTACGGGAAAAGTTTGCCAATCCTTGTTCTAATGTTTTATTAATAAATCATTAAACCCACACCTCTTATTAAGAATGAGCCTTATTCCTTGTATTTAAGAGTAAACTCATATACTTACATACGATTTCTGATTTTAAAAATGTTTGCTATTTTAGAATCTACTAAAGCTGTGTATGTGCACCCACTATGACCCTGTGGTTCACTCCTAGATACACACCCAAAAGGAATACATGCGTCTGCTCACCAAAAACATGTGTTCGAAGGCTTGTAGCAGCATTCTTCATAATACCCCCAAATTGGGAACTACTCAAATATCCATCAATAATAGAATAAACAGTTTGTGATATATTCATATAACACAATACAATATAGCAATGAAAATGATTTACATTTATATGCAACAATATGGATGAATCTCACCAACATAATGCTGAATGAAAAAAACCAGACACAAAATTATATCCAATATAATTTCATTTAAATGAAGTTTACGATGTACTGTATGGTGACTAACATAACATAATAAAAAAACTTTTTTAAATAAAGCTTGTCATTTGGGAAAAAAATAAATAAAAAATAAATGCAATTTAAAAACAGGCAAAACTAACGCAGGTCAGGATAGTGTTATCCTTGAAGGGCAGGAATGGCAGGACCGAAAGCGCCATATGCGAGGCTTCTTTGAGTCCAATAAGGTTCTGCCTCTTGATCTGGGTGCTTGGAATGTGAGCATATTCCGGTAAAGATTGTTGAACACTTAAATATGTTCTGGATGTATATTATACTTTAATAAAAGCTTTAAAATGCCTATTTTCTCCATACTTTCATTTTTCAATATCTGAAGTATATTTTCTTAATATTTAAATTTTGCATATGGCTGACATTTTGAGTCTTAATTTAGACTACTCAACTATTTAACTCTGATAAAAACTAAAACACACATCTTGACAAAGAAAATTATAAGTATGTTTCAGTATAAGGGACAAAAATCAACATAAACATGTCTTAAAGATAATGTGTGCTTTGGGATCCTGGAAAAGTAAAGACCCTTCTTTGGTCACTGGAGCTGTATCACTGCCCCTGGATAGGAATTCCTCCTACGAACTGGACATTTATAAACTTTCAGTACTGGTCCTGCTACAGGATATTTCTTCCTTACACTGACCTAAAACCGGAGTTCTGATATAAATTCCCTGACTTCTGAGTGCCTGCCACAGAGATGACCTCATGAGAGTTCTACATCCACGACTGACTAACATTCTTGTTCTTGCAACTTAAAGCTAAATTTTGCCTCAACCCCTTTTAACAAGCTGTTCCTGAACCAGTGGGTATCAATCCAGGATGTGAGGAATCTCCCTGAGGTGTGAAAAGAAAAACTGATGCCCAGGCCCCACCGCAGACAAATTAAACCATTAGTGTTTATTTTAATATAATGATTTCAAACCCTGCATGTTTAAAAAAAAAAAAAAAAGATTCCTCACCTAACTGGGTTATAAATGTGTAGCCAGGTTTGTAAACTTCTACCCTAGATTTAATTCTGAACCCGATCTACCTCTAAAATCAGACTCAGAAACACATTCCTTTTACCTTTCTAACTTCCAAACTCCCCCAACCCCGTGCAGGGAGCCACCCTGTGTTTCAACACTTCTGTAACATTGGCTCATATCACGGATGTTTTCCAGAATTATGAAACTCTCACCCAGAATTTCAGACTCATGTTAGTCCTTGACAGACATCTAAATTTACTACTTGGAAAAAGATGGTTTAATGAGGGCTCTAAGCTGATTTAAATAGACCAGGGTCAAGTACTGGCTATACCATTTACTAGCCATGTAACCCTGGGCAACTTGTTAACATTGGACCTTGATTTCCTCAACGGAAACCATAATACCACCTACACTTCACTGGGCTGCAAAGTAACTGGAACAGAGCTGGTGTTCGATACATGACAGCCCCTAGTATTGGCAATAGTCTTGCTCAGTTGCCTCCCATGTGCCAGGCAATGTGCTAGATATCTAACAGTGTATTTTGCTTTGAGAGCAAAAGTTCTAAAATACAGTGGGTGCGGGGTGAGAAACCATTAATTAATTAAATTTAATTTAACACACTTACTCAGCAAAAACAAGTTGTGACTTTAAAAAGTAATTTCTAGGGGCACCTGGGTGGTGCAGTCAGTTGAGCATCTGACTCTTGGTTTCAGCTCAGGTCATGATCCCAGGACCCTGGGATCAAGCCCCACTTCGGGCTCCATGCTGAGCATGGAGTCTGCTTGAGATTCTTGCTCTCTCCCTCTGCCCCTCACACTCGTGCTGTCTCTCTCTAAAATTAAATAAACAAAATCTTAAAAACACTTATTTAATTAAAAAAATAATTTCTAAAGATTAAGACAGAAAAGCTAATGAATAGACTCAAATTGTTTCCCCAAATAATTTTTTATTTTACTATTAGTGCTAGTTTGATCAATTGCTTTTAATTATTCTTTCCTATGTTTAGGAACAGATACCAAAGAATTCCTCTTATTTAGCAAACCTGTATTTTTGTAACCAGTGCCCTAAAAGGATGATCCACATTACACTTTCTTTTTTTTTTTTTAAACATTTTATTTATTTATTTCACAGAGAGACAGCCAGCAAGAGAGGGAACACAAGCAGGGGGAGTGGGAGAGGAAGAAGCAGGCTCCCAGCAGAGCAGCCTGATGTGGGGCTCGATCCCAGGACTCCGGGATCATGCCCTGAGCAGAAGGCAGTCGCTTAACGACTGAGCCACCCAGGCGCCCCTACACTTTCTTCTGCTCTCTAAATCAGTTCTATATCAGAATTTTCCTAGGAAAAAAATAAATTAGTAGAAACAAGCCTATAAAAAGTGATTTTATATGTGTTTAACTTTTAAAGTCTGTCTCTAATCTATTTAGCCCATTAAAAAAAAGGCTAAAAATTAATTAAGATGGTGCAAAAAACACCGTAGTGATTCACTGTTCTGTTGACTCCTTGCCCCAAGTTAACTGACATATTACCTATTTTAAGAAGCAAAACATGCTTCCTTTGTTCTGTCTTGTTCTACTGAAATAATTTTTTCAAATTAACATTTTTTGTTCAATAAATACAATTTGTTTTTCTCTAAAAGTAAGTCTTTGTAAGAATTTTTAATTAGTTCCCACTTCTAATATATCCTTTTTTTAAGTATTTCATTTTTAATAATCTCTATACCAAACGTGAGGCTGGAACTTAGAACACTGAGATCAAGAGTCGCATGCTCTACTGACCAAGCCAGCCAGGCACCCTCAGATATTATATCTTACATCTATTCTGGGCAACTGGGTTGTAATTGCCAAGAATCTATTATATCGGTAACACTTGCAGAAACATCCAATACTGCCATTAATATCTGTTGAACTGAATTCTGGCTCCCATTGGCTTTTATTTTTAAACTTATCATTTTATAATATCGAAAAAGCATTAAGTCATCTAAACATTTATTATTTGATGTTATATACTTACCTCTGGATAATTGCTTCATGAATTCTACGATACATGTAGCATTCTACAAATAACCAAGGTGAGTAAAACCATCTGGGTTTTCCATCATTTTCATTTAAAAGACTCTGTTGATATTCTAGGTACTGATTCCATATGTCAGTATCAACAAACTTCTCAACAAAGGGGATTATTGGTTTATCTGTTTGCAATTCATTTCGTAATTTAGAAAGAAGAGAAATTGCTTTCTTTTCAGCTTCAGTGCCTTTCTGCAGAAACATGAAAAAGTATTTAAATATTTAAAAAATATGTGAAAAATCTATATTTAAATATATAATTTACATATGTAAACAATTAATTTACATAGGAATAAGTCCTCTAGGATAACACATTTTTAAGGTCCTAAACTAAAGAAGGAAAAAAATACTAGATTTCAAAGCTACCTTTTATTATGTCTTTTATAAACTATTATAAACATTGAAATTCAGAATTCTTAAGTTGAAAATCAAAGGACACACACACATATCTTAGCTATTCTGCCTTTTTTGTTTAAGTTTCTTCTAAGGAACCATTGTTCTTCTCTAGAGGAGGAATGATCCTTACCACAGACTGCTATTGTGTTTCTGTTAAAGAGTTAACAAAAAATTAAAGTGAAAACACAGTATTACCTCTCCATGTTTCTCAAAAAATTCACTTTTATGTCGATGCAATGTATCAATAGCCCTGGTTAAGATCTGTGGTATTCTGTCTTTAATTGTAAGATACGCAAATGATCTAGAAAAGAGAGCCACATACACAGTATATTAGAGTTAAAATACCAGCAGATTGGCCATCTTCCAGTTTCATTTGAATTAAAATTCCTTTTCATACAAGCATTATAAAGTAAGCCACCGTTGTCTGACCATGATAGTAAGACAAGAAAATCCGAAAACTTCTCTGGTGTTACAGGTCATGAAGCTAAACATTCTTCGTGCTTCTAATCCCAGAATCTCCCCTCGAGATTGTCCCATGATTATCTTTCCCATTCTCTTCCTTTTATTTTCTTGAATCAGAAACTTAACAATGTGATAGGAAAAAGGATTTGTCCTAAAAAAGAAATTAGGATAAAAGAATTTATACTAAAATTCAGACTCTTGTTTTGGGTTTATTACTTACTAAGTGACTTCACATACTTAGAAAGACGAATGAGGCAACAGCTGTAAAACTGTGTGAAAGCCTCTACTGGGCTAGAAGATCAAGAATGAAAGATACTTTATTAACCTGCTTTTCCCTTTTCTCTTAGTTTATATTCTTAGACAATTTTAATTCTCTTCAAAGGTTTTCTCTCCTGCCTTCTCTACCTGCACAATAACTCCATCCATCTTACTCTGCCCTCAAACAAAATTAAGGCATGTTACCATCACACTTTCCCAACCAAAAAATTAGGAGACTTTCTAGAAGTGTTAAAGAATGAAAAAAGCTGGAGGAAAAACTTGAGCATACTTGCATCAAAAAAAATAAGATACCCTTGATTTTAGGCATACAAAAATCAAGATTTACAGATTATTATTTTATACATAATTAATTTTTAAGCAAATGCATATGACTCAGTTGGAAAAAAAAGACTTCAGGGGCGCCTGGGTGACTCAGTTGGTTAAGCTGCTGCCTTCAGCCGGGTCATAATCCCAGGGTCCTGGGATCCAGCCCACGCATCAGCTTCCTTGCTCAGCGGGAGCCTGCTTCTCCCTCTCCCTCTGTCTGTTGCTCCCCCTGCTTGTTCTCTCTGTTAAATAAATAGATAAAATCTTAAAAAAAAAAAAAAAAAAGACTTAAGTGATGAAATTCTGTGCATTTCTAGAGCACAAAACTTAGCTGATCAGTTCATTTTATCTTCACATCACCAAAGTAAGGGAGTTAAGTTTTGGGGGAGTCAGAAGTTATATGCAGATTTTCCAAAGAAAAGGAAAGGAGGGGTGTCAGGGCCCCTAACCTCAACCCACCCCCACCTGTGTATGGGTCAACAGTCCTAAATTTCCTCAGAGTTTCCTCAAAGGTCTGCATCTGTGAGGGTAAAGTCCCAGGTCAGGACTAAAGTAGAGCCAGAGGAACCTAGGGCTCAAAATTTAAGGTTCCACACACTCCCTTATATTTTGCGTAACTGAACAAGTGCCTGCTCAAATTCTGGGCCATTGGTGCCTCTCCAGCCTTATTGTATTCCCGTTAAGCTCAATTTCCTCTACGTGCTCCTTTGGGGGGGGGGGCAGTATTTTGCAAGACATAGCTCAAAGATAAATTTGGCTATTCAATTTATACAAATAAATATATTTTTTATAGTCGTACACAACTTTATCCAGAAATCTGTGACATGTCGCGTAAAAAGCGAAAAGCTGCAGGCATTGATAGTGAGATCACGAATTAATCTCAACGGCAATAGGAAGAAACATTTCTCGATAAATCTGAGATTCCTAACTTTTGCAGAAAAATTTAGCCCTCCAAAAGTGCGTTTATTAAAGATGAGTAGAGCCATGCCGCTGTTAACACCCCGAAAGGGGATAGAGGAACATAAACTCTCATGAGTCAAAACAGCAGCATCGGATCACTTGAAAGACAAGTTATCTGATCGACATAAATTATAACATAAGCCTACTAAAAGACCTGAACAAGGACAACAGAGAGAAGCGGGGTGACCGGAGGAATTCGGCGGGGTGCGTAGTCCGCTCCCAGCAGTCAGGGAGAAGGCTGGAAACCGATCCGAGTCCGGTGCCTGGAGCCCGGCGGGCAGCCGCAGCCAGTAGGCTCGCCCCCCTGCCCCTGGCCGCCTCGCTCCCCGAGGAAGCCGAGCCCACGCGCCGGGGAGCGGGACCGGACTGCTGGACCAGGCGTCCCCGGCCCGCCGCAGCATCCCTGATGGTTACCCAGAGGTTCCCGACGAGGCCCGGCTTTCCGGAGAAGCAGGGAGGGGGAAGAGCAGCAGAGGGACTGGGCGAGGAAAGCGACACGAACCCTTCGTCCTGTCCCGAGAGGGACGCCGGAGTCCTGGCCATCACCTCCGCCGTGCCAGCGCCAACACTCGCGTCGCACCCGCTGCACGAGAGGCGGTGCCGGCGCCAAGGAGGAGCTGAGAAAGGGAGGGGCATGGGTTAAAAAATTGCGTTTGAATGAAGAAACTTTATTTGGTGCCCGCGGAAGAGACAAACAACGGCCGCCTGGAGGACGAGGAGATCTTCCGGGGACGAGGGCGGGGACAACTAAGGGCGAAGAGCTCAGCGGAATAAGGAAGCAGGAGAAGGCGGAAGCAAGGAGGGACCGGGAGGTCCCAGGCACTAGAGAGCGGAAAAGGTCGCGGCGACGCGGATCACGTGGTCCGGCAGTCACGTGCACCCGGTGGCTCACGTTCTGCCGGGCCGACAGTTCTGCGCGCCTGCGCAGTGCGGGCACTGGGACGGTCGCCCGCGCGGCAGTGCAGGCTGCGGGAAGCGGGAGGTTGGGGTGCCGCTTTTGTGTCTTACCTGCAGCCGGGTCGCGGAAGCTTGCGCGCTTGGCACGTCCCTCTTCTTTTCCGGCGGAGAGGTTAGTGCACTGCCTTTCTTTCGCAGCTTGTATGGGCCCTCCCAGCGGTCCTCACCTTTGATCCCGGCCGCTCTGAACCGCTCGGGTCACCAGGTTTCACCAGAACCTATGCGGTGACCTTTGGTTGACTTAGCTGGGAGTAAAAAAGCACGCAATCCATAAACACTTACTGAACCTTTTTTTTTTTTTTTAAGGTAGTGCATAGCGCTTACCGCAACGATTTTTTTTTTTTTAAATTGAGCTTAAGGAATTGTAAGGCATGCTCCCAAAGATTAGCGCCGCTCTTCCTTTGAATCGTAACCTGGCTGATACTTCCTTATTTGGTTCTTAAGAAGTAGGAAATGTGGGGCGCCTGGGTGGCACAGCGGTTAAGCGTCTGCCTTCAGCTCAGGGCGTGATCCCGGCGTTCTGGGATCGAGTCCCCACATCAGGCTCCTCCACTATGAGCCTGCTTCTTCCTCTCNTAAAAAAAAAAAAAAAAATTTTAAAAAAAAAAAAAAAAAAAAAAAAAGTAGGAAATGTGCCCAGGAACTGAGTAGCTGCCTTGTGTTTCATTCAGAAAATATCAGTGGAATACCTACTGTATAGTGGGCACTGTGATCACAGAAGACACAGCATGAATGGAAGACAAATCTTATCCTCAAGAAGCTTACATTCTACGGAAGGGAGAGAGGGAAATCTATTCTTTCCTCTTCTGTTCTCTCCTTTAGCTTTGTCACTATTTTGTTAAAGAATTTATCTTTTTTTTTTTTTTTTTAATAATCTCTACACCCAACGTGGGGCTCAAACTCACAGCCCGGAGATCAAGAGCGCCAGGTTCTACCGACTGAGCCAGCCAGGCGCCCCTGGCTTTGTCACTACTTAACATATATTTTTCTGACTTACCCAGTTTATGTTCTGGCATCTCCAATGTGATGTAAGTTTCAAAAGGTAGGGATTTTCGTCTGTTTTGTTTTCATGTGTATTATCAGCAGTTAGGACAAAGTCTGGCACATGGTAGGAACTCATTTCATCTTTGTTATATGAATTGACAAATTAGAAATAGAAGGCATTCAAGTGATGTTCAGTGCAATGGAAAAATTAATTAATTTTTAAACGATGGAGGAAGATGGTTGTGCATTTTAAATGAAGTGGTTGGGGAAGACTTCACTGGGTAGGAGTCTGTTGGAGCAAAGATCTGAAGGAGGTGAGGGAATGAGCCTTACAGATTCTTAGGAGAAGAGCATAAGGAACAGTCAGTACAAAAAGTACCAAGATCCAGAGTGACTGGAGTAAAATAAGCAAGGCATAGAGCTGTAGGAGATTTAAGGTGGAGAGAAAGGGCCAGAGAATGTAGGACCATGCATCCGTTTTAAGGTCTTTGGCTTTTATTTCAAGTAAGATGAGAGGCCAGCATCAAATTTGGTGCAAGGGGAAAGATGTGATCCGACGTAGGTCTTCAGAGGATTGCTTTGGTTGCTGTGTTGAGAAGAATCTGTAGGAGGCGAAGAACAGAAGCGGGAGACCGCTTAGGCGGCTCTTAACAATAATGGAAAGACAGCAACTTGGACCAGAGTGGTAGCAGTATCGGTTGAGACCTGGTGCGCATAAAGCCAGTGGGATTTGCTGACATACTGGGTATGGAGAATAAAGAGGCAAGGTGGATTGTAGGTTTTTGCCTTTAGCAAAGATAAGAATATAATTGCTATTTTGTGAATGGGGAAGACTGTGGGAAGAATAGAATTTGTGGGAAGATTTCAGAAGCTTAGTTTTTAGCATGTTATGTTTTTCGTGCTTATCCAAGTGGTTTAGGAATAAATATTTGCTGTTCATCAATGCATATTTGGAGCTGCAAATTGGACTTGCATATACGGAGCTGAGAATAGAGAAGAAAAGTGGCCCAAATACTGAACCGTGGTGCTTTTGATTGTTGAGGGGATAGGAAAACACAAAAGAGATGGAAGGTACAACCAATGAGGTAGGAGGAAAATGGCCAGTGTTGTATACCAGAAGCCAAGTGAAGAAGCTGCTTCCAAGAGGGTGGAGTGATCAACTAATCTGATGTTGCTGATAAGTCAGGTAAAATGAAGATGAGAAGTGACCACTGGATTTAGAAATATGGAGGTCATTGGTGGCCTTGACAAATGGGATTTGGCAAAGTGGTAGGGATAAAAGCCTGTTTGAAGTGGATTCAAGAAAATCAGAGAAGAGGAGTTAGAGACAGTTAATAAAACTTTTCAAGGAAAGGAACTGAGAGAAAAGCTAAAGTGTATGGAAAGAAAGATGGGGTCAGGGGAGAATTGTTTTTATAAGATAGAAATTAAAGCATAGCCATATGCTAATTAGAATATGCTGGAAAGCGATGCCTGAGTGGCTCAGTCACTTAAGCACCCGACTCTTGGTTTTGGCTCAGTTCCTGATCTCAGGGTCCTGAAATCGAGCCCCGCATCAGGCTCTATGCTCAGCGCAGAGTCTGCTTGTCTCTCTCCCTCTGCTCTTCCTCCTGCTTTCTCTTTCGCTGTGGGATAAATAAATAAAATCTTTTTTGTTGTTGTTGTTAGATTTTACTTATTTATTTGACAGAGAGATTGGCAGCAAGAGAGGGAACACAAGCAGGGGGATTGGGAGAGGGAGAAGCAGACTTCCTGCTGAGCAGGGAGCCCGATGCAGGGCTCGATCCCAGAACGCTGGAATCATGACCTGAGCCTAAGGCAGACACTTAACGACTGAGCCACCCAGGCGACCCGATAAATAAAATCTTAAAAAAAAAAAGGGGGGGGGGATATGCTGAAAAGAAGGAAAAATAAATAGCATGAAAGAGAAAAGAAGGGCTTAGCCATTCCTGCTAGAGGCAGGAAGGGATGAGACTTGGTGTGCACATGGAGGACCTGGTTCCAGATGGAACCACAGGCAGCTCATCCGTGGCAGCAGATGGGAAGACAAACTACATGGACACAGAAGTAGTGGGTGGGCAGGTGGATCAGGTGAGAGCTTATGGAAATTCTCTTCTGGTTGTTTCTGTTCTGTCAACAAAGGAGGAAGAAAGATCATTATTAAGAATGAGAAAGGAAGAGAAGGCTTTGGAGGTATGAGGAGAGAGCACAGAGTCGACTCTGGTAGGGAAATAGGTTATGGTTGTTGGGCAGCGTGAAGGGCGCTCCTGAAGGAAGCGGTCATGATTTTAAAGTGAGACCAGTTGGCGTGGTTGGTTGTTTGTCCGTAGCCATGTTCAGAGGCAGGAGCGCAGGCACATATTAGGTGAATTATATTTAATTTCGGTGGATGTGATGTCACACGGGGATGTGGAAGAGAGAGGGATGCAAGGGGTTTGAGGTATATGAGGGAGAGAAAGTAGACCACAGAATATATACTGAGTGTGGCGGAAGTGACGTGTGGGGAATGAGGGGTGCTGAAAGGGTGTTTGGATCATTGAATTGTTAGGTCCTATTGGGGTTGAAGAATTGTTGAAATTGAGTAAGAGGTGTGAGCTTGAAAGACCAGACGTGGAGTTTGGAGTAGAATGCTGGAAACCAAGCATATGCAGTTGCAGTTGCTGATAATGCACAAAGCTTATGCAGAGCTTTTAGAATAATTAACAATCTAATATACTTTTAACCTTTAAATTTAGTTTGTGCAATTAAAATTTAACTTTCCTGATATGTGCCCCAGTTTTTAACAAAACCTTAATTTTGTGTGTGTGTTAGACACCTTAAGTGCTACGTCTGTCTTTCTCTGCAAAGACAGAGAGAAAACACACTTCTTGTTTGTCCTGTAGCTTTTGTGTTCTTTGTCCTAGTGCTTTGCGTAACCTCACTATGAAGGCAGTCTTTAGTTTCAAGGTAAGAATTTCCTAGAAGAGAATAGGAGAACCAGTGTATACAGATTTCTAAAATTTTTTATAATTAGTTTCTTCAAAACCCACTGGTTCAGCTGGCAAGGAATAGTACTAATTAAAGGTGAACTATAATAGCTAGTTGGACTAGAACTAAACAGAGAATTCCAGCTTTTGAGGTACTTTGAAAGGAGTAGCTTCTAAACATTGCCTTGACGCGCCCTGGTCCTCTTCCATTTAGAGGTAGGTAATATAGCACACTGGTTACTGTGTCGTCTTTGGAATTGGAACAGCCTAGGTTGTAACTACACTTTGTATTTATTTTTTTTAACCTCATTCTTTTACTAAACTTAGGTTAAGGTGTATTTGTCCTGCAAATGTTTTTACAGAAGTATGCTTATTACCTGGGAAAATATTGTATGTATTTGAAAACATGTAAAAACAAAAACACCTTGAACTTCTCCTTCTTCTTCTTTTAGCTTGGGATGTGGTAATGTCAGCCAGACTGTTCAGAGCCTTGGCCGGATCTCACTGTATTTTATCAAAAGTATGTCAGTGCCGAAGACTTGTTCATGGAACGTTAAAACCACCCAAAGAATTGGAGACTACAACATGCAGCACCATGATGAGAAGTCAAAACCTGGATCCTCATACGGCAGCTGGTGGTTTGAGTAAGTCCCCGGTCCTGGAAATGAATCAGAAAATCTCAAATACAAGCATACTCTCTCCATTAAATGCCGTGCATTGCCAAGATGAAAAAGTGCACCTTCCAACCAGGAAGTCTTTTGGTACTCACAGGAAAGTGACTCACAAACCCAATCTATTAGGTTCTAAGTGGTTTATAAAAATATTAGAGCGGCATTACTCATCTCCATCAACGGAAACATTTGTTCCTAAACAAGACTTTCCGCAAATCAAGAGACCACTGAAAGCATCGAGGACCAGGCAGCCATCCAGGACCAACCTTCCAGTTCTGTCTGTGAGTGAGGTAAAAATGTGTGGTGGTGGCATTCTGTTTTGTAATCATCGCTTGCACTGTAACTAGTGTCCATGGAACACAGCCTTACTGTGAACATAAGAGAGCTGGCAATGAGATCTCTGAAGCCTAATAGTAAAATCTATGACACCCAAAGGCAATCAACATCTTTTTTTTTTTTTTAAGATTTATTTGAGAGTGCACGCAAGTGGGAGGGGCAGAGAGAGAGAGAGAGAGAGAGAATCTCCAGCAGACCCCCGCTGAGCACAGAGCCCAAAGTAGGGCTCAATTTCACAACCCTGAGATCATGACCTGAGCCGAAACCAAGAGTCAGACGCTTAACTGACTGAGCCACCCCGGTGCCCCAGGGAATCAACATCTTAGTTGATTAAGAATTCATTAAGAATTATTAGTACATATAAAGACAAAGTATAGGCAATTACATATAAAAATATAGTTTATGAGGGCGCCTGGGTGGCACAACGGTTAAGCGTCTGCCTTCGGCTCAGGGTGTGGTCCCGGCATTCTGGGATTGAGCCCCACATCAGGCTCCTCCGCTGGGAGCCTGCTTCTTCCTCTCCCACTCCCCCTGCTTGTGTTCCCTCTCTCGCTGGCTGTCTCTATCTCTGTCGAATAAATAAATAAAATCTTTTAAAAATATATATGTATAGTTTATGAAAAGATTAGTTATTGACTTATGGAAACTTTGAGGAAGAAGACTAGTATTTTTTTTTTTTAAGATTTTATTTATTTATTTGACAGAGAGAGAGACAGCCATCAAGAGAGGGAACACAAGCAAGGGAGTGAAAGAGGAAGAAGCAGGCTCCCAGCAGAGCAGGGAGCCCAAAGCAGGGCTCGATCCCAGGACCCTGGGATCACGCCCTGAGCCGAAGGCAGACGCTTAATGACTGAGCCACCCAGGCGCCCCAGGAGACTAGTATTAAGTCCAGTGTTGGAACGGTACTGTAAAAAACACCCATTTAAAAAAATTCAAACTGTAAATTCTTCATCAAATTAAAAAAATCCTTTTTTAGTAGCTAAGCAGACTGGTAAGCACTCATTAGCCTGTGGTAACTGTATGGGTTCAGGTAGTGAAATATGTCAAGGTACAGTCAGAAAAGAGAAAATTTTTTGGTTTTTTTAGGGTTGATGGGGACTTTTTTATTCACTGTTAAGAGGTTTATGGGTTTCTCAGCTACAGTTCCATTTCCCTTCTAAATGATCAATACTATTTAAGGTCAAGAGCAAGCCCTTTGCTAGCTTTTGTATCTGACATGATACCCAGAACTGTGCTTTATACTTAATAAATGTTTATTAAATTGGAAAGGAGAGAAGAGAGGCAAAGGGATCTTTGATGTCCATGGTCATCAACATTAAAAATGGGAATGTAGAATATTTAAAACTTGATCAGGCCTTCTGAATCTATCAGAAAACAGGTTAGAATGTCTGTCTTAAAATCTTGATTCTGAGAAGACCCTGAGCATGTTTAATTTGTGTTGCTGCTGTCTTTTCTTACTGCATGCTTGACTTCCTTCAGAAAGGTCTATACACCTTGATTATTGATCCTCGGGTTATGAAGTTAGGAGTTGATTCATTTATTTATTTTTTTTTAAGTAATCTCTACAGCCAGTGTGGGGCTCGACCTCATGACCCTGATGAGATCAAGAGTCGTATGCTCTTCCCACTAGCCAGCCAGGCGTCCCTTGGAACATTCTTCCTGATGATCTTACTTTTCCTAGGCGAACACAGTCTTGAAGTGTGACGAGGTACTCTATCCGCAGGGCCAACAACTGGCTTTTATCTGCCCCAGATGGAGGGCCACTCCATTTCCACGTGGGCGTCATGGGGCTGGCAAATCCTTTGTGGCAGTATAGCCCTTTCTACCCCTCTGGACTGAGACAGGAAGGACTCTGCTTTGTACCAGATGGCAGGTGTGCTTTGTCTGGACCCCCACACACACTCCTGAGCTCGCCCTCTTCTTCTGCCACACAGCGTGCTGAATGAGGTTAATCACCCTCTCTGCTGGAATCAAATCTTAACCTGGTGTCATTTGCAGAGATTAACCTACTAAGATGTTCAGCCCATGTGCCATTGGCTCAGAGTTGATCAGAGCAAACAACAGTGCTTCCTGTTAGTGTGTCCTGTCTCTCGGGAGGAGCCTGCTGGAGGATGACAGCCACTGCTCTGAGCAGCATGGAGATGGGCACGAGAGGGCAGGTGCCAGGTGCCTGCTCGTGGTCTTCAGAGGAAGACCCCTGTGTACTGCAAAGTTAACTCGTGGGTTGTTAATAGTTGTCTGTTTGTTGTTAGGGGTTTTTTTTTAGTGAAATAGAATAGAAAGCATCAGAATGTATTACTCGTGATAGAGCTAATACTATTTTGTGGATTTTCTGTGTCAGTTACTGGTATGTGTGCACATACGCCTACGTGTACTGTGTATACAAAAAGCTTTCTCACCGTGGGGAGTCGTCAAAACACTTGAAAGCCAAAGCATTCTACTGGTAGTGTAAAACATATTTGTGTTTTCTAACTTTATCTGCAATCTATACATAACAGGAAAAGCATGCATTTTTCTTTCCGCAGTACAGAAGCAATATTGAGGTATGGCGTTAATTTTCTTCAGTACTAGAATATGAATAAAAATAAACTTTCTCTTTCAAGAAAAGGGTTCCATCAGAGTGTGTTATGTGCTGAAACAAGAATCATATATAGATTTCTAGCCCCATCTGCTGGAACATGTTTTCTGTGGCCAGAAAAATGAAATACACACTGAAACACGGTGGCTTTCTTGGCTTTGGGTTTTAGGGTTTTGTTTTTGTTTTTTTAACATTTTAAAATAGAAAGGCCTAAACTTAGGTGTTAAATCCAGTAACTATTTTAGGTTTATTTGGCACATTTATTTTAGAACAAGTTGTTGATCCCTATCCTAAACCCTGAAATTTGCTCTCTCTACATATAGATATGTGATTCATTATAAAAATCCAGAAAAAGACATGTATGAAAACAAAAGCTTCTCACAACATAACAATATCATTAACAGGGAAAAAAATGTGAAGACAACACACTCCATGGGCCTCTCTTTCCTTTTACCTAATGGATTTGAGTATAATCTTGAAACTTAAAGGATTTAAGACTTAAAAAAAGATCTAACAAATCAAACTGAAGAGCTTTGTGAATCCTTTATTAATAGAAGAAGCCATAAGTTAAAGAGAGACTGAGATCCGAGATGCTTAAGGAGGATACAGATAGTGGTGTGGCAAGCCAGATAAGCTGTGTGACGCTGGCCAGGACTGTGAGCCAAACCAAACAGGAGACAGAAGGAAAGGTGACAATCTTCAGAAAGTCTGCAAAAATCCTTGGAATGGCTAAGTAAAAACAGACTGTGTTTCAAGATTTATTTTTAATCTCTTTGGAACTCAGAATGCATTTTCTCATGGAAGTAGTGGCTGAATGCCTTGCCTTGCCCCATCCTTGAGAATGCAGAGTACTATACCTTCTTAGCATGGGTGAGTCTGGTCAGTAACAAATGACGGTGAAGCAGGCAGGAGACAGCAGGGAGTGGCAAGGCCTGGGTGCCCTGGAGAACTGCGACCCCCTCCTCAACCTTAGTTGGTCATTGCCAGATCGTCCACTTGATAAAAAGTTGGTGGAAATCTGGGTTTTGTGTGAAATCTCAATTTGTTGTTGACAATGAATTCAGATCTTAAAAACCCTAGATGGGTCACCTTTGGAGTTTGATAGTTCTCTGAGCTGCCAGTTTACAATTCTAATTCTAGAGACAGCTGGCCTCTGCCACTTTCAGTTTGGAAAGATCCTCCACTGGGATAGTTCTTGGACTGGGACCCCCTTATCTCCTCAACTCTTTTTTTAAATTTTATTTTATTTTTTAAAGGGGCTTGAACTCACGACCGTGAGATCAAGACCTGAGCTGAGATCAAGAGTCAGACACTTAGGGGCGCCTGGGTGGCTCAGTCGTTAAGCATCTACCTTCGACTCAGGTCATGATCCCAGGGTCCTGGGATCGAGTCCCACATCGGGCTCCCTGCTCAGCAGGAATCCTGCTTCTCCCTCTCCCACTCCCCCTGCTTGTGTTCCCTCTCTCGCTGGCTGTCTCTCTCTCTCTGCCATATAAATTAAAAAAGAAAAAAAAGAGTCAGACACTTAACCGACTAAGCCTGCTGGGCACCCCTCTCCTCATCTCTTATCTTTTTCGTGCCTCCCGCCTTTCTCCTTCCGGCCCAGACTAAGCGTGTCAACTATAGTAGTCACAGAAGTAATTCTCACATCCAACCTAATAAACTGTGATTTTGCTTGACAAGCGTCAATAAATTTGTTGGGTCTCCTGCAGAGCGGAGCCTGCCCACTGTGGCCTTACCTGATGCCTGTTACCAGGCTTCCTCTCTTTCATCCAGCTTAATCACATGTCCTGTCAGCTCTTTCTAACTCCACGGAGCCTTAAAACGAACAGATAGTGTTAACAGTTCTAAACCTTAAGCACGTAATTGATTCCTCTGTAACTATCTGTATTAGCTGACTCTGGCTGTATGGGTCCATGTGATTCCTGTATCAGCATGTTCTTACTTGATAGTGACTCTGGGAATCAGCTTATCAGATGCCTACCTGCAAAAGGAGGGTGTCCTGCATTCATTTATCCTCACATTCACCAGCAATTTCTGCTTGTCTGACTTTCCTTTTTTATTTTTTTTCTAATTGAGGTAAAATCATTTTGCTGATGACTGGATATTGGATTGATTTTAGGTTTTTCAGTTTGTGTGTATCCTCAGGTCCTCTGTTTATTCCTGTGCTCCTTTTTAAACCACACATTAGAACAGCATAACGGATTAAGGAAAAGGCAAAGCAGAGTTAGGCCATTTCTTGAGACAGGGCGAGGAATTAGGTAACAAACGTGGAAGAGGGGAAGGAATTAATATACTACTTTTCTGAAACTTTGTACTAGGAATGTAACAGAAAGGGAAAGAGTTTTCTTGTTGAGATGAGTAACTCCTAGGAGTAAATTTTGATTCAGTGACTCATAAATCTCTTTTAACCAGTGGTGGGCCAAAGCAGCATAATAGAATCACTCATGTTCTGATTGAAAATATAAAAGTATGAACATATGAACATTCAGATGTAAATTACTTGATAAACTTTTTCAACTCCCATAAATTTTGATGGTTTAAATATGCCCGTACATGCAATAGTAATAACTATAATCTCACAAATATTGATCATTTGTGCTAACCATGATTCTGAGCATTGGACATTTATCAGCTTGTTTAAACTTCACAACAATCCTATAAGTAGGTATTTTGTCATTCTGGTTTTTTTTTAAAAACTATTCCGATTCTGTGCTGAACTCATGAAGTCTTTGCCAATAGCTTTTGAGCTTAATTGACTTCATCCCCTAGCGAGAAATACATTTTACATTATACATACTAGACATGCATAAGTGACCCAAAAAACCTTCATAAAATAATATTTGCCTGTACTCTGAATGATGTATTGTAATATTTTCTATTTTGTTGTAATTAATTCTTTTCAAAAGCTGATTTGGGCCAACTAATTCAGTAGCGGCCCTCAGTGATGGGTTGTGACTCACAGTGTGACAAAAGCACTGCTGTGCCATGTCCCTTACCATCTGTGTCCTGCACACACACACACACACACACGCAGCAGAGATGTACACGTGTGTGCACAGATGAGATTCCACGCACTAACGAAACCCGGACACATCCTCAGATAAACATAACTTTTTGTTGAATAGTAACCAGAGTAAAAGTGCTGTACTTCCTTAGTAGATTTAAAGTAATCTCTGCTGTACAAGGCAAGTGACAAATTATCAAATGGCCTCAAATACTCATGTGGCTGTGAAGAAGTCATGGAAACGCAGGTTTGGAGAGACTGTAAATATCCTTCCACCCACAGCCCTGTGATGCCTTAATCCTCTCCGTATCTTTTGCTCAATCTGCATTTGCAGCATCACCACTGGGGGAGCAGCTCTCTTTCTGGATAGCCCATTACATCTTTTTGGTGGCTGGCAGGAGAAAGTTCTTTCACAGTTTGGACTGAAATCCATCTCCCTATACCTTCTATCTCTTCACCCTTATCATATCCCTTGGATGAACCTTTGAGACCTTTAATGAAAACTCTCAAGTGCTTGCTTTGCAAAATGGGGTCCTGGAATGTGATAGCCATCACAGACATGTCAACCCCTTGGTAACCCGTGTCATGCCTATCTCGCCAAAACAGGACCTGATGCACTGCACAGCGTTTGCCACTGCAGACGAATATCATCTCGGGACTCTCTCTCAAGATCTGGCCTCCCATGGATATGTTGAAGTAACAAGCTTGCCTAGAGGTACATCTTCTTGGACCTGGGGCCAAGTATATTAAAACGTATTAGAAAATAATTTTCCTGTGATACGTCTTAAATATGCATTTGTTTACATTCCATTTTCTATTTAAAAGATTACATCAGGGGTGCCTGGGTGGCACCTTTGGTTAAGCATCCAGCTCTTGGTTTCTGCTCAGGTCACGATCAGGGTTGTGGGATCGAGCCCTGAGTTTGGCTCCTCTGAGCTCAGTGGGGAGTCTGCTTGGGGCCCTCTCCCTTTCCCTCTGACTCCCCCCACCGCTCTCTCCCCTTCTCTAAAACAAATCTTTAAAAAAAAAAAAAAAAGGATTGTATCACAAAAATGATGTCGAGTCTCTTTATACAAATGGCAAAGATAAGGAAATGTATTTACAGATAACTTAGTTCTCAGATTAAAATCATTATGGTTTGTTAAGCTTTATTTGTAGGATCACTGTGACTTGGGATGATCAAAGACTGTGACACTTCATTTCTGTTGCATTAAAAAGTTGTTTTAGTAGGGCGCCTGGGTGGCACAGCGGTTAAGCATCTGCCTTCGGCTCAGGGCGTGATCCCGGCATTATGGGATCGAGCCCCACATCAGGCTCCTCTGCTATGAGCCTGCTTCTTCCTCTCCCACTCCCCCTGCTTGTGTTCCCTCTCTCGTTGGCTGTCTCTATCTCTGTCGAATAAATAAATAAAAATAAAATCTTAAAAAAAAAAAAAGTTGTTTTAGTGTTACAGAAGAACCATGCAATTAATAGAAATGTGGGGGAGAGCCTTTAAAGAAAAATTTACCAGTACAATTCAATACTTTAACAAAGTTAAAAGGGGCGCCTGGGTGGCTCAGTCGTTTNGGGCGCCTGGGTGGCACAGCGGTTAAGCATCTGCCTTCGGCTCAGGGCGTGATCCCGGCATTATGGGATCGAGCCCCACATCAGGCTCCTCTGCTATGAGCCTGCTTCTTCCTCTCCCACTCCCCCTGCTTGTGTTCCCTCTCTCGCTGGCTGTCTCTGTCTCTGTCGAATAAATAAATAAAATCTTAAAAAAAAAAAATCTTAAATAAAAAAGTTAATAAAAAGAGAAATAGAAGGAGTATTTAAAAAGAGAATTAAACTTAACAGGATTTTTAGGATAGTATCAGGGAGGATTCTTGAAGAAAATAGCCTATTTTATATTTAAAAATAAGTAACTTGAAACACTCTGATGGAAATTCATGAATTTAGCACAAAGTAGCAAAAGTAGCAGATTGAAAACTTCCCTGTTACATAGAAAATTCTTCAAAGAGTCATTGACCCCATAAGAAGTGCTCTTTCAGCCTTGGTGATCAGGACAGACTCTTTGTGCTGTTTGATGGCAGAAACAAACATAATTGACTGAGAAAAACAGAGCTATGTCCAGAACCCTGAAGATAAAAAATTTTCCAGGTGTATTCTTGACTGATTCTAAGGGCTGTCAGCAGGGTGACGCTGTACACTACACCCTGGCTAGCTTCTAGTACCAGTCCCGCTGCCCTGGGTCTTTTCCATTTCATTCATGTTGCTCTTGGCTACGTTCAGGGAAGTTAGAGCTCACCCAAAAAAGGTAGTGTAGGCTTTGGTCTTTATCTGAATGCCCCATTCCCCAACCTCTACTAGGAACTCTGAAGTTTTGTTCATCCTAATGTTACGTTAAGAAATTACATACAATTTTTTGCAAATTAACATTAGTATATTTATTAATTGATATATTCACGTATATTTATAATTTGTTATAGAATATTTTATGCTTATAACGAAGATTAACTTTACTAATATATAAAGCAACTACTTATTGGTGAATATATGTATATTAATATACATTTAATATTTAAAAGGTTGAAATATTTAGTTACAGGTGACTACAGTGTTGGTTCTCATGAATAACTTTGAACTCAGATATGTTTTGAAATGGTCAGTATATTTTTTTCTGTACATTTCTATTGTCTCACACTTTATATAATTTAAAATTCATCAAATGAGTAGTTTGAGAATATTAAAATTCTATTAACAAAATGGTATTTAAAGGAAGAGAATTTTGTAGAAAATTTAATTCTTGAATCTTAGTTGTATTAAAACTAAGACTTTAATAATTATTAACTGAAGTAATTACTGAATGAAAATGGGTGTCAGTGAGTGGTTTTAAGTAGTATTAATAACAGTGTCACAGGTGTTTCAATGTTTTGTGGAAGTAATTTCTTATAGTCTTTTCATTTTCATGTTAAATACTTTCAGAAACCTAAAAATGGACAGAATGTTACAGGGCACTTAATGGTATATGAAGGAATGATCTATCAGGACTTTATTAAAAGTTCAAAGGTGACTCATAAACCTTGTGTCACTTTATAATGGTAGCTTTTATGCCTTTATTTAAAATCACAGATGCTGCGAATATTTTGGTGATAGGTGTGGAACACTCTGCTAAAGAAGGTGATCCTGGAACAATATTCTTCTTCAGGTAAGACAAGTGAGCGACCTTACTGGGAAATGGGCCTGTGGTCAGATATTGTGGGTCTTTTGCTTGTTTGTTTGTTTTTCCTCCAAGTGGTAGAACCACAGATGTTTTGTTTATTTTTATCTTTCTGCATTTTACACCTTTACTATACTGTAATTTTTTTTTAATTTTTCAAATTTTTATTTAAATTCTAGTTAGTCACATATAGTGTAATATTGGTTTTAGGAGTAGAATTTGGTGATTCCTCACTTATATATATATATAACACCCAGTGCTCATCATAACAAGTGCCCTCCTTAATAACCATCACCCATCTAGCCCATCCCCCCACCCACCTGCCATCAACCCTCTGTTTGTTCTATATTGTTGAAAGTCTCTTATGGTTTGTTTCCATCTCTCTTTCTCTTTTTTTTCCATATGTTCATCTGTTTGGTTTCTTAAATTTCACACACGAGTGAGATCATACAGTATTTGTCTTTCTCTGACTGACTTATGTCACTTAGTGTAATACACCCTAGCTCCGTCCACATCAATCCAAATGTCAAGATTTCATTCTTTGATGGCTGAGTATGTACCACTTCTTTATCCATTCATCTGTTGATGGACATCTGGGCTCTTTCCATAGTTTGGCTGTTGTGGACATTGCTGCTATATATATCGCAGTGCGTGTGCCCCTTCGGGTCTGTATTTTTGTGTCCTTTGGGTAAATAGTTACTGGGTCATAGTGTGGTTCCGTTTTCAACTTTTTGAGGAAACTTCATACTGTTTTCTAGAGTTTTGCATTCCCACCAACAAGAGGGCTCCCCTTTCTCCGCGTCTTCGCCAACATCTGTTGTATCTGTGTTGCTGATTTTATCCACTCCGACAGGTGTGAGGTGGTATCTCATCACAATTTTGATTTGTATTCCTCTGATGCTGAGTGACGTTGAGCATCCTTTCACATGCCTGTTAGCCATCTGTGTGTATTCTTTGGAGAAATGTCTTTTCATGTCTTCTGCCCATTTCTTAACGGGATTATTTGTTTTTTGCATGTTGAGTTTGATAAGTTCATTATAGATTTTGGATACTGACCCTTTATCTGATCTGTCATTTGCAAGTATCTTCTCCCCATTCCATAGGCTGCCTTTTAGTTTTGTTGATTGTTTCCTTCACTGTGCAGAAGCTTTTTATCTTGATAAAGTCCCAGTGGTTCATTTTTGCTTTTGTTGCCCTTGCCTCCGGTGACATGTCTAGTAAGAAGTTGCTATAGCGGCGTGGGTCAAAGAGGTTGCTGCCTGTGTTCTCCTCTAGGATTTTGATGATTTCCTGTCTCACATTTAGGTCTTTCATCCATCTTGAATTTATTTTTGTGTATGGTTTAAGAAAGTGGTCCAGTTTCATTCTTCTGCATGTTGCCGTCCAGATAACACGGTCCTTAAACCTGACGGTGTGCCTCCTCCCTTAGTAGTAAATGTGTTCAAAATTTACTCGGGATTTAAAATTTTCCTTTGATTCTTATTTGATCTAGGAGACTTTGTCATTTTTAGGAATTTTCTGGTAAATCCTGATAAAACATAATTTTTAAAACAAATAATTTTTCCATGGCTTGCCTTCATTTATAAATCTGGATTTTTGTTTCCTGAGAGTATGTAAAGCATCCTATTTTCCATTCATCTTCAGGGCTTCCTACCAGACTCATGCTACCACCCTGCTGTCTTTTCTTCCTTTTTTTTTTTTTCCTCCTTCTGTAGCTTTTTTGCTTTAGTTTTGGACCCCCTTACCTCTCCAGAGACTCAGACTGGAACCCTGAGTTACATATGCTTATTCCTTTTAGTTAAAGGTTGTTTTAACACCAAATACTCCCAAGTAGCTGAGTGAGAATGGTTATGATAATAGAAACCACTTAAAATAATTTCATATTGTCCTCCCAGCTCTTGAGGAGGCCTATTATTCCCATTCTGCAGCTGGGGAAATTCAGGGTGAGAGAGATTAAGGGAATTTCCCACAGTGTTGGGATTGTTCTATGAAAGAACAGAAACACATACAGTGTCTGTAAGAACCCAAACTTCAATAAAATGTTTGTGGTATCAGTACTTAGAGTTGAGGATAACTGGAAGTTCCAGCTTGGTTCCTCTGAAAGCCTTACCTCCCTTTGACATAACTTTGGGGATTATCAAGAGTTCAACACGTGGCCCACGGAGAATAGCGTCTCCTTTGACTCGAGTGAGGGATTTGGATTTCCGAGGGCCTCTAGGTGAGCACTGTCTAGTAGAAATACAACGCAAGCCTCGTATGTAATGATACATTTTCTAGTAGACACATTTTTAAAAGTTAAAAAAAAAAAAAAGATTTAAATTTGAACACCAATAATAATATATGTTGCCTGAAATGAATTTGAGCAATGTATTTTATTTAACCCAGCATATCTACAATGCTGTCATTTCAACATGCAATCAGTCAATAATTAATGAGATTTGTATACTGTTCTTTTCACACTGAGTCTTTGAAACTCGCTGTGTGGTTTACGTTGCCAGCGTCACTCAGCATGGATCAGGCACATTTCAAGGGCTCTGTGGCCCCTGTGGCCTCCGAGTGCCACACCAAACGCCACAGCTTCCTGAACGGAGAGGGGCATGATCCCAAGACCTCTCATGAACCCACAAGTGATACTCTGAACTAATACTCCTCTCGCTGTAGCTGTAGATACCAATCCCATCCACCTCCTGGACCGTACAGCAGCGGGGTGCCGCAGCTGGCTGCCTGGTCCCCCTGCCTGTCTGACTGCCTGTCACAGACAGGAGCAGTTTTCAGTGGGCGCTTCTGATCACTACACTCTCCCGTTTAAAATTCCGTGGAACTTGACCAGACACTTTGTCACTGCCTCTCTGGCCTGATTGCCCACTGCCTGCTCACATCCGCAGCCTTGCAGACAACTAGCTGTTTATTCCAAGATGCAGCCGGGCTCCGTCACACCTTCTCCCTGAGCCCAGGTCGTTCCCTCTACCCTATTGCCACCTCCCGTTCTCTCCTTTGGCTAAGCCCTACTGGTGCTGTGGGAACGGGCACCCTGCAGACATCCCAGAGTACATTCTGCGTAACCCTCCGAGCACTCTCCACTCTGTACCCGCAGTTGGAGGTCAGTCTTTTCTAAATAGGCAGTTCCTCAAGAGAACTAGACCGAACTCATCTTTGTATCCAGTGCAGAGCGCTGACCCACACATATGCTAATAAGCATGGTGCTTAAGAAACGTTTGAAGAATGATCGGGCCCACCGAATTTTTACCTTTCCTTCATTTTCACCTTTCCTTCTTCCAGTGCAATAACCCAGAGTCATAACTTCTCTCTCTGTCTCTCTCTCTCCCTCGTTTTTTATTTACCACCAAAAACTGCTCAGCATGTCAAACTTCAGGTAATCAAAACAAGTTCATTTATAGTTTTTAGACCTCAAATTCTTTAAAGCCAAAACTAGATTCATAGGCCTCCTAATGGCTTCATCGCACTGCTCCAAGCACTGTAAGGATGGGTGGCATTATTCCATGGGTGCTTTTAGCCATCTTTGGCTTTATCTCCGTCTCTTTATTCCACAACCATTAAAAGCATGATCCTTTATTCTTTTCCTATAGCAGAATCTGCCTAATGAGAGCTAAGACGGGTCCCAAAATTTTCCTTATTGCGTACATCAGAATTGAACCAGGTATGAAACAGTCTAGATACCTGAAGTTATATAGTATTACAATAATATTGATTCTGCAAGCCATGTGAGTAATCATGGATTTGGGGGAGCTCAGGTTTTATCAAGGGTTTAGGAAGGGCTCTTGGTTTAGCAACTCCATGTAGGGACCATAATGTCAAATAAGTAATAAATCACATTTTTAAAAATTGCCTTCGGGATATATCCTAGAAGTTACCTAAGCATGACTTTATGTATAGCCCTAAAGAATATATTCCAGCATTAACTTAGTTGGTTCTTTTATTCTTTTAAATCAGAGAAGGAGCTGCTGTGTTCTGGAATGTGAAAGACAAAACTGTAAGTATATATAAAGTACAAAAGTGTAAAACTTTGGTTTTCTGAGAAAGGAAGTGTTCATTATCACTCAATAATCTGAGCCACTGGAAGATAAATTAACAGATAATCCACAACTTGCTTGCTCTGCATTATGTGATATTTATCCTAGCACTTTTGTCTTCTAAAATGATATATTATGGGGCACCTGCATGGCTCGGTCCATTGAGTGTCTGCTCAGGTCATGATCCTGGAGTCCTGAGAGCAGATCCATGCTCAGCAGGGTGTCTGCTTCTCCCTCTCCCTCTGCCCCTCCCCCCACTTGTGTGCTCCCATGTGTGCACTCTCTCCCAGATAAATAAAATCTTACCAAAAAAAAAAAAAAAAGAACTCAGGAGAGCAGAGAGAGGTTTTCACTTTCTATACCTTGATATTGTTTAAATTTTTATAGGTTTGTAACTTACATATTTTTTAAAAGATTTAAAGGCTACAAACCATGTTACTAGTTGGTTTTCTTTGGGTTGTGGAATGGGATAATTTTATTTTTCTTCTTTATGCTAATCTGTGTTTTCTAAATATAAAAACAATGTATTATCCTGATGAGTTTAGTATCACAAAGAATTTGCCTTTTCTTTAAAAACTAGACAGAAGAGCTTTGCACGGTGGCAGTATCATAGCCAGTGAGGTTTCTTTGAAGCACGAGTATTGCTAATTAAAAACTAAGCAGAAGAAATGCCATCAGATGTAATGAAAAATGTTAGAAGCGTTAACCCTGTACCATAGTTCTGTACTGAGAGAGTCTGTCTGATTTTGGGTTATCTTCTGTCTCTTCTAGATGAAGCATGTGATGCAAGTCTTGGAAAAGCATGAAATCCAGCCCTACGAAATCGCCCTGGTGCACTGGGAAAATGAAGAGCTTAACTACATAAAAACAGAGTAAGCATTTTATCAAGTTTACAAAAAGGATATCAAGCAATGGAGGCGATAAACAGCTTATGCACCTGGAGACTCATTTTAAGACAAAAGTTATTGGTACAAATCTAAAGCCTAAACAATATAATAAATATTAATAGATAAACATAATCGCTTGAACTTGTCAGGCTACTTATAAATTAAAAGAAATAGATAGTATAGCCCTGAAATGGTAAGTGTCCTAAGCAGCCTGAATCAGCAGAATGTTCTGCCTTCATCAGAATGAACCTATCAAATTATTCTAGTAAAGGTTTCTCGTAAGTAAGTCCATTTTTCCCATGTTGAGTTTGTGTATGGATGAGGATGTGATCTGAGAGAACCACTGGTATAAATGGGGGTGCCTGCAGGAAGTGGGGGGGGGCCTGACATAGGATTCCCAGGGAAGATGTGTGGGCGAGCAGCATCCTGGCTGATTTTCTTGTCTCAGCAAGCAGGGAAAGATGAAGAGAGATGGCAGTGCGAACAGGATCGAAAGGCCTTTTTCCTCAGGGAGTTACCTGTCTAGTGGAATACGGAAGAAGAATTCTTTATATTAAAGGAAGTGGTGAGGGGCGCCTGGGTGGCACGGCGGTTAAGCGTCTGCCTTCGGCTCAGGGTGTGATCCCGGCGTTATGGGATCGAGTCCCACATCAGGCTCCTCTGCTGTGAGCCTGCTTCTTCCTCTCCCACTCCCCCTGCTTGTGTTCCCTCTCTCGCTGGCTGTCTCTATCTCTGTCGAATAAATAAATAAAATCTTTTAAAAAAATATGTTTTAAAGGAAGTGGTGAAAGCAGAGCTTTAGGAAAATTTGGAAGAGACACCAGCTGTAGAAAGACAAGATGGAATCAGAGCTAACAAAGATGAACTACTTGCCCTGTGCCAGGAACTGTTCTAGGTGCTTCCCAGGCATCCTTTCATTTAGTCCAGACAAAAAACCCTACAAATGGCCTTTACCAGCTTTTGGACAAGGTTGAGAGATGTTTCATCCTACCTAAGGGCACCTGACCAGTGAGTGAGGGCCTGGGCCCCAAGTGGATGCACTTGAAAGTGAGGATATGAACCTGAGAGGCACAACAGAGGAAGAGCTAATAGAATTTTATTCATTTTCTTATTAAACACCTGGCCTTTTGGTTGTGCTTCCCAGGAACTTCCCTTCTGTGCTCTATTTCTAGATCAAACTGTTACTAGGTACCCACAGACACACACACACACTCACACGTGCACACACTCACACTCACTCAATACCTTACAGTCCATGGAAGAGTAAAGTCCCCAACTGGGGTCTCTTTGAATCTCAGATCCCATGTTTGGTGTCATCACCACTGCCACCGCCCTGGCTGTTAGGTGAGTCCTGCCAGGGATTCTAGCTGTTTTCTGCCTCAGGCGGTTCTGTGGTGTTGGCCGGGCTCCTTCCTTAAAGCAACTTGTCCACTCCGCTCCGTCTTGTCTTTTCGTTTTCCTCCCATCTGAGGTTGTCGGCACATTTTTGCCTTGCTGCCTCCCATTGCCCTTCTTGTCCACCGCTTTGCCCATATCTTGCCTCACATCTTCTGTGACGGTTTACCCTGTGTGTTTCCTATTTGCTTGTGACATGTATGTTCCCAAGTTCCCTCCTGTTCCCTATCTCCCAGTCCTCCCAAAGTCCTCACAGCGCACCTCACCATTCCACCACTTCCCCATGTCCCTCCCCGTTCTCACCATGCCGGTGTGACTTTAGATTACACTGTGTAGATAGCTTTATTTTCAGCATCTGATCAGTTAGCAAGTTTTTGTGATCATTTTCCCTTTCTACAAAAAATCAAAACACGCTTGTTAATTTTTGCTGTGTGGATTTCCTGTAAATGAGCCATTCTCCTATTGAACATTTAGTTTCTTTCCTTATTTTTTACTGTTAAGCATTTGACCATAAAATAGTTTTCCTACACAGATCTTTCTTTGCATCTTTGATTATTTCCTTAGGATAAATTCCTAGAAGTGGGATTACTCGGATCAAACTGTGTAAGAACATTTATAAGACTCTAGGTACAAATTGCCAAAATGACCTCTAGAAAGAAAGAGTATAAGGTGACTACTTCAAAAGAAAAAAAAAATTGTTTTAAAGAAAAAATAAAGTGCTTTTTAAGATTTAGAAGATATTTTTTTTTTCCTTTTCACAGGGGACAGTCGAAACTTCACAGAGGGGAAATCAGATTAAATTCGGAGCTAGATATAGATGACGCCGTTCTAGAGAAATTTGCTTTCTCGAATGCTCTTTGCCTTTCAGGTAGGTTAATACTACTTATCAGAGAAAGTGTTACATAGTTTTCATTTCATCGGGGAACTTTAAGCATTCAGTAAAGATTTAGGCGTGTTTTCACAGATCGCTCAGCAAAGCCGTAACATTTCTTCTCCTTCCAAAAGAAACACCAGAGAATAAAGTCGAGTGTCTGTGCTGAAGCTATTCATTCTTTATTAACTGTATCAATAAAACTTACCCTCTCCAAAAATATTTTTTGTAGTATCGTTATTCCCTTTGTTTTCCTGTCTTCTTCTTCATGGTGGTGGCTCTCGGGTTGTCTGTAATCCAGGCAGAGAAAGCCCAGTGTGACTGGGCACAGGCCTCTGGGGAAAAGCGCACACCGGTGCCTCACAGCGATGGGACAGAGATCCATGCACTGAGTAAAACTGCAGAAGTTCTCTGAGAATGGTGTGGCCATCCGCTGCACTCAGCTGCGGCTGACATGGCCTTGTCCACACCACTCCAGGAGGCTTCGTGGACTTGGGAGCTTAAGCTCAGCCCCGAGGAGAGTAAGGAGTAGGAGGGAAGGCGGGAAAGGCCTGGTTCCTGCCCTGTCGACAGAGCCACGCTTCCCTTCGGGGTGTAGCTTATACTGTCTGGGTTTCTGAGATGCAGCATCAGAAAATCGGGAATGCTACCAAATATCACTTTGTCTGCCGGCAGAGCTTGGATACCTCCTGTTTGCTCCCTCTTGTTCACTCAGTGCTATCCTTGATAATGATAATGAACTACTCTTAAGTTTCAGTTGCACATTGTTAGCACATTTGCTTCCTAAACTCCTGTTGAAACGGCGGCGGAGGTACCAGGCAATTAGTTATTCATCCTGTATCAACACGAGTACGATGATAAAAAATGATCCGTTTTGTTATTCATTTTTCCCAGTGAAACTGGCTATTTGGGAGGCATCACTGGATAAATTTGTTGAGTCTATTCAGTCAATTCCAGAGGTAATTATACCACTTGTTTTGTTTATGCTTGTTTTCAAGGATTGATTTCTATTTGGGAAAAATACAAATTTCCCACCCTAAAAATATACTTAGGAGTACAATAAAGTAGTAATAAATGCTAGAAAAGCTACACTGAATTTAAGCAAAAACAGAATAGTCATCATATCTAAAATAAAAATTTTTACATTGTTTTTTTATTTTTGAAAACTTAGAATTCTAATTACTTTCTTCTGATGGTGTAATATTTTTAATATAACTGAATTTTTTAAAAAGTGAGCTAGCTCTTTCCTCTCTAAGGAAGAGGATAGTGACCAGTTTTCTCGATTGAAAAGTATTTTGCTGAATTATGAGACAAATAGTGGCTTGAAAAATACACATACAGTTATATCAGAATACACCAAAACTCATGTTTACTGTAATTTTGTTTTTACTGTGAAAGAATAATGGAATTATACTTGGGAAAAGAGGCTCTGCTTTCTCAATAAAAGATTAGGAATGTAGATCCTAGAAAATGCTATTGAGAAGAGAAATGGAACAAGGAAATATGAAATTTCTACCTATTAAGATGTTGAAATTTCAAAGAGAAATGACTGAGAGACATCATCCAAGAGATGTCATGTACATCTGCTCTAGAATGTGCTTTATGGTCCTATTACTTGTTGGAGATATGTTTGTATGGACGTATGTATGTATGTGCGTATTTTTTTCCCTCTCAAATAGGCTTTAAAAGCTGGGAAGAAAGTGAAACTATCTCATGAAGAAGTTATGCAGAAAATGGGTGAACTCTTTGCCCTCAGGTAGAATTTTCTCTGTAAATAAAATTAATATATGTGTTTAACAGTCTGAAGAAGACATTCCTGTACTTGTATAGTAAAAAGAAATGTGCCTTTATGGGAAGCGCAGCCACTTTGATCTCACAGATTCTAAGCAGGGGGACCTCTTGCCCATTAGAGGCACTTGGGCTGTGCTGGGACCGCACTGCAAGAAATTCTGCATGTGCCTGGAGATCATAATTAATCTGCATTAAACCTACATAAGGGAACCCAGTAGATGTTCTTTGTAGGTAGAAAGATATGTTGTAGAATTTGGGTAATGGGAATTCTCAGTAAAAATATCTCATTGCATCTAGAGAATATAATGCTAAGCAAAATAAGTCAGAGAAAGACAAATACCCTTATATACCATTATACAAATACACATTATATACCATGTGTCACCGACTCTGAGACAGGCCGTCAGATGCCACAGCAGATCAGCGCTGCCAGTTAAGCTGTGATACAGTGCTTTCTTATCACAGAATTAACGTCTTACACTGAAATAACTCCTTTAGCTTTATTGGGTGTGGATTCCATCACCTTCCCTCTTGGGCATACATACAAGGAAAGCAAGAGGGAAGTTACGGCAATGACAGCTAAGTCACAGCTGCCACTTGTAAGGCATCATCCATTTTAAAGATGCCATCCACTTTCAGAGATGGGAGGGAACAGTGTCATAAGACCAAAGAGGTACATCAATGCATCATTTTAAAGAAGTTTCTGAAAAGGTGTTCAGTTTATTTCTTTTTTGTAATTTTCCCAGGATTTATGGGATGAAACATCCTGAATCTTGGCATGCTTCTCACCAGGCAGCCTCGTTCAGTGTCTTGTCCATCCAAGTACCTGGCATGAGCGGCCAGGGATCGCTGTAACGAGTTTGAGAGTTGTGGTTCCACATCCCCCTTAGAGATTGGCCTGGAGAGAAGTGGTCCAGGATTCTGTCACCTATGTGTTCCTCGTAGCCCAGGGCCCTGCTTCAGGATGCCGACCAAATAACCCACTCATTGGGGGCATCCTGCAGCACATCTAAAGCCTTGAGCTTCTGAGAAATGGGGTAAAGACAGTCTCATCCTCTTCTCTTAGTAATGCCAGCAGAATTTGATGTGGCCGATTGTAATCATATCAAAACTCAGAAGTTAGAACTAAATATACGTAGGTTTGTGAACAGTTTCTATAGAGTTTTATTGTTCTTATCCTAAGTTTTCTTCTCTTTACCATAGAAGTGCTTGTGTGTTATTAAAAGGAACATGGTAAATCTATGAATAGATACATGGCAAGTTACAACATTGGGTGAAAAGTTAAGTCCAAATCATGTATGGTATGATCCAATTTGTGTAAACAAACAAAAATGAATATTCATCTTTATCTCACAGTGTATGCATACCACACATACGTGTTTGTCTGCACACACGTGTGAATGTATGCATAGAGAGGTCTGGAAGGACACAGTAAAGTGTTCACAGGGCCTAAAGGATTTGAATTGTGTTTTAGGGTAAGAAGGCCGACTACTGTTTTCTGAGTTCCTCTCTGGAGTTTTCTTTGTTATAGTGAACAACTATTTATGTGTTACTTCTGTGTCTTAAATTTTCATTTAAAAGTAAGCACAGGCCTCTTACGTAAAAAGGCAGAAATTAAGGGTGTGTGTGTGTGTGTGTGTGTGTGTGTGTGTGTGTGTATGTGCTTGCCCAGTGTTTACACCAACACTGGAAGAATGGAGAGTAAGCTAACAGTGGTTACTTGTTGTGGGTGGGAGAAAGGGAAAGATGGGAATAAGAATAGGAGTGAGATTTGTCAGTTTACCTTTTCTGTCTTTTTTATTTTTAAGCCATATGATTACCTATCCATCAAAAAATGTGTGTATATTGTAAAAGTTAATGAAAACAGAAAAAAGCTCAGAAATTGAGAGCAAAATGATAGGGGTTTCTTTTTTTGGACTACTTCATAAATAACATTAACTAGCTGTTGAGTTAATTTGGTTACAAATTTTGAAATTCTTATGTAAATCTTTTTATTTATACATTTCTCAGAAGTATTACAAAGGTCAGCATTAACAAATGTTTTCATAAAGTAATTTGTAAAAAGAAATAAAGACTGTGATTTTTAATTCAAGATAAAAAAGTTATAACTTTTGCTTTTTTTAAGGCACCGTATAAACTTGAGTTCAGACTTCTTGATCACTCCCGATTTCTACTGGGACAGAGAAAACCTGGAACAACTTTATGATAAAACTTGTCAGTTCCTTAGCATTACTCGTAGAGTTAAGGTATGTATTTTGCACTTTTATTGAGAAAGACACAACTCTGCTTTTAATTTGTATGACTACATGAAGAGAAATTTTAAATTAAGTAAATGCATTTAACTGGTTTTGGAGAAATATCTTATTTGACTTTTATTCAGATCTCTGGATTTCCCCTTCCACATCTCCTGGATACAGACAGTTTTAAACACTTTTCTTTATTACATCAGAGAATATTCTGATACTTGCTTTGCAAACTAGGTAAAAGTAGTAAGAGTTAAGAGGCCAAGAGTTCATGGGTCCCAGAACTGTGTTTGTGGCAGTGAGAATAGAAATGAATTCAAGAAAGAATCCTCTAATATCAAACAGTTGGTTCGTGGGAGGCCAGGGACAGGGAAGAGTCAAGGATGACTGACGTTTGCCTGTAAGTTACAGGTAGGAAGATGGCAAAACACGGACAGGTGGGACTGGGGGAGTGGAGAAGCAAATTTTAAGATATGTTGAGAATAAGTGGCAAGAAGCCATTCAATGAGAACCATTGGAGGTGGTCATGATGAAGATAAACTATGCGGGGAAGGAGGGTAGGAAACAAAATGGATGTTGTATGACGTGTGCACATAGTTCTATAACCTTTTATTACGTTGAGGTCCACATAACCATGCGGTCAAATTGCAGAGCTGTTCTGTCACCACAAAGATCTCCTTGAGCTGCCCCTTTCTAGTCACACTGCCTCCCTCCCCCACCATCCCTAACCCCTGGCAATGAGTAATCTATTCTCCATCTCCATAATTTTGTCCTTTTGAAAATACAGTCATACAGGGTGTGACTTTTAAAACTGACTTTTTTTCATTGAGCATAATGCCCTTGCCATCCATGTAAGTTGTCTGTGTCAAACCCCACCCTCCTGTGTGTTACTTAAACATTTTTTTGAATTCCATTTTGATTTATCTATCTGTGTATTTTTAGTATATCTCTGCATAGATATTTAGTGGTTGCCCTAGATATATTATACAGACATAGCTTATCACAGTCTACTGGTTTTGACATTTTACCAGATTAAATCAAGTACAGAAATCTGCTATCCTTTACATCCCTTTACCCTCCACCATTTACAGTATAACTGTCTGAACTGTTCTTCTGCAGACATTGAGAACTCCATTGCTGTTACCAATTTTTGCTTTAACCAACATATATAATTTAGAAAACTCAAGAGGAGAAGTAAATTCTATTGTATTTATCTATATTTTTATTCTTTCTGTCATTCTTTTTTCCTTCATGATGTTCCATGATTTCTTGTATTGATTCCTTCCTGTTTCAAGAACATTCTTTAGTTATTCCTTTAGGATAAGTCTATAGAAACAGATTCTCCTAGTTGTACTTTATCTGAGACTTTCTTGATTTCCCCTTCCTTCCCGAAGGATATTTTCACCAGCTCTAGGATTCTGGGTTGACCGTTCTCTGCCAGCACCTGAAAAATGCTGTGGCATGTAGTTCTGGGCTGCTTGGTTTCTGCTGGGATAACATGAACATCAGGTCCTTTCTTACACTCCCACACATACGTGAGGCTCTGCTCACTTGTTTTCTAGTCTGTTTCCTCTGTGTTGTTCATATGGGGTAATTTCCATTATTCTGTCTTCGAGTTCACGGATTCTTTTCTTCATCACCCTCATTCTGCTGCTGAGCCTATCATTGGGTTTTTTATTTTACTTATTGTATCTTTCAGTTCTAAAATTTTCCTATTCTTCTTCTTATGTTTTTTATCTCTTTGCTGGGACTTTTTTTTCCCCATTTATTCAGGCATGTTCATAATTGCTTATTGAAGCAGTTTTGTGATGACTGCTTTAAAATCTTGTCAGATAATTTCAGCATCTGATTTATCTTGATGTTAACATCTACTGATTATCTTTTCTCAGTCCTTCCCACTAAGTACGTCCAGTTTCCCTCATTGCCTCAAGTGTTATGTTCAAGTTTTTTGCTTCATATACAAGGGCCTTCATGTTTTCTCCTCTTTTCAGTCTTATTTCCTACCACTTCCCCACATTCATCTTGTGCCCCATCAAAAATAAATTACTTATAGGGCACCAGCAAGGCTCAGTTGGTTGAGCATCCAGCTCTTGATTTTGGCTCAGGTCATGACCTCAGTGTTGTGCCTTGCATTGGGCTCTCTCCCTTCCTCAGCTTATGCACATGCGCACTCTCTCTCAAAAAAATAAAATCTTAAAAAAAAATGACGCACAATTTCAGCAGCCCACCATGGCTCATTGAATGTTACGGCAGCTCCGGTATCTGTATATTTTTCTCCAGGCCAGATGTTTCCCCTTGAACAACAACATCGAAGTTTCCTTAGTTGTCACTGACCTTGTTACCACCTCTGCCTGTATGGGCATCTTCCAGCACAGAAGAGCAGAGGTCACTGCCTGTGGTCAGGGAAAGAGGCCCATCGTAAACTATGTTGCTTTTAGCTGATGCAAGAAGATTGATCAGTGATACTATAAGATTCAAATTTCAGTGGATTCCAAAATGGTTTTAGGTACTAAATGTCTAAATACGATTTGACAATCCAGATATCTGGTCAGACATGAAAAGCACTGGACTTGCAAGGTTGTGGACTGGGATGAAGTTTCAGAGGCTATAAAAGGGATGCTAAAAGCTTTACTGAGTTGAGGGATTTCCTGTGATTGTATTAGTTAGCTATTACTGTGAAACAAATTGTTCCAAAACTGAGTGGTTTAAAACAGCACTTACTGTCTTCCAGTGTATGGGTCAGGAACCCGGGTCCAGCTCAGCCAGGGCCTCCAGCTCTCTCACGAGGCTGCACTAATCTCAGGGATCAGCTGGGAAGGTGAACTTCCTAATTCACCCATTTGTTGTTGACAAGATTCAGTTCCTCTCAGGGTGTTGGGCTGAAGCCTCAGTTCCGCACGAGCTGTTGGCCAGAGGCCTCCCTCAGTTCCCACAGTCTTCTCCAGAGAGCAAGCATCTCCCAACATGGCAGCTTGTTTGACCAGGGTGAGCAAGTGAGAGAGGGGGGCCAGAGCACTACCAAGACAGACTCACAGTCTCTTGTAACCTAATCACAGTGATTACAGCCTATCACTTTTGTTGTATTCTTTTGTTAGAAACTGGTCACTAGGGCCAGCCCACGGTCCAGGGGAGGGGATTGCACAAGGGTGTGAATGCCCAGAGACGAGGACCTTTGGGTGGCGTCTCAGAAGTCTGCCTAACACAGACTTCAGATTTTGAAAAAGGTGGAGAAAATTTTAGAAGCCTACAGGGTAAGCACCGTGACCCACATCATCCTCACAGTGCTGTTACTTTAACGGTTCCCTGCTTCACACCACCAGCGGCACTGGCAGCAAGCATCACCGGTCTCATGTTCTGAATCATCCGTAAGCCAAATGCCACTGCCACTAGGCTTAGGCAGGAGGGTTATGCCAACAAAATGGTCTGATCTTTCTCCTGGAAGGTGGCCGTTTTTATGTGTCTATCCTCACTATACAAGATGGAATTATTGGCATCAGGTCTACAACTGAGGACACCTTGAGTGAAGAAGACCTTAACAACCAAACGGTCAACTCATTCATGGCTAAGATCAAGTGCAAACATAAGAAAAACACCAGTGAGAACAAAAGGGCTGTGTAGGCTCCTTCCCCCTACTTGGAGTATGTTGAGTATCCTCCGTCTCCATTATCAAGGCCAGCTTGAGATTGAGTCCCTCCATGAAAGGATTGACATGGAACCACTGTCACACATCTGCAGTTGGGAGAAGCGGACGCAAACCCAGCCACTGGCACCCTAGGCCTGTGGAAAAAGCCCCATGAAGTGCCAGCTAGACAAGGCACGAATCCCTCTGGGTGGCTTTATGTATAGCCCCGAGATTTAACATCCTGTAAGAAGTAGAACTGAAGTTATTCACAGACAGCAGGATCTTGTATGTAGAACGTCCTGAAGAATCTACAGGAAAGCCACTAGAACTAATTAGTGAATTTACCCAGGTTGCAAAATCCAAGGTCACTACAAAAAATAATTGTTCTTCTTTATACTGCCAATCAACAATTGGAAAATGAAAATTTTGAAATACCATTTACAATAGCATCAAAACCTCACATTACTTAGGAATAAATTTTTTTAAAGATTGTATTTATTTATTTGAGAGAGCGTGAGCACCAGGAGAGGGAGGGGCAGAGAGAGAGGGAGAAACAGGCTCAGCAGGGAGCCTGATGTGGGGCTCCATCCCAGGACCCTGGGATCATGACCTGAGCCCGAGGCAGACGCTTAACCAACTGAGCCACCCAGGCACCCCAAGCAATTGATTTTTGACAAATATGAATCAGTTCAATAACGAAGGGACAATTATTTTCAATAAATGGTGCTGGAACAATTGAATAGCTGAACTCTGCCCTTTATTTCACACCATTTTAAAATGAATCAGAGACCTAAATATAAAAACTAAAATCATAAAACTTCAGGAAGAAAATATAGGAGAAAAGCCTCATGACCTTCAGCCAGGCAAAGATTTCTTAGGACTAAAAAGAAAAGCATGAACCTTGGAGGGAAAGCTTCGTGAGTTGAACTTCATCAAAACTAAAAACTGCTCTTTGAAGGACACTGTTAAGAATATGAAAAGGCAAGCCACAGGCTGGGAGGAAATGTTCTCAGACATACCTGCCAAAGCTCACGCTCTTTCTCATTGGCTCTCTCTCAAATAAATAAATAAAAATCTTTTCAAAAAAATAAAAATAAATATATATAAATGGGCAAAAGATTTGAACAGATACCTCACAAAAGAAAATAATGCAAATGGCCAAATGAACATGAAAAGATGTTCAACATCCTTGTTTACCGAGGAAGTGCGATCAAAACTACAATGTGATTTCACTACACACCCATTAGAATGGCTAAAATTTAAAAGACTAATACCAAGTGTTAGAAAAGGATGTGGAGCAGTTGGAACTTCATGACTTGTGGGAATATAAATTGGTACAATAGCTTGGCAGTTTCTCATAAACTTAACCATTGTCTTATTATAAGACCCAACCATTCCACATCTCTAAGTATTTTACCCAGGAGAAATAAAAACACATGTCCTCACACTGTTTCATACACAAATGTTCACAGCAGCTTTATTCATAATAGCCCAAAACTCGTAACAGCCCAAAACAGCAGTCAGATGCCCATCAGTAGGTGAGTGCATAAACACATAGTGTGTCCATACAGTGGAATACCACTCAGCAACAGTAAGTTAATTACTGAATCCATGCCACAACATGGGCAGATATCAGAATCACACCGAGTGAAAAAAATCTAGACACAAAAACATGTGCTATTGTATTTATGGGATCTAGAAAGGCAGTTCGAATCTGTAGGTACAGAAAGTAGATCAGTGATTCCCTGGAGCTGGAGGAGGGGGTGAGTAGATGGGGCTGTAGTTTCCAGACGAACACAAGGGAACGTTTTGGGGGGATGGAAATGTGTGGGCAGTTACAAGGGAATTCATTTGTTAAGTCTTCCAACTGTATACTTAGAATGGCTGCATTTTACCATATGTAAATTATGCCTCAGTATAGTTAATTTGAAAATACAGCATCTTGTGAGAATTCTGTAATAACAGACTAAACAAAAACATCAGTGTCGCTGGGACACATTCGCTGGGGACAAATCTTGAGAGCACTCAGAGTTACTGCTCGTGGATGTCCCTTTCTCTCTTGGAATGGAGACGTGCGATGGACTCAGGATCAGTGTGGTGAGTTATAAAGTCATCGCCGCCGAGCAGATGCAGACCTTCTCTCCCTCTTCTGATGATCAGCCTGCTGTGCTTAACTGAGTCAGTGAAGGTGGTGAGCAAGAACCAAGGCAACCGGCGGCTTGGAGCTTGAGCTGCATGCCCCCCCAGCCCGTCCTGTCTGCCCTCAAGTCACGGGTCTGTATTACTGATGCCCAGGGCGTCCTTCACCTGTCCCTCGTGCACATGACTACAGGACAGGAGAAACAAGATCATGGTCACCAATTATGAAGGTGGTCTGAGGGTACGGTTCAGAGGAGAATATAAAAATAAGGATGTCTTTCAGGAACTTACTCCACATGAGTGCTGCGTTCAACAGGAAAGCCAGAGTTGCAGAGGAGAAATGTGAGAGCAGGATCAATAATGAAGACGGAAATGCAATGAAATAATCAACTAGTGGGACGAGAATCAAACGACTGAGAAGGAAGGGGAAACCTGGAGAAAGTACCACTGCGTCATCACTCTGCTAAACCAGGATGGGCACCTGCAGTGGAGACACCATTGGAGAGTTGACTGTGCAGCCCAGAGAGCAGGCGCGGTGGGGTCCAGTCAGTCCCCAAATGGGAACAGTCCTGGAACAAGTCAGCTCTGTGGCAGCTTTTTAAAAAACCTCACACGAACGAGATATAAGGACAGTACTACTGGCTTCTCAGTCCTCAGCTGAGTACATCGGGAGACGGCGTACATTGCAGTTAATCAGAACAAAAATCAGGGTCTTTTAGAATTTCACATCATCATAGATACATCTGTGGCATATGTTCTTTCAGGTTAATGTGATTTGATTCCTTTCATACCTTTGGGCCAAGACCATGCCTGGTTGCATTTTGCCTGATGAGCCCAAATGTCACGTCCTCGGAAAGGCTTCCCATCTGGTCTGTGCCTCTAGAGTATCTGTAGGTATCCCTCGCGTGCAGCTTACACACTGCCTCTGGGTGTTCTGATTATGTGTGCAGACCGGGTTCCTGCTGGGGGCCTTCTTCGGGTTCATAGACCGCCACCTTCTCACTGTGTCCTCACGTGGCAGGGGAGAGAGTGCTGTGTCGTGTCCCCTCTCTTACTGTAAGGACACGAATTCCATCATAGGGGCCCTGCCCTCATGACTTCATCTATACCTGATCACCTCCTAAATGCCTCATCTCCAAGTACCGTCACTTTGGGGATTAGGGTTTCACTGTAAGAATTTAAGGGGGACACAAACATTAATTCCATAATACCAACAGCCCCTGAAACTCCCCTTTATTTTTTCTTTAGGAGCTAAAATTCAAGATTCATTTTAATTATCTTTATAAATTACATATTTCTACCACATCGTTATTGGATTCTATGTTAGGAACTGGGGCAAGATAGCTAAAAGTAGAAGTAGCAATGTATTAGGGGGGAAAGGGACTTACAGGAAATTGGAGCTACACTCGTGGGATTCCCCCTCTCCTTCCTTAAAACACAGCAGCAAAAGGGATAGAAGCTACTTTCCCCCTAAATATCTAAATATATGATGGGCACACCAGAGACGGAGGGATTATTTGGCTCATGGGCCCAGAGGGCAAGGTATGTGGATTGGGATCTCTAGCAGGTAAATGGCTGCTGGGCATGATGGCCACATGGGTTTGAACTACATTTCACTTTATCTAATGGATTTGGACATTCTGTTTCTGAAAACTCATTACATAGCAACTAAAACTTAACACTCATCAGAATTCCTTTGGTAACTGACAGTTTTTATGGAACTCTCACGTCCCACTGAATTTGTCTCCCCTGTAGCAGAGGTGACCAATTATCATTACCATCATCCCCTTCATGGCTTGATTGAGTCATTACACTAATTGTTCATTTCCCAGGCCCACTGTGAGCCATCTTTTTGGTGTTAAATCTTCCACAAGTTACCAAGCATACCTAAAAGTTCCCAGATTTTGTTTCTCGGAGTACTTTCCTTTTTTAAAACAAAAAATACTTTATTGATTTATTTGAGAGCAAGAGAAAGCTCGAGCAGGGGGAGGGGGTACAGAAAAGCAGACTCCCCACTGAGCAGGGAGCCCGATGCAGGGCTCGATCCCAGGACTCCGGGATCATGACCTGAGCCGAAGGCAGACGCTTAACCGACTGAGCCACCCAGTCACCCCTTTCAGACTCTTTTCTTATCACGCCAAGGGCAGTTAAGACCAGTTGGGTTATGTGAAGATGATTTAGAAGAAGTTGAAAGAATTTAGCCTTCCTTCACGTGCTCAACACGACACTGGTGCTGCACATGATACAAAAGAGAATTAAGAGCTGGTGCTGCCCTTCAACTGGCTTGACCGTCTAACAAGACGACGCCCAGGATGAAGAGAGTTCGGGGTAATGCCAGGAGAAGGTTGTTCTTTGTTCCATCTGTTTGGTTGGCTTTTTTTCCCCAGAGAAAAGAATCTTGAGAAAAAAATAGTATTAGGCATGAGATGTGCTGAAAGGAGTCCAAGAAGTTGAGGATGGAGGTCAAGTCCTTTCATGTGGTAGTTAAGAGACGACTGGAAAAGATCAGAGGGGAGGCAGAGCAGTGCAGTGGGAGCAGAAAAGCCAGGCGGAGGTGGGTCCCTCGCCACCCCTTCTCCGTGGGTGTCCTCCAGAGTTCTGTCCTGGCTTCTCTCCTCATGCTGCCTGTTCCAACAGCGCTCCTCTTCGGTTCCATGATTTCTGCTCCCATGTTTTCTTGATGATTTTCAAATAAGTATCTCTAACCTCAGTTCTCTGCTTGCCTTCCAGGTGTTTCCCGTTGCGTACTAAATTTCACATGTCTTCCACACAGACGTATCTTGTAGGGTCCCTTTGCAAGTCAGTTCTGTGTGTCACTCCACACTAGAATGTCGGCTCCCTGAGATCAGAGACTAGCATTATTTTCTTCCCTGTTATCTTCCCAGTTCTTGGCAAGGCCTCACACAGAGCACATGCTCAGTAAGTATTTGTAGAATTCATCAGTGATTAAGATTTCAAAACGAAACCCATGTATTCTCCCAGGAAACACTGAACCTTCTCTGTTCTCCATTTCAGCTCATGGCAGGACCACTAGCCTCCTCCATCTGTCCGTCAACCAGAAAACTGAAAGGCATGGTGGTTTCCTCTTTCTCCTTCACCCTCCACTGCAGTCACACCGTCCTTTCATTTTCTTCCCAGTGTCATTTGTTCATTAACAGATATTTATGGAAAGTCTGTATGACAGGCCCTTGGCTGGTGAAACTGGGGGGATACCATATTGACCCCTGTTCAGGCCCCCGTCTATAACGTCCTTATGCCACTCACCTTCTTCTCTCCCCCAGACCATTCTCAGACCTTCCTGACTGCCCCCAGCCTCTCCACTGGACCTTTTAGCTGGAAGGCAGACATGTGTCTGTCTTATTCACCATTCCATCTCCTCTGCCCAACACAGTACAGTCAACACAACCAGTACTTGAAGACTGAACAAAGGACTCCACATTACCTACAGAATAAAATTCCAACGTTGCAGCCTCATGTAGTAAGTTTCTCTTGCTGCTGTGACAAATTTCCCCAAACTGGCTTAACACTAATGTATTGTATTACAGCTTTGTAGGTCAGAGGTCTGACATGAGTCACTGAGCCAAAATCAAGGTGTTGGCAGGCTGCGTTCCTTTCTGCAGGCTCTGTGTAGGAAAAGGCTCTTTCCTTCCTTTTGCAGTTGCCACAGGCTGCCCACATTCCTTGGCTTGCAGCCTCTTCAAGTAACAGAGGTGAGTTGAGGGCTTCTCACATGGCATCACTTCAATGGCTGGCTCTTGTACTTGCCAGTTCCACTTTTAAGGACCCCCATGATTCCACTGGACTTCCTCCTCCCCCCCCCCATAATCTAGGTTTATCTCCCTGTCTTAAGCTATCAGCTGATTTCCAGCATTAATTCCATATGCAGTCATAACTCTCCTTTGTCATGTCCTATTCACAGGTCCCAGGAATTAGGGTCTATAGTTCCTCTCACAATTTGGCACTAACTTACCTTTTCAACCTCATTTTCAAGTACTTCCTTCTAAGTATCTAGCATGCTTTGCCTCTATGCTGTTTCCTGTCTGAGATGCTCTCCCCTGTCCGTGGCTCCCTACCCTTTCTTCCTGGCACCTGCCTATTTTTTTTTTAAAGATTTTTTTCTTTCTTTCTTTTCTTCTTTTTCTTTTTTTCTTTTTCTTTCTTTCTTTCTCTTTCTTTTCTTTTTTCTTTCTTAATTTCTTTGTTTCTTCCTTTCTTTCAGAGAGAGAGCACAAGCGGGGGGGTGGGAGGGCAGGGAGTTGGGAAGGGCAGAGGGAGAAGCAGAATCCCTGCCAAGCAGGGAGCCCGACATGGGACTTGCTCACAGGACCCTGGGATCATGACCTGAGCTGAAGGCAGACACTTAACGGACTGAGCCACCCAGGCACCTCTGGGGTGGAGATCTTTGATCTCTAATTCCCATTACCTACAGTTATGCCCCATGATGGACAGTCTTGAATCTATCCCCTTCTTAGTATTCCTTAATACTACATAGGAGGTCTTCATGAAATAGTCATTATTTCTTAAGAACAGTCTGCTTCTCCCTCTCCCTCTGCCTGCTGCTCCCCCTGCGTGTGCTCTCTCTTCTCTCTCTCAAATAAATAATCTTTTTAAAAAATCATCCCAGGTGACTGGGAAGACAGTGTGACCTGATCGGAGAAAGGGAACCCAAGACAAGGGATAGACTTGGACACAATGTCAGTTTTAGTTTGAGAAACATTAAATTTGAGGTGTGGTCAGGAAATCCATAAGATGTTTTATAGACAGTTAGAAATTCAGTCAGAGAATAAACGAGAAACAGTTACATTTGGGAGTAGAAAAGAGTAGTTCAAGCCTTTCCCACAATGTGGGAAACATACACTTGTTCAAGAGATGAATTTAGGTGACACATGGACCCTGAACTACTTTGGTTTTAGTGGTTTAGTGGCTCCTGATGGGCCCTCCAATGTATGCTATTCCCACTTTCCCAGGGGTCAGGCTTAGCTTCCTGTAAGCAACACTGTTTTCACATCACAGTGTTGTCCATTTATGGCGATGGCAGTTTACTTTTAAACATATGAAGCAAAGTCTTTTGGAAATTACATAATAGTACAGGTGGCACACACATCACAGAAAGAGTGATGGTGGGATGCAAAGTGACCAAAGTTTGGGGAGCGTCTACACAAACCAAAGTGGGTGAGGTACTGCAAGCAGAGTGTAGAGCTAGAAGACAAGAAGGACAAGATCAGGACTTTGGGAAATGTCATCTAAAGGCAAGGGGAGGTAGAGAAAACCCAGGAAAAGATGACGGCCAGAGGCAGAACCTCGATCTCAGGGGAGAAAACGCCAAAGGAAGCGTGCATGTCAAGGTGGTGTCAAACGCTTGAGTTCATTGAAGTTTCGAACCAAGAAAAGTTGTTAGATTTACTAATTCGGAAACATTTAGTAGTTTCAGAAGAGTTGTAATATGGAACTTCTAAGGGTTAAAGAATAAACTGGGTGATGAGGAAGTGGAGAAGAATGTGTCTAGTCAGAGGTGAAAGAAAATGGAAGAGGGTCAGGCCAGCACCCTGAAGAGAGAAGCCAGCCTGAGGGTGAGCATGTTTATAGACCAAGACGGAGCAGCCAACAGAAACGGGAAGGCAGGCAGGAGAGGAGGCACTGTTCTCAGCCTTGACACAGAGTGGAAACTACAGGATGGCCATAAGGGCTGGAAACCTGGCGAATATATGCTATGACTGTGGTCCCTTGTGTTCTCATTATTGAGGCAGTTTGTTTTTTTTTTTTCAAGATGAGAGAGAGGGAGGAGAGAAAGAGCACAAGTAGGGGTGGGGTGCAGAGGGAGAAGGAGGCGCAAACTCCCCGCCGAGCAGGGAGCAGGACGCAGCGCTGGACCCCAGGACCCTGCGATCATGACGAGCAGGAGGCAGACGCTTAACTGAGCCACCCAGGCGCCCCAAGGCAGTTTAATGCTCTGCACAACCATAGTACATACAGTATGCTAACACATTTCCGTCAGTCCCCAAAAATGCGTGTGACAATTGTCTCAAATTTCCAGACCAAACCCACACCCTCAGCATGCCCCAACAGTTATGTTTCCAGACTTTTTCCAATTTCCAAGAGAAAGTGAGATACAGAGATTAAGTAGGTACCACTACCAGAGGTCACATCCAAGTCTTAAGCTCAAAGGTTGTTTTCTGGGGGCGCCTGGCTGGCTTTCTGTAGAGCATGTGACTCTTGATCCCGGGGTCATGAGTTCGAGCCCCACATTCGGTGTAGAGGTTACTTTAAAATCTTTTAAAAAATAACCCCCAAAGATTGTTTTCTGTGACTCCGCCCCACCTAGCATGTGGCGGGGCATCAGAGCCCGGAAGCTCTGCAGCTCAGCACTAAAGGCAGTGCCAGCTAACAGCAAGTGTGCAGCTGGTCACATGGTACCGTTTGGGGGTCTGCACAGAAGAGCCTGAACAATTCTGGAAGGTAATCATTGTGTATATCATCTTTTTTTTTTTTTTAAAGATTTTATTTGACAGAGACAGCCAGCGAGAGGGAACACAAGCAGGGGGAGTGGGAGAGGAAGAAGCAGCCTCCCAGTGGAGAAACCTGATGTGGGGCTCGATCCCAGAACGCTGGGCTCACGCCCTGAGCTGAAGGCAGACGTTTAACGACTGCGCCACCCAGGCGCCCCTGTGTATATCATCTTTTGGGCGTTTCGGCCATAACACGTTTCAAGTTTGCCTTTCTTAACTACTGAACTCCCAAGGGCAGCTACCAAAAACTAGGACTCAAAACCTTTAGTTTCTACATCTTCCATCAAAATCTTAAGAATCTGAGAGCTTCAGTAGGTAAAGTACTTCTTGCAGGTCAGCCTGTGCATTAGAAAGTGTCTCTAGATGGACTCACAAGAGGCAGGTTAACATTGGCAGGTGGCCTTGGGGAGAGAATGGAGCAAGAATTGGAGGGTAAATTCCGTTTACCTATTTCAGACCTTTAGAATTTTGAAATGTGACGTTACCTAGTTCTCACACTTGTTCATATATAAAACAGGGTACTCCCTAAGATTTTCCTAATGCAGGTTATGAATGAAAAGCTTCAGCACTGCATGGAGCTGACAGTTCTGATGCGGAATCACCTGACGGAGAAGAGGGCGCTGCGCCTGGAGTGGATGATCGTCATCCTTATCACCATCGAGGTACAGAGCTTTTCAGAATGAAAACAAGGGCACCTGGCTGGCTCGGTCAGTGCAGTATGCCACTCGTGGTCTCGGGGCTGTGAGTTCAAGCCCCACACTGGGTGTAACTAAAAAAAAAAAATTAAAAATCTTTAAAAAATGATTTGACATAGAAAGTGACAGTGGAAAAGAGCATCCCTTTTTGTTCTAATTACTAAGTCTATTTGGAAGTGAGGCAAGTTTCAAGTGACTATGGAAATACTGCAAATGCACAAAGTGAGATTTTTGGAGGAGTTCCATTTTTGAAGATAGCTTTTAGAGAAAGTTCTAGCTGCAGGTTTATCATGTACAATCCAGCAGCAAGTACCTTTGCCCCTTTATCTACAGCTTGCCATGTGGGAAAGACTTCAGGAGCATTTTTCATTAATCACAATTTTGGAAAAATCATTTGTTTTTACCAGTGATTTGTTATGAAATTAATAAACCTCACTTTTTATCACCCTAAGGTAATGTTTGAGCTGGGACGAGTATTTTTTCTGATCAAGTGATAACCAGAGAAAAGAATCAGTGCAAGAGATATTCCAGTTCTACAATCAAAAGTAAATGCTCACTGTTGGGGAAAATCTCTTATTTAATTGGTATTTAATATTTTTTAATCAAGAGGTTGTGATGACCTTCTTCAGCTCCTATATGTATTGCTTAAATAAAAATTATGAAGAATCTGGTGTTCGGGTCTTTAACACTGAGAATTTGAAAGGAAGATATTTGAAAAGAACTATAGAAAGCTTAACATCTAGGAAATCTAGGCAAAGATACTTATTAAAGCCAAAAGGCTTAGATTTTGGACACTATCCCTCACCTGTCTCCAGGAAATCCCAGCTCTAAGAAAACAATACAGGAATCTCTGGAGTGCTGAAATAAATACGTAAGACAGGTTTGTGATGACAGCAATGAATTTTCTGTACCTACTTTGGATGGCATAATTTCAGTATGGCTGCTCACTGGCACTTCATTAATCAGCACTACCCATGCTGTTACTACCTAGTCAAAATATTCTTCCCAGACTTTTTTTAGTTTCACACATACTTTGGGGAAATGAAAAAATGCCAAGAACAAAGAACTTGACATTTATATGGTTACCATCTTGAACTGATAAACATTTTTAAAAAGCAAAGTCCTTTTGGGGCACCTGGGTGGAGCAGTTGGTTAAGTTTCCAACTCATGGTTTCAGCTCAGGTCGTGGTTTCAGGATCCTGAGATCGAGCCCCATGCTGGGCTCTGCCCTCAGCACAGATCCTGCTTGAGACTCTTTCCCTCTCCCCCTTCCCCCCATGCTCTAAGTAAATTCCTTTTTTTTTTTTAATGCATAACCCCCACTTGCTCCATATGCTTCCCACCACGATTTTAAATGTTTTTTTCATACATTATAGTTCACCGTTAAATGGGGGGTTAGAGCACCCACCCCCCAGTTGAAAATCTGTTTATCTTTGACTCCCCCAAAACTTAATTAATAGCCTGTTGACCAGAAGCCTTACCGATAAGTCAATTAATACATTTGTTCCATTTTTCACTCTAACAGTAAGGCAAGGTAAGGGTTGAGAAAATCCACTTATATGCTGTATGTACTATATTTATGGAAAAAATCCCCCTGCATATAAATGGAACTGTGAAGTTCAATGAAACCTGTTACTCAAGGCTTATATCCATGAATACAGTATTACTATTCTAAATTGAGACATTTCTTTTGCAACTTAACTACTACACAGTATTTCACCTAGAGAATACACATCTACCTATACCCTTACTATTTTTATGTACTTATTTGCTCTGACAGTGCAAAGGTAAACATCCTATCCTGGTACCATTTTCAGCACACTGCAAGAATTCTCCTTAGTAGCAGTCTAAGGTACCTATATCCCAAGACTTCCTAAGGAACATGTGGGCATGGAGAGTTCAAGGAATGCTTTCTAGATCCTGAAGTTGCACAGAAGCACTTACATAAAGCTGCTGTGCCTGTATACACACCTGCAGCCAATGTAGGAAGCCTACTCACCTTTCCCATCTTCCCTTCTCACCCATCTTCAATTTTAGTTTGGTCCACTGTATTTAAAAACCTATAAACATATTTAACCTACATTTAGAAATCTTTGGGAAGCCAACAAGAATACAATTTGAAATATTGGTCAACAAAGCTTTCTAATTTAATGGGAATTATATAATCCCCCACCTATTAAGAGGGGCATTTCCAATAAAGTTTTACTCCAAGTATCAATATGTACAATTTGCTGTTTGGGTCAACTATGTATTACAACAATTTTAACAACAAAATATGAACATTTGGTGTCTTATGGTCATGGCAAAATCTAACATTTCAACTTATATACAAACATGCTGCAAAGAACAAAAGGATAATCACTAAGACCTTCAAGCATAAAAATTTATTAGGTAAACACTTTGTGGGGGAAATGTAACAGTTTTTCAAGAAGAAAAAAGGAACAGTATTAAATTTGAATTTACTTATGTTAAAGCAATCAGACACCAGATCATTACAGTATTACATTCCACTAGATATATTAAAGACTGATATAATACCTTTATTTTTAAGTATCAATACTTATGATTCATCAGAAATTTCATCTTTTCCAACAACTTAAATTTATGATAAAAGCTCCAACTTAAGTCATAGGAAAGAGGGTTTTTTTTTTTTTAATTATTTTAGGTTATGTAACAGAAGAAAGATTTTCATGATCACAATTTCTGTAACATCAAAATGACCAAGAAATCCTACCAGAAGACAGATGAGAGCCTAAAGTTAAGTACATTCACCAGTGGCCTTGGAAGCACTCCTCAAAGTGGTATCAAATTTCTATCACTCATGAGAGTACAGTGATTAAGACCAACCTGGATTTGAATTCCTCACCACCACCTATTTAGTTTTATCACCTTGGGCCAATCATTGAACCTCTCTGGGTCTCAGTTTCTTCATCTGTAAAATGGGTTTAACAGTACCACTACCTCATAGAGTGGCTGTGAGGATTAATGGAATTAACATGTGAAGCTATGAGTTTACTGTTACTACAATCCCTCTGAGTAAAAATCCATAGGATTCTGAGATTAAATGGAGGTTGAATCAAATCACCAGGAGCCCCCCCACCTTTGAATCCAATTGAGAAACATCATGAGACTTAAAGACCGACATCAGAGAATCCTGCACCTAAATGGATGGAGTTCACTTAAATATAAAGCAATATTTCCACTGTTTGAAATGAGTTGGCTATTCAGTGCAAGCCCCAAAAAGACTTTTAAATTCAACACATTTTGCACGTACCAGGCAGCTGCCAATACGCATTCTGGGGTGCCTTCTCACATCACTACAGCTGTGAGAAGCAGGACTGTTTTTTACATACAAAATCAATATAAATATGTTTCTAGTATCAGAAACTTTTTTTGCCAAAACTTAATCATATTCACCTATTTTTAATTATTCTCCGGTCTATCACTTAACAGTTTTTCCAAAGTGTGGTGCTCAGACCAACTCCATCAGCAAACACCTGGGTGTCCATGAATTTATATAGATTCCTGTGTTTTGCAGTCAGGATTTCTGAGGCTGCAACTAAGGAATGTTTTTTACAACTCTCCAAGAGATTCCCATGCTCACTAAATTCTGAGTACCACTAACTAAGAAACTATTTACTGATTTGTCCTCACTTCATGGATACAGATTTTCAATAAAATTTATTAGCAACCTCTTGCTCCATTTAATGTACTAAGTACTAAATCACCTCAGGTGATTCAATTCTTTCTTTCCCCAACCCAATCTCCTCATGCTCTCCCCTTCCTGCCTTTACAAACTGAATGTGTGGGGCCGGTGCTGTGAGGTGAAGAAGATGAGCAGAGGAAGTTTTTCCAAATACTTCCATGCCAAATCTATTAACTTCCAATTCTCTCCACTGGTTATGAATTGCCATTTTTTAAAGGAAATTTTAAGATCACTATTCCAAATTCCCTTTCCTCATGGGAGCTTTCCTCAAGGGTTTAACAAAACAGGATTTTTTATTTATTTTTTTTTTTTATAAAGATTTTTTTATTTATTGGACAGAGATAGAGACAGCCAGCGAGAGAGGGAACACAAGCAGGGGTAGTGGGAGAGGAAGAAGCAGGCTCACAGCAGAGGAGCCCGATGTGGGGCTCGATCCCGGAACGCCAGGATCACGCCCTGAGCTGAAGGCAGACGCTTAACCGCTGTGCCACCCAGGCGCCCCAAAACAGGATTTTTTAAAGGCCAAATCTTTTAACTCCTTCTGCACAATTTGAAACAAAGATTTAAATGTTTTTTTAAAAACAAAATGTTTCAGGGTACCTGGGTGGCTCAAGTAGGTTAAGCGTCCAACTTTTGGTTTCTGCTCAGGACCTAACCTCATGGGTTGTGGAGCAGAGCCCTGTGTCAGACTCCGTGCTCAGCGGGAGTCCGCTTGGATATTTATTCTCTCCCTCTGCCCTTTACCTGGCTTGTGTTTGTGTGCTCTTTCTCAAAAACGTAACTTTTTTTTTTTTTTTTGAGATTTTATTTATTTGAGACAGCCAGTGAGAGAGGGAACACAAGCAGGGGGAGTGGGAAAGGAAGAAGCAGGCTCCCAGCAGAGGAGCCCGATGCAGGGCTCGATCCCAGAACGCCAGGATCACGCCCTGAACCGAAGGCAGACTTCACGACTGCACCACCCAGGCGCCCCCAAATAAGTAACTCTTTTAAAAAAATGTAAAAATAGGGACGCCTGGGTGGCTCAGTCGGTTAAGCATCTGCCTTCAGCTCAGGTCATGCTCCCAGGGTCCTGCGATGGAGTGCCACACTGGGCTTCCTGCTCAGCGGAGAGCCTGCTTCTCCCTCTCCCTCTCCTTCTGCCTGCTGCTCCCCCTGGCTTGTGCTCACATGTTCGCACGCCCTCTCTCTGTCTCTGACAAATAAATAAATAAAATCCTAAAAAATAAAAAAAATATAAAAATTTAAAAATAAAATGTTTCAACATGTCCTAGACTGTTATGATAAAATAGGCTGGAAAGCATGTAGAACTGTAAAACCTACTCACAGAGACACTCACTCTTTCAAGTAACACAACAAGTACTTACTCAGAAGTTAGGATGTGCTACTCTGGGCTCCAAGACACAGTGACAGAAAAGGCTCCTACTTTCATGAAGCTTACAATCAAATGAAGGCAGCAGGAAAACAACAACTAAGTAATCTGCTTAAAAACAGAGATGCTCTACAAAGAAAGCTAGAGAACTGGTAGAGGGGTGGAATGAAAAATCAGAAAAGTGAACACAATAAACTAAAAAACCTAAAATTTATGTGAGATTTAGACAACACTATTTAAATTGAAAAGCCCAAAACAAGAGAGATTCTGGTTATTAACTTGACTTTTAACCTAGCTTCTATACATGAGTCGTAGAAACTTGCTTACCACAACAATTTTTTTTAAATACTGCTAATATAAAAATATGTACTAGACTGCTTCTTGAACTCATCACATGAAGACTTACGGAAGGCAACAAACTAACAAAAATGATGTAATTCCAGTCAAATCTAAACCACCAGACACTAGTCTTTAAATGCAGAGTATTATCTTAATCTAAAAAGCCTCATGTGGTTTGGGTTCTGGTTACCTTAGAGATTTTTGACTCTAAGCACTCTGATGGCAAGTAAGATTAGTTTGAATACTTGTCCTGTGGTTCCCTAATGAAATCTGATAAACTGGAATCCTTGAATTTTATGTGGCCCTTTCAGATCCTGGACTTCCTGGCACTGAGGGGTTTCCTGGAGCAGCCAGACTTCCAATGCTAGGCTGGGAAAGGCCTGGGCAAAGAAGCCAGCTGGTTATCCTATCTTCAGATCACATTTTAGAAAGTAATGTTTAACAGATAACTTTTTCAAAGAAGGACACTCCTGCCACTCCACAGATCTTTAATGGACAAACTACCAAAAATGGCAATCTCCCCTATCAATGATCAATCATTTTCATAAAGAAAAACAAGTCAATATCATAGACACACAGTTATAAGGGGAAGTCGTTTTTCCCTATAAATTTCATCAGTGATTTAACTTTCGAACATAAAAACCCCAAGTCAAACACAACTCTATAAGCAAATATTTTTCTAATTTCTTTAATCAGTGATTATTTCAAAAATATATCAATGATCTCATGTACTTAAGTGTGCTAAGCTCCCTTACACACATTCTTATTTTATACGCACACAAACCTGAGATAAATATTTATATAATACATACTTTATATACTATATAAAATAATATATATGATTGTGTCCTCCCCCAGTGGACTGTGGGCATCTTAAGAGTAGCTTTAAGTAAAACGAAAAACTGAGGCTCAGAAGTGAAGTACATGCCCAAAGCCAAACAACTTAAGGTACAGAGAGCATGATTCCAACCTATATTTGACTCCAACACCTATATTCTTCACCAATGTAAATATCCTATACTCTCTCCCCTCTGTTCATAAATACCAACCACTCAGACTCTTCAATGATCTCAGAAAGCTATTAAGTTTATTCATTATACTCCTAACTCAATACATTACCCTAACGTGAAAATGTCAGATAAGCAAAACATGATTCTAGAACAGAACGGTCCAACAGAACCTTCTGCAACGATAGAAATGTTCTATATCTGTGCTGTCCAATATGGTCGCCTATACCCCACCTATACCCATGTGGCTAGTAGCTACTGAATTAGGACACTTCTAGAGAAATAATATAAAAAGAGCGTGCATGCCACAGGAAAAAAGCAACTTACCAAAATACAATGGCAACTCAACAATAAAACAATTCAAGGCAGATGTATAATGAAGGAGTAAAGCTGAGAAATGCAGAACCACTTGGGGCACCTGGGTGGCTCAGTTGGTTAAGTGTCCGACTCTTTGATTTCAACTAAGGTCATGATCTCAGGATCATAAGATGGAGCCCCACGTCGGGCTGTGTACTCAGCCCAAAGTCTGCTTGTCCCTCTCCCTCTGCTCCTCCCTATGCTCACTCTTGCTCTCTCTCTCTCTCTCAAATAAATAAAATCTTCAAAAAAAAAAAAAAAAAGGAAATGAAATGCACAACCACCAAACATGTCACAAAACTATTTTTCAAACATCTATTCACCCTTCAAGATTCAGCTTAAATACTAACGTCATTTATACTACCCCTACACTTTGAATATGTGTAGTTTTAGAAATGTATATTAAATATATGATTGTGTTCTCCCCCACTGGACTGTAGCATCTTAAGAACAGATATTAACATATACAGCACCAGCACCTCCCACCTATATCCGGAGGCTTTCCACAACAATAAACATTTTTTCATTCAGTTCTAGTGGGAAAAATTACCTTCTTAGGTCCTTCAACTTACTCAATTCTGCAAGCATTTGAGTACCAGCAATATACAGAAAAGGAAAGTCCCTGGAAAGAATTTACAGTGGGGATGGGAGATACAAGATATAGGAAGACAACAAGAAGGGCAATCACGTAAGTATGCGCTTTAGGGCAGACCAGCAACTGTCAGAGGAGTCCTGATGGTCAGAAAAACTGGAAAGCAGTTTGAGAATAAAGCAGCCATTATCAATTCTGCAATAGCAAAGGTGTAAGATAATTCACTGTATCCCCAATCTATTACTCAGGAAAGTCTACCGGATTTAAAAGAAAAAAATCAAGAAAAGCCTTGAAATTTATCCTAGCTCCACTCATAGTACCCATGTCAGGGTCCCATCCTACTTCTAGCACAAAGCCAAAACTAGTCTTAGAACAAATCTTACTAGATCCAAATTTCCATGACAATCTCACAGCAGAAAGTGGTATTGTTTTCTTTCATACACGAACCCTGATTATCTTTGCTATAACATCTTCTTTTAGGTCCTAAAAATGTGCTATTTGGAATATTTACATAGTACAATCTCGAGGTCTGTATATAAGCAGCATCTGGAGCTAACAGTAAAGCAATTTGAATTAATTTCATAAGTATATTTTGTTTCCTCTTATAATCAATAAGGAGGGGGTTCTGGTATGAGGAGTCTGCAAATTCACAGACATCAAGGCATTACCTGTAGGCCAAATAAGCTGAAAGTATTACTATCATGTAGAAGTTTGGTAACTAGATTAGGAAACAACAGTTCTAAACTCTAACTTCTTCAATTTTTAAAAATCACCAGCAAGTTTTCTCATCTTAATCAGTAGATTATTCATGACAAAAATCAGGGAAAATTCAGTTTAGTTTTCTAGACTGAATGGCCATGGGCTGGTTAATTACTTAACTTCTTCGAGCCTCCCTTCTCAAATTTAAGATTGAGGGCGTGAGACTAGATGCCCTCAGAGGAAAACACTGACTTAATTAACTAAGATAATTACTTACAGATTGACTTCAACAAGGCTTCTGGTTCAATCCTAATTCATCCATAAACAGCAAAAATACAGAACTGTGGCAGTTACTAAAATATGTCATAAATTCTTTGATACTTCACCCTTCAAGACATGGAGCTTAATTCCTATGCCCTTGGCTATAGGCTGGACTTATGTGACTTTCTTTTAACTAACAGCATGTGGCAGTGGTGTGGCTTCCTCCTTCCTCTAGCTTGGATCACTTGCCCTGAGGGAAACAAACTACCACCATGTTGTGAGAACACTCAAGCAGTGTGTTGGAGAACTGAGACCAGCAGGCTGTCAGTATTAACCTGTCAGAGTATGACCCACCTTTGGAAGCAAATCCTCTAGCCAACATCTTGACTGTAACCCCATGAAAGACCCTGACCCAGAACCACCAAGCTAACCTAGTCCAGATTCCTGACCCACAGAAACTGTATGAAATAAGCAAAGGTTTATTATTTTAAGCTATTAAGCTTTGGGGTAATTTGTAATAGCAAGAAAACTAATCTACCAGTGTTTTTCAAAAAGTGGATCTTGATTCATTTGTGACTAATGAAATCCATTTAAACAACCACAATCAGGTTTTTAAGTTAGAAAAAAATAATATTAACTCAAACTAACAAATACTAGAGTTCCTGAAAACTGTTTAAATTTTACATACATGTGTATACCAGGTAGCATTTAATAGAACGTATATCTTACAATTATAACCAAAAAGGTATGAAACCCAAAAGCCAACACTAATAGGATTAAAACAAAAAGTTCCCTAAAGTATAAGGAACCCTTGAGGGAATATGGACTCAGTAACAACCAACTATAAAATAAGCATTTCCTATAAACTTTATAACCAAACCAATGAAATATAAGACACTCTCAAAATACACCTTTTCTGGCTTGTATTTTAAACTTCATATAAAACACAGAAGGCATGGTAGACTTGCACATGTAAAAACATGTCATTTTCCTAATTCAAGGTTACCCAGGAGGACATCCTTATAAAATTATGTAGTGAAAAAGCTGCTCTGAGATCTACCCACATCTATTATTTCCTCTATTACTTTTATCAGTGTTAAAGGAAATTTCATCTTCCACCTCAGCACACATGCACAAATTTTTAACCAAAAAAAAAAAAAAAGCTAAGTACAGTACTACTAAACTGCTTTCTGCCCACTGTCCAAGTCTCGCTGAAATTACTCTCTTCAGAACACAAGCAAGTGCATACTTTTCCAACTGTATTTCAGCATAACATGCATCAAAACTTTCAGCAGCACGTGACTGTAGAATATGCATAATTCAACTTCTGATGAATCCACTCAGATTATTTGCTTACTCTGTGATTTTCTTCAAAGTAAATGTGTGAAACTATTTTTGAACTCCTAATTTACCAAATTTATTTTCAAAATACCAAAATAAATCAGTACATAAGCACTAACAGATGATTTAACTTCTTATTTTTCTTATTACTGAACTCAGGGCATTTGTGGCTCTCCCACAACCAGACTGACAGCTTTCCTTGTCCAAATCCTGAGATATACCACTAGTTTTTCTTTGCAATGACTATTTTCTCCCCAACCTTTGCATACATCCACCTAAAGATTTCCAATTCAGCAAATTGTAGAAAGCAGATATAATTTGTACAGAACTCCTTATAATGCTGTTACTTTATGATGGTGACTAAAAATCAAAATAATTAGCATACTTGGCAAAATTCAAGTACCCATGCCTATGCCTTAAGAAAGCTGGCAGCAAAGCAGCCCAGTTCTAAAGTCGAGAGCAGCAGCTCCTGAACAGAAAACTACGACGCTCCTGAGAGCACTTTCTCTAGGAATGAGATCCAGAGTTTCAGGAATAAAACTGGTTTATTTCTGTACAACTATATAAGAGTATAGTACTGGGAAACTACTCACTGGTCTTAAGATAAGCAGTTACTTTGACGACTCAAGGCCAATACTCTATAGACACAATGGCTAAGACTAATCCAAAACCTTATCTTCGGTTCCTTTAGTTTCCCTCAAGTCAGTTCACTCTCCAGGTAAGCACTCCATCCGGACCATAAACTTGAAAGTTCACAGTCAAGGTCTAAAAGAATTAAGAACCCAAAGATCTCTAACTACCACTGTCTACCAATCAGAATCACTTTAGCTTCCCAGTAAGATGAAACAGACTTCAACTGCAGAGCCAATCCTAGGAACGTGGCATGCGCATCTGAAGGCCAACTTTGATGTGTTAGCAATAGTTCACTAGAAATACTTACAGATCAGGGTCAGAATTTAGTTTTGCAGGCAGACATTTAACCACTCAAATCATTTATCTAGCTGATCAAAGAATAAGAAAGTTCAAGGCAGGTATGTATGAAATCTATTATTCACTTCTGGACCACTAAAGTTACACAGCTGCTTATTTTGTCTTCAAAGAAGAAGGAATTAGTCATCAGTAGTCCTGGGTATAACTGGATTACTAAATCAAAATCAGATTTTTAGGAGGGGACACTTACGTATGTTAAATTAACTGTCTTATTAATCTTGCCTTAAATATTTTGGAAAATATGTGCCAGCACTCTGTGCTAAAAGTCTGGCCCTATAAACCAAAATGAGTTCAACATCAAATTAGGGAACTTATAACTGAACTGCATACTTTAAAGCCAAAGAGAATCCTGGAAACTGCGACCTCCATTTCCTTAATAACCACGCCATAGTCTTTTTAAGTCTCCAAAATCCTAGATATGTAAAATACAGAAATCACTAAATCCAGTCCTCAAAAAATTAAGTTGCACTTCCAAAGATAAAAAATTCTAGCAAAATGGAAACACAAAATAAACTTTAAAATGTTAATAATGACCACCAGAGAATCTAACTCCCCTGCCTGCCGTGTAACCTGTTTCAGGACCTCCAATTTTAACAGAATGGCCACTCTAAATCCACTCTAACAGTACCTCAGAGACCAAAACTTAACAGGAAAGTAAATTGTTCTTAAATAACAAACATACTTTGCAAATTTTTTTTTTGGACCAACACCTCATAAAGTAAAACACAGTTACTGAAATAAGCATCAAATTCAATCCTAACGAACGTCTGACATCACACTAGTCTGTAAGGAAGCACTTGTACCTCTTTATACACAGCACAAACTGACATTACTTCGGTATGACTTTTCAACTCCACTGGTGATAGAAAGGTTATCAGTGATTTACAAGTTTCTCCCTGGCTCTCAAGTCCACTCATTTCAAGTCTTACGATGAAAACTTATATGACACACGGGAAATAAAGGGACAAAGGTAATGGCCAAGAGATGTCAAGCAGAAGCTAGCAGAAGAATCCGAGCAGTTCTGCATCCCTTCCCCGAGCATCTCCAGGATTGTCCTACCTAAACACTTTATGTAAACATGGGGCTTGTGACTCAAGCCTCCAGCCCCAATAGGTGGAGAGAAGTTTCCTTGCCTCGGCTGCACATGGTTTGCAGAAGTTTGGCTGGAGCAGAGCGGAGCCTGGGTGGGAGCGGCAGTGTAGTTAGTGCTGCAGGCGGCGGCGGCGGCGGCAGAGCAGCAGGAGGCGGAGGCGGGCGGGGGGAGGGGAAAGCGGCTGGGGGGGCGGAGGGGGCTCTTGCCGCCACTGCTCTCTCGCCGCCTCTCCCCCCCGGCGGGAGCCGCTCTCAGCCTCTTTGCACTAGTCGCTCCGCTCTCTCGGTCATGTGACCTTAACGTAACCGGACAGGAAAAGCCCCGCCGCCGCCGCCGCCGCCGCGCCGGAGACACCGACCGCGGCGGCAGCAGCAGCAGCAGCGAGAGTTAGAGGCGGCGGCGGCGGGGAGAGCACGGCCAAGGCTGCCCAGTGGTGCCTCCTCCACACCCCCCGCCGCAGCAGCACCGGCGACAGGTAAGCGCGCAACGCCTCCACCTCCCGGGGCCGGTGCCCACGTGCCGCCCCCGACCCGGGCTCCGGGAAGGCGGAGGGGGGGCGGGGGCCACCGGAGCTCGCAAACGGTTCCGGCACCAACGGTGGCAACAAAGAAGACGAATGACCCCCGTCCCGGGACTCCGGGTGAAGGCAGGCGGAGGGCCCGGACCACACGGGGACCCAGTTCTGGGAAGCGAGGGCAGGGGCGCCCCGCGGGGGCGGTGGCGGCTGCGCCTGGCGCCGGGGCTCTGGCCGCCTGACAAAACCATCCCCCGGAGCCAGGCGGCGGCGAGTCGGCGGCGGTTCCATCCGGGGCTTTGCGGGAGGGGGAGGGGACGGAAGCCGAGAGGGCGGGCGGCGGATCGGAGGGAGGGAGGGAGGGAGGAAGGGGAGGGGGGCGATTCGCGTTCCGTTCCCCGTTGCCGGTCCCTCCCTTCTCGCCGCCACCGCGAAGCGCGTCCCGAGCGCCGGCGGCCGGTGAGCGTCCCGCGCTGGAGCCCTAAGAGGAGGGCCCGTCAGGTGCGTAATCCTTCCGACGCCTCGCCGCCGCCTCCTGCTGCTGCCGCTGCTGCTTCTTCGGCGGCAAGGCCGCGAGCTGNCGGGGATGGAGGCGGGGCCGGGCGGCGCGGCGCGGGCCCCCCGGGCCCCTGCCGGTCTGGTCGGCCCCACCCCCGGCCGGGCCCACGCCCTCCGGGACGGGACGGGGCGGGGCGGGATGGGGCGGCCGTTGGGCCGCTCGCCTGCGGGCTGGGGAGACGTAGGCCTCCCTGGGTGCCGCCCGGGTGGACCGCTGCGGCTCGGGCGGTGGGTGTGGGCACGCTGGGCCGGCAGCCTCCGGCTTCCGCTCCGCTGCCGATCTGCGCCTCCGCTGAGGCCGAGGTTAGCTCGGAGCTGCGCTGTGGTTTCTGGCTGCTTTGCCTTGGGGCGTGGGCCGGCGTCCGTGCCGCGCCCCGGGGCGGCGCGGCCCTCACACCCCGGAGGCCTCCAAGAAGGAGAGGCTGGGGGCGCGGAGGCTGCTTCCCGGGCCCGAGGCGTTTTTCCGGTTTAACGGACCTCCCCAAACCATTGATTTTTAAACAGGCTGCAAAGAGAACTGATAATACAGACGTGCTTAGGAGGGTTTTTGTCCTTTTACCTGGTGGTGAAGGGGGGCGATAAGAAGGCAAGGGTAGCTGAGCAGGCAAGAAAGTGGCTCTGGTGAAAATGCAGATAGTTATTGCTAGGCCATTTACCGCAAGAACTTCCAACTGCTGAACTAATGATGCCTTAGGGAATTAACCCCTCCCCCCCCCACCGGCTGCAATGTTCATTTGCTCTTCATCAAATACAATGGGCCCACTTAGTGTATGAGTCTCAAGTCTATTCATTTTCGCAGGTTATTGTTTCAGTAAAATAGAGCATAAAAAAAGGTCAGAATTACGGGCTCACCCAGAACTTAGGGGTGCTCAGGGTTCCCTTAAATGGTCTGCCCTGTCCTTTTTAGGATAGACCTTCGTGTAGTTGCTGACAGAACCCTGCACTAGCATTTTAGTTGGAGAGGCCTGAAACTTTAATAGAAAATCAGAATTAAGACATTTTAAATGCTCATTTCTGTGATTTATTACAAACCAACATTAACTGTTGAAGTAGATTTTATTTTGCATTCTAAATAAGCTTGATGTATATCCAGGGTGTTTTCACACCGTTAAAAGGCAGTTTTTAAGAAAAAAAGTTCCACATTTCTTTAAGCTGGGCCTTTCTCACTGAATAAATTGGTGGTTTATAGAAGTTTATTTTCTAACCAAAGAGTTGACCTGTTATTGACACCATGGTAAGATCTCAAGGTATAATTTATACCAGTGGTAGTACCACAAACAGTAGTGGAGGAATCCATTAAAGCGTGGCAGATAAACCCCCTTGAAGCTTTGTTGTAATGTATAGTCCAATCATTTGCCAGTCTTAAAGCTTCTCTCAAAGAAGGTGTAAATAAATGGTGCTCTGCAAACTTCCATTCAAATAGTCCAGCAGCAGAGTAAACACGAAACATGTTTTAGGCCACAGAATAAAAGCTACCATGATGACATTTTCTTTTTTATTGTAATGATTAATATGAACTTTGCACTGTCCTCAAAGATCTGCACTTATAAAAATTATATAAAATATAAAATTTTATTCACCTTAACCTCTGAGAAGATGCTGCTTGTCAACACTGCACGTCTTGTGTATGGGGATACGCTTTCCCCAGTGTGAGAACTGACATGGACGTAGAAAGGGAAGGAAGCCTTCAAGGCTGATATGTGGCATTGGGTTGGGAAAGGCTTTGGAGTTGGAGACTCTTCAGCCATCTCTTCTGAACTGTCTTGGTGTTTCATCCCTAGACCCACTGCACTTTCCCTGAAGTAACTTTGAAACGCTGAGCAAGTGGTGTGGTTCCAGCCTGTCACAGTAAAAGAAGAGCTGCTGGTCTGCTGTAGACCACCATAAATTTCAGAATGCACATGGTAGAAATGGGAATTTATCACTTTTCCTACTTCCTTATGGTTGCAAAGCATGACTCTAAAAATCTAAAAGGGAATTGAGAATTTTTATTTTCCTGAAGAAAAAAAATTGTAAACATTCTAAGCATTAGAACATTCTCTAAATCTTTTTTGTGCCCAAGGAAGTCATAATTTTATCAGCAAATTAAACTTACATAATTAAAATATTACTGTGAGTCAATAGTAAATAAGAGTCAGTGTTTTACAATGCTAGTACACCATTAAGACATGAAGTCCATAGCCACAGAATACTTACCAGAAGTTGGCAGTCCAAGACAGTTTAGGACTGTTTTATTCTATGCTAGAAGGCCAAGTTAGAGGCTGTATTTATGCTCAAACACATAATTCCCAGTTCACCGTTGAGGTACGCATCATATGACTTTCTCACTTCAGGAAAGCTCAGTGTGCAAAGATGGGAATTGGTAAAGCATTTTTAGGTATTAAGTACGTACAAAACAGCTCTTTTTACTTTACAGGAGGTACAGATCCTTTAAATTGTGTACCCACCTGAGTTCTGCATCAGGCAAGGATGAACTGTCAGAAGCATCTGAGAGCAGTTTCAGAGTGTGTTGGTGTTCTGCCTCCTGCCTATCTGCTTAGATTCTCTGAGCCCCAAAGTGATTCTGAACAGGGCTTGTCTAAGTGTGGTCTACAGACTCTTCTGAATCTCCAGGACCCCCTCAGGGTTCCATGAGGTCAAAACAATTTTCATAATAATAGTGAGATGTTCTTGGACTTTTTAGCTCTTGACAAAATGTGTCAACATTGAAAAGATCTGCTGCGTAACTCACTGAGCTGACATTTTCCAGTGACCAATAGGTGATGTTCAAAAAAACCATGCATGGGTAAAAGATCCGTTCAAAGTGCAAGGTAGAACAATGAATTTTACTGTAAGTAGGAAAATTTCATTCGTTATGTATTTTTAGATCATACTGCTAGCCTTTAAGAAACTACGACTTGTCAAGTTTTGGTATAATATCAAAGAAAAATATCCACAATTACCCGGAAAAGCTATTAATATATTTCTTTTTCCAACTACATATGTGGGTGAGGTTGGATTTTCTTCAATACTCAACCAAAACAGTTATCACAACAAAGTTCAATGGAGAAGAGTAAGTGCAGAATCCCATTGTCTTCTATTAAAGAGATTTGTAAAAATAGCAAATTAGATTAGGTTTTAAATTTTGCTGTGTGGTCATATGTAGGTTTCCTTAAAGTTGATTACAGCATAATGCCTTTAGAATTATCACTTTAATATCAACTCCATTAGCCATAAATCTCTGACTTGGTTCTTGACACAAACTGTCCCGGAACTGCCTCCTTCTGACCTTCACTTAGAAATTAAAAACTAATTCCAAACTTAATGTCAGCAACCTGTAATTGAAAAGACAATCTCTTACAAATCCAATGGTTTTCAAAGTCAAAATACGAGCTATTGATTAGTTTATGCCCCACCTTTTTCTAATTACTATGGAAGAGGATTGACTAATGTTAAGAACAGTACACCAACCTGTCACCACAACTAATTAAGACACATGTCCTAGCTTTGAGATACAATTTAAAAACATTAAAATTCAAATGACCAGCCTCATTCAGGTTTACTTTATAGGCCCTAAATATTAATTATTAATAATACTAATTGAAAAAGAGTTGTTTCGTCCTGGTAAGTGGTCTGAACTACTTGAAAGGATCAATCTTACTTGTGGGTAGTGCTTTTTCTGTTACTGATGTGTCCTGTGCATTACAGTATTCATTTATGCTTCACTTAAATAAAATTAAGGACTTTAGAGGACCCTTTTAGTGCCCTCGAAATGGGTAATCTAAGTGGTATTTAGTATCTTAGGAGAGCTATTGTCTTTAAAAAGTGAGTCATCAATTTCCAAAAGCTGTTTGGGTCTCCTCTTCTTATACTGAAAATGTAGAAGGAAAGTGGGTTGTCAAAATATAATGTGATGATATTTGTCCCATTCAGCTGCACCTTCAAAAGATGAGTAACTTACACGTAAGGATCAGCGCCACCTGTGCTGCAAGCTGGAAGTGAAAGCACTTGACATCCAGGCAGCATCGCGTTATCAGTGTGGGAAACAGTGGTGCAGCGTTAAATAATACAAACGGTCATTTAAAATATTTAGCTCCGCAAAGTGTTTTTTGTTTTTTTTTTACGTATTTCAACATGTGTCTCACAGTCTCTGAATTTGCTTAAATTAAAAAAAAAAAACAACTAACTTTGTACACATATACATGCATAAAGAAGGTATTCTATGAAAACCCACTTTTAAGAATTGCCTCCCCTCGGGGTACCTGGCTGGCTCATTCCATAGAGCATTGGACTCTTGATCTTGGGGTTGTGAATTCTAGCCCCATGTTGGGAGTAGAGGTTACTTAAAAATAAAAAAGAAAAGAATCGCCTCCCCTCTCCCATCTCTGTTTTTCTTCAGTTCCTTTCTGCTCACTATTCTGATTTAAGAAAAATTTTTTTTAAATTTAGTTCAGCTTTTTGGGTTTTTCTTAAATTCCATTTATTGTTTTAAATGGTTGGGGGCTTTATATAGGTCTTCAGTTTCTGGGAAGATTTCATGTTGGCCCCCCCGCCCCGTGACTAAGATTACTAAGAACTTTGGGGACTGAGCTGAAGAGCTAGGTAGTGCAGAGGAAAGCCTGCGAAATTTACACCCCAGAGACGAGAGTTCAGTTCACTCCTGTTTACAGTTGTAACTTCTCTGAACTATCATGTAGTGATTTAAGGTTGGAGTTAGATACACCGGGCTTCTCCAAAGACTCTCAGACATAAATCCCAGTGGGGACTCAGGAGCTCCAGACCAATATAACCAACATGTATTGCACACCTCTACTTGGTTCTCTCAAAAGTATCCCCACCCCAGCACGTCCGAACATAACCTCATGATCTTCCCCACAAAGCTGGCTTTTTGCCTGTGTTCCCTCTCCTGGCGGGAATCCCCATGATCTTTCTAGTTACACAAGCAAGAAATCTAGTAGGAGTTATCTTGGACACCTCAATTTCCCCCACCCTCCTCCATCTAATTCACCAACCAGCTCTGTTGAGTTTTTATCTCCTAACTGCCTTTCAAATCCCATCCCTCTTGCTGCATTCTGATGGCCACCACCCACTCTTGTCATCTCTCTTCTAGACCACAGAAAGGTCTCCCCTCTCACGACTTCCAGCAGGTTTCCCCTCACCTCCTCTTCACTCCCTGATCAAATTCGATGAGCTCTGCAGTACAGCCATGGGATCGCTCACCCTGCAAAATCCCCTCCAGTGGCTCCCATTGCTTTTCAGATATGGACCAAAATCCTTAAGAAGACCTGAGTCTCCGGCTTTGCCTCACCTCGTTTCTTTGCGGGCTCTTTGACCTTCAGTCACATGGACCTTCTCCCAGTTCCTCAGCTGCTGCTTACTCCCGCCTATCTTAGGGCCTTTGCAGATGCTGTCCCCTCGGTCCATCTTGCCCAGTTAACTCTTCTCATTCTTCAAATATCTGCTTAACTGGCATTTCCTCACAAAACCCTTCCCTGACTTCCAACCCCAAAATTAGACCCCAGCTTCATGACCTCATAGTTCCTTGTATTTTTCTTCACATTGTACATTTGTGTATTTGTTTGATTCTACCCTCGAACTCTGTACTCTGTATACCATTGTAAACACTGTGCCTGGGACCTCAGAATTCTCTCAACAAATGCATGACTACTTCCCAGATCTGCTTCTTAAGAGCTGGACTGCATGTGGGCAAGTTACTTCCTAAGTCTCGTAGATTTCTTCTGGAAAGAGGGTGGTTGGTCCTTGGCACATAATAAGTGGTGATTTATTATTAATGCTGTGGTGATTAATATTATAATTAATGCTGAAGAGTGACAAAATGATATACCATGGTATTATTGAGGATTAAATGATGAGTGTAAAGCGTTACTGTAAAATATAAAGCACTATTCAGAACTTAATTGTTAGCCTGAAGAAACACAAAGTGACATTTAAAAATCAACAGCTTTTTCCAAAATACAGCTTCCTTTAAATTGATCTGAATTTTTTAGGTTAATCTAGGATAAAGAGAAATTGAACTCTTACCCCATATCACCCAGCTAGTCAGGTGCCAAGAACTCAACGTTCTCTCTGAACATAGAGTTTTTAATTTTTTTTTTAACAAATATTGAACACCAGACAATATGCTAGGTACATGGAACAAAGTAATACATGATAAGTAAGAGTCAGTGCTGACTTTCTGGAAGCGTCAGGCAGACGCGTAGAAACTGGAATATTCATAGATGCTCCAGTTGCAAGGAGAGCCTCCTAATCTTGACAGGGAAATTCTGCAGAGGACAAGTAGGGCTGGGGCTGGGGGGAAAGGGGAGACAGTAAGGGGTGGGTCACTCTGGTAGTGGCATGTTTGAAGGTCTGGCACAGAGGCTTTAAGGCCCCATTCAAACAGGCCCCCAGTCCTGACAGTGCGAGTAGAAATCTGGTTCTGGGCTCAGCTTTGAGAATGCGGCCCCTGAGCAGTGAGTGTTGCAGACGGCTAGGAGCCTAAGAGTGGTCTGGGCTTCAGGACCTTCTAGTTATAAAGAAAAATGCCCTTCTTCAGCTTATCTCAGTTCCTCCAGCATTTCCAAAGTGAGTGAAATAACATCATTTTGTCTCCATTATCATCAACATACTCAGATGAAACTGGGTTTTTGGTGATGCTTGGATTTCAGAACAAGTTGGTTACTTGATCACTTCGTGAAGATCGTCGAATGGATAATCTTATATCAAAAAAATTAGGTACAACTTAATGTCATAAAGTAAAATTTTATGTTATAATATTTTTTGCATTATAAAATTTTTCTTCCATATAATGAATATAGTGCCAACAGTCCTTCCTTTAGAAAAGTTCTGATTTGGTCCTTTCTGCCCATTTACATTTAGAAGTCCCCCACCTCTACTGGGTATGTGAATATTTTTTGTCTTTTCTTGAAAAGTAAAGAGGGACTGATACTCTTTTGGACCCCTAGTTTCAAGGTTGGTTGGTTGGTGTTTAGTAGGTCTGTGAAATCCGATATTCTGGAATCATTAGTTTCAGTCAGCAGGAGAGCACGTTGTGCAGAGTTAGGCAGGGGTTGGGTCGTGCAGGACTGGGTAAGCTGTGCTGAAAAATTGGGGTTTCATACTAAAGGAAGTAGGGAATCACAGGAGGATTTTAAGCAAGATAGTAACATCAGATTTGCCCTTTGGAAAGATCATTTTGGCTGTTCCCGTGTGGACGGATTCAAGAGCTGGGGCTGGAAACTGGAGAGATGAGTAGGGAGGCAGAGCTCAGGTGTGGCATTGGGAGAAGGAGGTGGAGTTGGTGGGCGGTGAGGGACTGACTGAGGAATGAGGGAAGTGGGGCCCTGAAAGGAGGAACTGAGATTCCTGGCTTGGTCAAGAGATGGATGGTGGCGCCCTGCACTCAGCTGGGGATACGGAAGGAAGGGGTTTGTGTCCGTGGCTTTTAGTGTCCTTTGGAGGAAATGGGGGTGAGGGGAAGGGGGATTTGAGTTGTTTTGCCTATTCTGAAGTGAGGGGTCGCGTGGGATGGCCCAGTGGGAGTGGACTGGATCCCCACAGCGAGTCCGCAGAATGAGAAGTAGGCTGTGGACCGAAGGCAGAGAGGAGCGTCAGCAAAAGAGGAGTCCTTGATGGAGATAAAAGCAGAACAGGGAGAGGTGAGAGAAAACCAGAGCACAGCGGCCTCCGAGCCCGAGACAGTATTTATGGAGCAGGAGGAAGGGTATTAAATGCCGCCGAGAGGTCGAGTGAGCTCAGTCTGGGGGGCTGAGGGAGCAGAGGTCCTCGGTGACCTTGGCTGAGCCATCTCAGTGAACAGGGCAGGAGCGATGCGGCTTGGGAGCTGTGGATGGAGGTGAGAAGCAAAGAGCAGACTTCCATTTCCACAACAGAGGGGGGGGTGGCCTCGAGCAGAGCCCCCCGTGAAGATGCTGTTGCCTCAACCTTGCAGCACAGGCCGAGTGGAAGCGGCTCTGAAGGGGCCCTATGAGGAAAAGAGATTTAGGAATAGGGGGTGCTGTCAGCTGGTGGGGGCCGGGGGCACTGCCCCTAAGTTCCCTGCTCGTGGAATCCAGGCTGGGGACCCCCCACCCCATTTTCTCAGACTCATTCACATGTGTCAGACTCTAGGGGGTGTTGTTCTGATTTTTCTCCCTGAGAAAGGTTTTTGGGTATCCAAAGTAAAATTTTTAAAAATTTATCTGCACAGTTTTGTCTTCCCTGTGTGAATTGTGAACGTAGACTCATTCTTTCCATGTTTCCTCCTCTTGTTTGGCTTTTTTCACATCCTTGGGACTCCTATGCATGTGTTCTTCCCTCTCTGTGTGAAAGACATGTTCAATTTGTTTCCTATTCTAGATCGAATAGGAAATCTCTAAATCGAGATTCTAAAATAACTGGTAGACCCCCTTAAAAAAGAAGCACTTCAGTTTTGTTCATGGCTCCATTCCTATGGGCTGAAAAAAAATACTTACCTTGGTCTGTTTGTGGAATGAGAAGGAGCTCTACCTTTTGCTATATCGAAGGAGATTTTCACTGTACGACCAAAAACTTCAAAATCCTATAAGATCTTGATAAGTTTGATGACATTGCAACATAAAATTATATCTCAAAAATCTCTAAACAAAAAGAAAGTGTGAAAAATGGTAGCGACTTACGTGATTAAAGGGCTCATTTTTATTATATACCAAGGGTTTTACAGATCGATAAGAAAAAGACAGCCTGATAGAAAACCGGGCAGAGCTCATGAAGAGATACAAGAGGAAATGTAAATGATCAATAAACATAAAAATATACTTCCTCTCATCACTAAATCCATAGAAGGAAGAAAATGAGAATGGATTTGGCAAAGATTCTTTAAGAAGTAGTAATACCCAGTGGGGGCAGAGTGTGGAGAAACTGGCCGGGGCAGGGGTGGACGGACAGCTCACGACTGCATGTCCCTGATAGTGGAATCTCTTATCACAAGTGTAGATGCTTAAAAGCAGCAATAAAAATAATGTTTCCGATTGATTTTAAACACACGCACAGCACATTCCAACAAATCAAACGACCCTGTTTATTTTTTTTTTAAAGATTTTATTTATTTATTTGACAGAGATAGAGACAGCCAGCGAGAGAGGGAACACAAGCAGGGGGAGGAAGAAGCAGGCTCATAGCAGAGGAGCCTGATGTGGGGCTCGATCCCACAACGCCGGGATCACGCCCTGAGCCGAAGGCAGACGCTTAACCGCTATGCCACCCAGGCGCCCCGACACTGTTTAAATCTCACTTCTTACACTTACAGATTCTGTCATCCTGGGCAAACGGAGCTGACCTCTCAGCCCTTTGTTCATTTATGAAATCTGCATAACGATCCCTCAGATAAGTTAGTGTGCACTTGAATGAATACCATATGGAAATGAATGGTCAGTGGTAAACACTCCGTAAATAATAGCCACTCTTGTCATTATCATCAAGGAATAAATAGTGATGTGTTACCATACTTGAAGCTGCTGTCCGCGAAGTGACACCCAGAGCTGTGGTGGCCTATGGGGGACCCGCCCGGCTCACAGCAGGGTGCTCTCTGACGCTCTCTCTGTTGTGTAAAGAAAGGCAGGTTAGTAAGATGGAATGGAAGTATTCTGGCATTTTTCAGCCAACAAGCTTTCAACGTTATATTCTGGGGAGGTCAACTTAGAGTGATGTTTCCATGTAGTAATCCCTGTTACCCTGCTACCTGGCACCACTCTGTTTTCTTCATGAACCCCAGGCCTTGTTTCTGTCTCCCCTTCCTAATCGTAGTGCTTTCACCTTTCTGACCTGCACAGAAAATACTGAGGGGACTAAGGCCCTGCTCCGTTCCATGGATGTGGACCTGTAAATGAGCCTGTGGTCCAGGTCTCTGTACCCAGGTCACTGCTAACTTAGGTGACCCTCCTGCCTTTCCTACTTGGAGATAGCTCTTGATGGAAAACATGAGACTGGACATCCTCGATCCTTGCTCGGTGACCTGACTGGTCTCTCGAAGTATTACTCCGTTTCATTCTTTTCTTTTAGGTCACACTTGTTAAATCTGAATCTGACAGATCATGCCTAGAAGAGGAAGGAGAGTGGGGAGTTCAGTACCAGCTGAGTAAGATTGCCTTGGGTCTGTTTTGTTTTGTTTTGGGAGTTTATTGATAATGCGTTCCCCACGGTAGCTTGCCCGGTTCTGCAGTTAAGCAGCATGGTTACCCATTTCTTTTTAAATCTGGCTAATTAATGTGTGGTGGGATTGTCTTTTTTTTACTTTTTATTTTAAGATAACTATAAATATACATGCAGTTGCAAGAAATACTAGAGATCCCATAAGCCCTTTTCCGAGTTTCCTCTGATGGAAACTTCTCGCTGAACTGTAGTTCATATCACAACCAGGGTGCTGACGTTGATACAGTTGAGTTACAGAACATTCCTATCACAAGGATCCCTCGTGTTACCTTTCTATCGCCAAACCCATTTCCCTCCTGCTCCCCTCACCCTGTACTACTAATCTGTTCTCTGCTCCTCTGAGTTTCAAGACTGTTACAGACATAGAATCATACAGGACGTGACCTTTGGGGATTGGCTTTTTTCACTGCGCATAAAGCACCGACCTTGCTGTATACACGTATCAGTAGTTCATTTCTCCTTACCGGTTGTGTGGTTTCCTGTGGTGTGGGCATACCACACTGCTTAACTGTTCTTTACCCCCTGAAGGACATCCGGGTTGTTTCTGGGTTTTGACTCTTAGGAATAAAGCCGCTGTGGATATCCACGCGTAGGTCTCAGTGTGAACTTAAGCTTTCATTCTCTGGGATGAATGTCCACAAGCGCTGTTGCCGAGTGGTACAGTCATTGCATATTGAGTTTTTTAAGAACCTGATCTTCCGAAGTGGCTACACCGCTTCACCTTCTCCCCAGCCGTGTTCGAGCAATCCAGTTCCTTGGCGTCCTTGCAAGCATTTGTTGTTGCCATTATTTTTTACTTTGGCAATCTTGATAAATATATAATGAAATCTCATGGGGGTTTTAATTTGCTTTTTCCCAGTCGCCAGCAAGGTCGAAGGTCTTTTCAAGTCTTCATCCACCATCTGCATAGCCCCTTTGGTGAAATGTGTCTTCAAGTCTATTGCCTGTTGTCAAATTATATTTTTTTTCCCTGTTGAATTTTGAGAATTCTTTATATGTTCTATATACCTGTCCTCTGTCAAAGGTGTTCAAAGGTTTGCAGATATTTTCTCCTGGTCTTTAGCTTGTCTTCTCATCCTCTTAACAGGCTCTTTCACAGAACAAAAATTTTTAATTTTGATGAAATCCGACTTAATCACTTTCTCCTTTTATGGATTATACTTTCCGATGTTCAATGTAAAAGCTCTATATCTAACCCTAGATCCCTAAGATTTTTCTCCCCAAAACTTAGTTTGGTGTTTACCTTTGAGTCTATGATTCTTTTTGAGTTAATTTTTATATAAGGTATGAAACTTTGGTGAGCGCTTTTCTTTTCTTTTTTTCTTTTGTGCCTGGGGAATCCAGTTGATCTAGCATCATTTGTTGGAAAGGTTCTTCCTCCACTGAATTGCTTTTGTGCCCTTGTCGACCATCGGTTGTGCACATTTATGTGGCTTTACTTCTGGGCTGTTGTTCTGTTGCACCGGTCTGCATGTTTGTCCCTTTGACAAGACCCCACTGTCTTGCATACTGTAGCTATTTGATGCATCTTGAAATCAGACAGATTCGTCCCACTCTAATATTCTTCTTAAAAATCATTTTAGCTATTCTGGTTTCTTTGGCTTTACATTATACATTTTGGAATATTCCTATCTAAATTTACAAAAAAAAATCTTGCAAGAATTTCGATAAGAATTTTGTCAAACCTACATATTGACTTGGGAAAAATTTATGTTTTTACTCTGTTGAGTTTTCCTAACCATAAATACAGTATGTCTTTCCATTTCTTTAGGTATTCCTTGATTGCTTTCTTCAGCATTTTATTAAGAGTCTTCAGCATACAAGTCCTATGCGTGCTTTGTTAGATTGACAACATATGTATTTCCATATTTTGAGTGCTTGTAAATGGTATTATATTTCTAATTCCAGTGTCCACAAGTTTGAAGTTAGCATACGGAATACCAGTTGACTTTTACATGTTTATCTTACAGCTTCTCTGTGTTGTTGCCAAATTCATTTGTTAGTTCTAGGAGTTTTTTGTAGATTCCTTGGGATTTTCTAGGTGGTAACAAGCATGTCATCTGGAAATAGGGGCAGTTTTAGTTCTTTCTTTCCTGTCTGTATGACTTTTATTTCCTCTCTTGCTTTATTGCACTAACTCAAACCCCCGTACTATGTCCAGTAGTGAGCGTGGGCGTCCTTGCCTTCACAAGCTTAGAAAGCATTCGCTCTTGATGACATTGAGTCTGCCATTAAGTATGCTGACCTGTACGTACAGGGCTGATCTGTATGTATAATGCTGATTTATATGGAGAGGGCTGTTACAAACGCTCTTTGTGGGAGAGGAGCTGTCTGCTGATGTGATGAAACATCTCCTTTAGGGGCAGTTCCCCTACTATGTAGATGATTCAGAACGAGTGGTTTGCTAGGGTGAAGTGTGAGAATGAAGACCTTAGAATTTGGAGTCAGAACATTCTGATTTAAATTTTGGCTCCCCTACCTTCGAGCTAGATGGCCTGGGCAAATTATGTACACCTCTCAAAGCCCAGTTCCTCCTCCACAAAAAAGGGAGAAGAGCATCATCCTCTTTCCTCCCTCCGTGGGTGCAGGTGTCCGGGGGGAATAATGGGCGTGTTGTTATATCCCTGCCAGGGACTGCCCTGTCCACACAGCAGGAGCTGGAACACTGCCCCAGTTTGGTGAGCTCTTTGCCCTACCTTGCTGTGGCCCCACCCCAGCACCTCAATTTACTGCTATATATGTAAGAGTTGACAACTTTTGGTTGATGGATTATTAGAATTTGCATTTGGAATCATAAACTGAAAGACTTAACTGATCTGGGGATGTTTGCCGTCTGGAGCACAAGACAACCGAGTTCACTTCCCGGCTCGGCTCCTCCACTCACCATCTGTGTAAACTTGGGCAGACCATGTGATCCCCCAGTTCACTGTAAATGCCATCATCTGTGAAATGGGAGTGAAGACAGAGCAGCTGCCTCACAGGGCTGCTGTGGAGATTAAATGAGTGAATTGTGTCACGTTGTTAGCATGACATGTTAGCTGTGGTCATTAGTATCGGTGACTGTAACGGACACATACTTCCTTGTGAACCACCTTTCTTAAAAAAAAAATTGTTTGCTTTGCAGATTTTTAAAAAAATGGATTTGGCCAACCATGGACTTATTCTCCTGCAACAGTTAAACGCTCAGCGAGAGTTTGGTTTCCTGTGTGACTGCACGGTTGCCATCGGCGATGTGTACTTCAAGGCACACAAATCAGTTCTTGCTTCATTCTCCAATTACTTTAAGATGTTGTTTGTCCATCAGACCAGGTAACTAACGTGGTTGATAATAATCGAATGACTGCAGACACTGAACTTCATGGCCCTCTTCCCCTCTGAACCCATCCAGACCGTGGGGGCTCTTACCCATCCAGACCGTGGGGGCTCACCTCCTCTCCCTGGAATCCTAGGCCCCTGGGCTCCCAGTTTTCCCTCGTGACCTCACTTGCCCCCTTGCCTATCTTGGTTACTCACGCTTCCATTGGTTACTCACGCTTCCACGGACCTTTGAGCCCCCAGCAGCCCCGCCACGCCCAGTACCCTGGCCCGGTGTCCCCTGCACAGTAGGGTGGGCAGCGGCCTCCCGAATCCCTTTCTCCCACTCCTCCAGCCCTGGCTGCCCAGACTCCCTCCCACCCCTTTCCCTATTTTTATCCTTATCTGCTGATCTAATGAGAAGCTTGAGGGCATGAATTCCCCAGTTTCCTTCTTTTTCTCTCTTAAAACATCTCAATCCCAGTATCTTTGCTTCATCTTTCCTTCCCATGTCTCCCATCTGGGAGAAAAGGATCCTCGACGTCTATGGAAAAGTGATCTTCCTCCAACTCCAACTCGGGGGCTGCAGATCCTACCTCTTACTCTTCCTTCTGTACTTTTCACTGTGCACTCCCCCTGCGCCTGAGTCTCTGAAGGCTCCACGCTCCCTTGACACCCTGGGCAGCTCCTCCTTTATCTCACCGTGAAGGTGTTCAGTGAAGGTGTTCAGAGGGCGAGCTGCGGCCTTGCTGGTGCCCCCCCCACCCCTCCTCTCTGGTGGTACCGTGGTCTGTGCTCCATCTCTACCAAAATCATTTCTCAAAGGTCACCTCTTCATCGAAACCGCAGCTCTTCTGAAGCCTTCTTGTCCTGGCAGCTCTTGCTACCTCTTGCTTCCTCTCTTTAAAGGCCGTCCTCTGCACTTTGATAATGCAGAATGTTCCCCGTTTCCCTGCCCTCTGGGCAGGAGCCTTCGGAGAGTTTTAGTCTTGAGCTCTCCACGCTTCCTTCCACATGCGCTCTCCTGAGGGGAGCTGCTTTTTCTCCTGGATTTGGCTTCCCCTGGAAACACAAGTGTACAGCTCTGGCCTTGACCTTTCTCTGTGTCGTCCAGACCTCTGCTTCCCAAGGCTTCGAGGCTGGCTTCTCCAGGGGTAGAATTGAGTATCAGTGTGTCTAAAGCTGAGTCAGGCCTTCGTGGGTCCTTCCCTTACTGCCCTGTTTATCTCCAAGTAACCCGCACTTAAAATCGCTCTAAAACCCCATACTCTCGGTCCCCAAATCATGTTTCCCTCACAGTGCCTTTTGTATTAGCCCTTTCCTTCCCCTTCTTCCTTCCTCCCATTTCCTAATCATTCCTGTCAGATTACTATTCCTAAACAGCGCTCTGATTGTAGGACAGCTTTGATCAGAAACTACTGCATGGTATTACTCCTCTGATCAGAAACCTAGAGGGTATCGTTGAACATCAAAACAGCACGCAGATTCCTGCTTCTCTTTCTGGGTCCCACAGGCTGGCAGCCTGACCTCCACCCTCCTTGGCCCCCGAGCCCCTTTGGGCCAGCAGCCCCTCCCACTGGCCCAGTTCCTGAGCCCAGCTCCCCCATCACCTCTTCTGTGACCCCTCCCTACAGTGATCCAAAGCCGTCTCTTCCTCTCTCACGTTTAACAGCACTTTCTGCCCCTTAACAAGATCAGCATGTTTTCCCTGTGTGGTTCTCCATGGACTTCTCTCCCCTCCTCCTTTGTAAGTTTCCTGAGGGCAGAGACCGGCTTTGTCCGAGCTTTGTGGGTGCCCGAGCTTTGTGGGCACCCCAGCGTGTAGGTCAGGTACTTGTATGGAAGAGCCACTTCCCGGTGTCCGGAGGAGCAGAATGGGTAAAGAAGAGGAATTCTGGCAAGCAGGGGTTGCTTTGTCTTGCCACACTAAGGATGTTCCCTTTTACCTCATTGTCCGAGACTTACTTAGAAGTTTCAACACAATGAATTAACTTGTCTTGAAAGGGGGAGGATTTTCATTTTGAGGAAGAAAAGAATACACTTTAATGAGTTTTAAATAGATGCAAGAAACTTAAGTGGAGAGCAGTTAAATGCCTTTGTAAAAAGGAGAACTGGTATCTGTGTAGATCCGGAATCCCAAATGTTCCTGGGCGAAGGCGGCTCATGCCGTCTCTCTGAGACAGAGCCAATGTGGGCCAAAGGCCAGAGGCAGGCTTTTAAACGGGCGCCTTTTTTTTGCAAGGCGCTGCGAGCTGCCACCTGACTACGCAAAAGGTGAACTGAGAATACCATTTTTTCACACTTGGTTTAAGAATGTTTTATTGTCTGTAGTACCACTAGATGTCTCTGTCTTGGGGCAGCCCTCCAAGTGGTTAAGTTTCAAATCTTGTAGGACTGCAAACATGGGGCTCCCAAAACTGGAGAGAGGCAGGTTTTCTTAAGCACACCCTCCTGCTGAGGTCGAACATCACTTAAAAATTCTTTCCCAGGCTCTTTAAGCCCATCTTTTACTTTAAGGTTCTAGTGAAGGAAGGATTAAAAATGCAAATTACTGTGAAAGTTTGTACGAAGGGCTTGTGCCTGTGCTAAAACCGTATTTTTCCTGTTAAAGTGTTGTCTCAAGCAGACGCCTACAAATCAAACCATGTGGGTGTAATTAAATATCTTGTGGAGAGCTATGTCCTTCCAGAAGGACTTGGACATGACCAAAGTCTGTCCCATAGCGAGCGGAGAGGTCTAGCTGCCTGAGAGGGAAAGCAGTCAAGGATGGAAATTGCTGGAATGTGACCTAAAGAACTTTTTAAAATAACTTTTTTCTAAAGTGTTTCTCTGTGTATATGTGTGCATGTGTTCTTCTGCTTTAAGAAAAAAAAATTAAAATCAAGAAATCAAGATAATTGGTTTCTGGGAACCTCCTGGGGCCCTAGGCGCTGGCATTAAATCCCAGACGCTCACGGCCTCCCTCTCCCTGGTGGTTTCTCACCAGCCCCATGGGCCCCTTCAGAATCCTCCCCACAGCCTGGCGGGGTCTCCCAACCCCGTTTCTTCTTTGCCTTCAGAGATTGCACGCAGTTCTTTAAAACCCAAGCTCTGCTCAGTCACCACCCGTCATTGGCAGTAGACAGAGGACAACCTATATACAATAACAAATGAGGGAAAATCATAAAACTGATGACAAAATTTTGATGCAAAGGGGCCCTGCTTGGGGGTTACCGCTCACGGATGCTAAAAAACATAGCCCTCCTTGGGATTTCGGCCCTTCTCTTTCTGGGAGGCAGGGGGGCGGGGTTGCTGTCCCTTCTGCCTGGAGGAACATTCCCTCCCAGCAGAACAAAGGTGATCTCCTGGGAGGACTTTGTATCTCTAAAGGCCTATGGTTTCCCAGTTCTCTCGAGATGATTGTTTACGTGATTAAAGTATTCTTCACCACACATGATCTCTGAAGCTTTGTTTTGAATGTTGAACTTCCCTAGAGCCCCTTAAATGTATTCTAGTGTCCAGAGTATTGTTGGCACTCACCCTGTGCTGAAGGGAAGACCACCTGTAATTGCATTCCTGTTTAAAGGAATATCACTAGAGGACTATACAGACTCCAAAGGAAGATGAGTGATCTGTCTTTTTAAAAAACAGAGTCACAGAAGTTCTGTTCTTTCTGCCATCAAAGTGTTGCTAGTTTTTATGAGTAATCTTTATTCTTTGACTTCCATACTTGGTAGGCAGACATTTTTCACATGATTATTTGAATGCAGTCATCTTGAAATATACACACATTGATAGCAAGACAGGAATTATTCAAATCTGTTCTGTCACAAATTGCTATTAAAGTCACTCTGAAAAAATAGAATAAAATGTTAAATTTGGAAGAGTATTTTAGCATATCGGAAAAAATATTTATTGATAAGATAAACAGCTAAAGGAGACAAAAAGAGTTATAATAGTAAGAAGTGGTGTAATCAAAAATGATGATCCATTCTAAAGGCATTCAAGGAAGCTGTCTTTGAAATTGACAATTTATTGTCTGAGAATATATTCACTCAGTCACAATAGCACATATCTCATACTGTATAGATATAATCATTGCTTTCTAAAGATGCTTTAGCATTTCTGCCATTAGTCATGGTTTAGGAAGAGTTCTTTGGGACTTCTTGATTAAAGCTGCTTGGCCAGAATGATGTTTCTGGAATGAGGCAAACTAGCATCTAAAAGTTAGAAAATCAGCTGCTTTAGGTGCCTCAGATAAATCACGTAACTCTTTGGGGTCTCAGTGTTGAGATCTGCCAAATGGGAATAATCAGATCGGCCTTAACTACTACACAGGATTGTTTTCATGCTCTAAACCATTCTGGTGTCATGGGTTTGGAATGAGACCGAGATTTAAGTCCCTCTGACCAGCTCTGATATTGAGCAAGGCTTGACTCTCCTTGAGCCTTGATCCCTTATCTGTAAAGTGAGAATTAGTGGCAGTTTAATGAGATAGTGACTTTAAAGCCCAGCTGTAGTTCTGTTGATGGTGGTGGTATTTACATTTCTTAAGGAAGGGAGGTGCCCTGGAACCACTTTTTTTAATGCAATCTAGCCATACTGGGAAGCTGATCTGACCCCATTAGAGCTAGAATGTTCCTCCATACCTTCCTGTGGGAGAGAGATCAGAGAGTTCAGAGCACCAACAGAATTAGGTTTTATTTTTCTCTCCCTTTTGTCGTGTGGCTCTTAGTGCTTGTTCATACTAGCCCAGCTCCCCTGTGTCATTTTACAAATGAAGAAGCTTTCTCATCAGGTAGATTGTTTGATTTGCCTTCAGAGATGTCCTGCGGAGCTCCGGATGATATTGGATCAATAGAAAATCATAGACTTTTAGCCAAAGATCTGCCAGGTCAGCGGTTCTTAACCACGACTGGGTCACAGGGCACTTTCTGACTGATAAGCAACAGCTCCTCTGCACAAAACACAAATTTTTTTTATATAAAACTCTTGGAGTTCTGTCTAAAAATACAATATGATAGAATTTCACAGAGTATGAGGAGAAAAACTGCTTCAAGAGGCTAGGAGTTAAGATGTCATATTTGCTTAACATGAACTTTTTCTTTCTCGGTCCTTGAAAATATATTTATTGTATCTCTCTGTTCTTAATACAGTTAAATTACATAGGTTCCAGTTATCTCCCCTGAGTATTCCATTTCATTAAACACTAACAATAAGAAATGGGAAATGCTCTTGTTTCATTTGCCTTTAAAAGTCCCCCCTTTTTCCTTCAGAGATCATGCTCTCATTGGAGACATGGGTTGACATTTACTTACAGATTGTTCACTTGTTTCTTCCAGTGAGTGTGTCCGTTTGAAACCAACTGACATACAGCCAGATATTTTCAGCTATCTCTTACATTTGATGTACACTGGAAAGATGGCGCCTCAGCTGATTGACCCTGTTCGATTAGAACAGGGGATCAAGTTTCTGCACGCTTACCCGCTGATCCAGGAAGCCAGCCTGGCCAGCCAAGGAGCCTTTTCTCATCCCGACCAAGTTTTCCCACTGGCCTCTTCCCTGTATGGCATTCAGATTGCAGACCACCAGTTGAGACAAGCCACCAAGATTGCCTCTGCCCCGGAGAAACTCGGTCGGGAACCCCGGCCGCCGACGTCCAGGATGAGCCAGGAACAGGTGCCTGAGGCCTCCCAGCTGTCTCAGCTGACTTCCAATCTGGCCCAGGTGAATCGGACGCATCTGACTCCCTCGGACCCACTGCAGACCTCGCTGTCTCCAGAACTCGTTTCCACTCCGGTGCCTCCCCCTCCTCCCGGGGAGGAGACCAATCTGGAGGCCTCTTCCTCAGACGAACAGCCGGCATCCCTCACCATAGCCCACGTCAAGCCGAGCATCATGAAGAGGAACGGGAGCTTCCCAAAGTACTACGCCTGCCACCTGTGCGGCCGGCGCTTCACCCTGCGGAGCAGTTTGCGGGAACACCTGCAGATCCACACGGGAGTGCCGTTCACGTCCAGCCAGCCGGGAGAAAGCCGGGTGCCCCTGTCTCTCTGTAGCAACGCCGCCGACCTGGGGAAAGACACCATGGAGGTGCCGGAGGCTGGGATGATAAGTGACAGTGAGCTGCAGCACATCTCCGACTCTCCCATCATCGACGGGCAGCAGCACTCGGAGACGCCGCCGCCCTCGGACATCGCGGACATTGACAACCTGGAGCAGGCGGACCAAGAGCGCGAGGTCAAGAGGCGCAAGTACGAGTGCACGATATGCGGCCGCAAGTTCATCCAGAAGAGCCACTGGCGGGAGCACATGTACATACACACCGGCAAGCCTTTCAAGTGCAGCACTTGTGACAAGAGCTTTTGCAGGGCCAACCAGGCTGCCCGGCACGTGTGCCTCAATCAGAGCATTGACACCTACACCATGGTGGACAAACAGACTCTGGAGCTCTGCACGTTTGAGGAAGGCAGTCAGATGGACAACATGTTGGTCCAGACCAACAAACCCTACAAATGCAACTTGTGTGACAAAACATTCTCGACTCCCAATGAGGTGGTTAAACATTCGTGCCAAAACCAGAACTCGGACGTTTTTGCCCTGGACGAGGGGCGGTCCATTCTCCTGGGCAGCGGGGACTCAGAAGTCACAGAACCTGACCACCCAGTGTTAGCTTCCATCAAAAAGGAACAGGAAACAGTGTTGTTAGACTGAATGTTACTTATCTTTTTAAAAACTGTCATTTTTACAGAGACTGTCTCCTCTCTCTTCCCCTCTCCCCCCGCCCAGTTCAGAACTGTAGTTCTCCATGGCATGATACAAACAGGTCCCCGGTCCCTCTGTCCTCCCCACCCCCTCCCTGTCCCCACCCCTTCCTCCGTAAAGGCTTTGTGCATTATAAACCTGGAACATATTTACTTCGAGTCAAGGGATATTGGAAAGATAATGGTCAGTAGTACTTATAAACTCAAATAGATTTTGAGACGTTTTAGATTATTTAAAAGCATACTTGGAACTAATGAAGGGTATATAACAAAACAAAACAAACAACTGGAATGCAATTTGGTAAGCTCAAATTATGACTTTCCCTGGGTAATAAGTCTTCCTTCTCGGAAAAATGGCAGAAAATACAGCATGCTTCTTAGAGATACCGCTGGGCTCTGTACTATGCAAAATCTAGAAGGTGTGGGGAAACTTTAAACCCAAGAAAATGTTCTTAGTGTTTATCCTCCAGGGATCTTATTTCAGAATGCATCCTTTGAGATTATGTCCAGTCGAGAAAAATCATTCGTTAAGAAATCTACTTGAACAAAACACAAAAGAGAAAAAGTAATAATGTGATGGCAATCTTAATTTTTGGATAAAACATGACAAAGCTGTGAGTTTGTGTGTTTGTAAGAGAAAATGTGTGGATATTTGCGATAAACAGGTGTATTAATGCACATGCCTTATCAAATTGCTAGCTTCTTTCAAAGTTGAACAAGAACAAAATTCTCTTTTAGTTTCTGATAAATCTGTTGGTTGTTTTAAAAATCAGATTTGAAAGTACTGTAGATTGTCTTTCTGAATAGAAAACGACATGCCATTCCAACAGCTGCCAGTGTTAAATCTGTTTTAGCACCGACCAGCTGCTTTAAATCAGTGTATGTATGCGGGAAATTGTATCTCAGAGGGGAGGTTGTAAGCAAAGCATGTAGGAACTTTAATGACTTTAAACGTTAATGCTAATAGTTTACTGGCAACATTCATTGATGCATCAAAAATGGCAAAGAAAAATCAGGATGAAAAAACCTAATTGCTGTTTGGGAAAAAACTTGATTTTGATGTTTCGTCTCCACTTTTTTTTTCTTTGAACACCTGAAATTTCCTCCGTTGGCCTGAAAGCAGTAAAATGTGTCCATTAATCTTTCCTTGGGCCAATAACAGAATGGTCTGACAGGACAAAACAGGAGCCAGAAATAAGGACCGAAGGGAAAAGGGAAGAACAGTTCATAGCTGTGCTGTACGTATATGTTTAAAACTGAATATCCCATCATCCTGTTTCATGTATAGTTGAGTTCTCAGATTTGTAAGTTTTTATACATACTTTCATTGAATAAACATTTAATTAAATGGGTATTTTATTGTATCTGTGTATTACTTTGTCTACCCAGAAAGATGCAGGGAGGGGGATGTGGCCTGAGGAGGGATCTCCTTGGTGCACCTCTCCTTCTGTCTGCAGAAAATTGGGCGGATGGGTCCCCTAACTTGAGTGGCATGTTCCACATCTGTAAAACGAAGACAGTGATAACCGCTGGATTGTCAGATTGTGGGAATCAATGAGTAAACCCTATGAAGGTGCTATGGACAGTCCAAGCTTGGCCGGGAAGGGATCTGAAGGTCATCCTACCCTACTTTGTTTTTACAAGGAAGAAAAAAGAAAGACTCCAAGAGGTGTTTACCTAAAAATGACACAAAGTCATGCTATATAAACCTAGACTCTTAAACAGTGAGAGGTTTTCACTGATTTCATCTTTTTTTAAAACTCAACTGGGTGTCTGTGTGCTAGGTGCTTTCATTTACTCCCAGTCATCCTGGCAGGCATCTGTCCCATTTGTGTGAGGAAATTGAGGCCCAAAGAAATTAAACAACACCTCTGAGGTTATTCAGCCAAATAGAGACAGCCAGGATTTAAAACCCCATGTGGCTCCCTCAAAAAGCAATGCTCTTTCTACTCCCCCAGGGATGTTCCACACCTAGCAGGCACCTTTGACCAGCCCTTGGCAATCGACAAGTCCCGTATTGTTGTAATTGACAAGCCTTTGATTCAGCAAAAGCAAGAAGTACAAGGCATAGCTTTCCTTGCTCATCTGACCTACTTTTTTGTATTTGGTTTCAGACCTAGGTTTGTCCAAATTATATTAAGAAGAGGGGAAAAAGATATTTTCCCAAACGTGCAAACATTTCTACGGGCTAGAAGCAATTGCTGGGGGAGAGGTGCCAGGTGCAGGGAAGGGAAAGCTTTTTCACCTGTTAACCTATTTGTTCTGCTATTGAGGTAATTAACTTAAATCCATTCTAAAGCCTTATATGACTGCAGTGGTCCTAAAACAAGCACATCAGAATCTCCTGGAGGGCTTAATAAAACAGACTTTCAGCCTGGCAGAGTATCTGATTCGTGCCTTCTAGGGTCAGGCCCAAGAATGTGCTTGTCTAATAGGTTCCCAGATGATGATGATGATGATACGGGGAGCCACATTTAAAAAAAAAAAAAAGATTTTTATTTGAGAGAGAGAGAGATGGCACAGCAGGGGGAGAGGAAGAAGCAGACTCCCTGCAGAGCAGGGAGCCTGACCCTGGACATCATCCCACGACCGTGGGATCACGACCTGAGCCAAAGGCAGACGGTTAACCAACTGAGCCACCCAGATGCCCCCAGGAGCCACATTTTGAGAACCACAGCATTACTCTATCATTTCTGCTATATCACTGTCCTTCCCTGATTCTACTTGCTTCTCACGATTGCAATAACCAGAGGAGCTAATAAAGGGCCAGACAGGGACCTGTGACATTTCTAGCATTCTGCTTTCTTTGAAGCAAAGTGCTCCCTAATGAGATAGACGCTCTGTACACATCGGTACAGGAACCCTTAGAAAAAATGGGCTTTATTCTAAACCTCCCTCTTCTCATTCGAAATGCCCCTGTAACCTGTGAGCACAATGCAGCTAAAGTAATCAAATACCCGAAGTAGTTTTCGGAAAGGCCACCTAGTTTCCTCCTTTGTAAAAGAGGCAGGGATCCGGGTGAGGAAACAAAATGGCGTCGGGCGGTTGGCTAAGGCCACACCACCTCTTAGAGGTAAGTACATAGCCCCTGTCTCCTAAGCCAGGGCCCTTCTGCTACCATCACACCATATGGGAAACCCTTCCTGGCTGTTAGTCGTTTCAATGTTTTTTGTCAGCAAAAGAAAAGGAACTAAAGAATCTTATCTTTGTAGTTAGGGTAGTGACGCCAGTAAGGAGACAGCCAGTAAGGAGACAAACGTGGGAGAGAACGAGGAGCCTGCATGATACACGGTCGGGAGGAACCTGGGACTGACCCAGGACACTGCAGGCTTGGTCCCTCCCACAGGCCCTCCTCCCCACGTAGCATGTCTCTCCTGTCAAGTCTCCTGGGGAGAGGTGCAGCAGGCCACAGAAGCTGAAAAGGCAACAGGGAGGAAAGAAAAGAAATGCAGATGACACACAGTGGATGTTTCATTTCTAAAAAAGCACGTCTGAAAAAGTTGTATCTTCATAACGTTTTGGGAAGATCAGTGCCTTTATTCTCAATCTACCAAAATCTTCAAGCAGGCAGCAGTGAACAGCAGTCATGATGTTGCCTCTGGTGGACAGTTTTACTTAAATTTCTCTTTCTCTTCTAATTAATATGAATGCTTTGTGGTGCATTTTGCTTTCTAGTTCCTAAATACATTCCCAACAGGAAAATCTTGTGAAGCACGTACTTCTACGTTCTGAAATGACACTGCTGTGACAAGGCGAGTAACTAAAGCCTCCTCCTCTTTCTCAGTCAGCCCACCAAAGTTTGTGTGTGAGTTTGGGGTTTTTTTTAGATTTTTCAAAAATTTATTTGACAGAGACAAGAGCACAGAGGGAGCAGCAGGCAGAGAGAGAGAGAGGGAGAAGCAGACTCCCCACCGAGCAGGGAGCCCAATGCAGGGCTCAATCCCAGGACCTTGAGATCATGACCTGAGCGGAAGGCAGATGCTTAAACCACTGAGCCACCCAGACACCACTGTCTGTGAATTTTAAGACATGTTGCAAGGTTATTTACCCCCTCTGGGTCTCCCAGGAAATACAACAGAGGAGCCATTGCCATCTCGTTGTTCTCAATTCTTTTGAGACCCACAGGTCCAGCTGTTGATCCTGCATTTGCCCTTGGATAGCTCATGGGCCTCTCTAATTGAACATTTCCCACACTAGTTATTATCTCCTGGCCCCACCCATATCAGGGCTTGGCTCCTTATGAAGGCTGGTAACCCAGAAACTTCCTTCTTCACCCCACATAGGTCCCATGACAGATAATGATGTGCCATGCCCTGTTGATTCTACCCTCCTAAATCTCTTTGATCTCAAGCATGGCTTGCAAGCCAAATGGCCACTTTAATGTCAGCCAGTATCAACTCTTGCCTCAATTATTATACTCACGTTTGCTAGTCCTCCTCCCAATCTCCAGTCTTTAATTCTCTGGGAGCTGGAAGCAATTCTCCAGATGCATTTCATTTTTTTGAAGATTTATCTGAGAGCGAGTGGGGGAGGGAGGAGCAGAGGGAGAGGGAAAAACAGACGCCCCCCTGAGCAGGGAGCCTGAGGTAGGGTGGGGCTCCATCCCAGGACCTCGAGATCATAGCCTGAGTCAAAGGCAGCTTAACTGACTGAGCCACCCAGGCGCCCTTGAGATGCATGACATTTTAGGTAGAAACTCTTAAGAAGGGCTGTCCCGGGCCTTGCGGGATGACAAGCCTCCAGAGCTCCAACACATTAAATTCCAGTAACACCGTTATCACTGAAACCAAAAACGCTACAAGGGAATAGAGTAGAACAGCACTGTAACACCTCCTTGGGAATCTCTAACCTGTGAGGATCATTTCACTTCCCGAAGTTATTTTAATGATTTATAATAAATCTCACTCTCTAAAATGGCCCACTGGCCGACTCTGCAATATTTGTTAAGTCTTTCAAAGGAGCACAAATTCTGTTCAGGTTTCAAGTTCTAGAAGAAACCCTACCTGCTTTTTCCAGACATGAGGTGAGCTCCTGAAGCTAACAGGAATGAGGAGAATCAAGCACAATGTGGTTTTTAAATTAACCTAATTTATAGTATTGCCTCTGTGCTAGTTAATTATACCAAGTTACTAGGAATTAGAATAAAAGGTAGAGCACAGGGTTGAGTTAGAGGTGGGCTTTAGCACTCAATAGACTGTCGTAGGAAAACAGCATGTTCAGTCCTGTTTTTTTCATTAAGGAAATGCTATTCTACCTCTGGTCTCCAAACATGAATGTTATGGTGACGTTCTCTTTTTTAAGATTTTGTTTATTCATTTGAGAGCGAGTGAGCACCAGCAAGGGGGTGGGGAGGGTCAGGGGGAGAGGGGGAAGCAGACTCCCCTCTGAGCAGGGAGCCCAAGGTGGGGCTCAATCTCAGGACCCTGGGATCATGTCCTGAGTCCAAGTGAGACGCGTGACTGACTGAGCCACCCAGGCGCCCCTGCAGCTCCTCTTCAGAGGTTAATGTCACACTTCTTGTGTTAAAATTTGCAATGTCAACAAGCAGTGGAAGAATATGTGAAGTTCTGAGATCACGTCACTCGAAACTGGAGGTGCGGCACCGTAACAATGTCTTTTATAGAGAGATCTAAAACGCAGGGTTGATTTTTAAGCTGTGACGGCATTAAAAAAGTCATGACCATCTTCACCACCATGCCACTGCCAAGTCCTGGTCACCTTAGCCAAAACCTTAAAAGTTAAAAACAAAACAAAAATGCTTAAGTGACTTAAAAGCTGGTGTTGTGTGTGTGTGTGTGTTTAAGATTTTATTTATTTGACAGTGGGGGAGAGAGAGAGCACAAGCAGGCAGAGTGGCAGGCAGAGGGAGGGAGAAGCAAGCTCCCCGCTGAGCTGACATGGGGCTCCATCCCAGGACCCCGGAACCACCTGAGCCAAAGGCAGACACCAAACCGAGCCACCCAGGCACCCCATGAAAAGCTGGTGGCTTAAATCTCCGCTTTCTCATACGTAAAATTAGGACCCAGATCCCCTGATCATTTCCAGTGACACAGGTGGTGATGGTAAGGAATTCGGTGGGGAGAAGAAATCTGCATTTGCACAAGAATTGTGCCTGGATGTCCTGCATCCATTTCCCAAATCACACATTAGGAGAGACAGTGACATAGACCTGAAGTTCCAGGACGCTGGCTGTGTGCTCATTCTCCATCCTTGCACCATTGGGATCCTGGGGGCTCCATCCATTTCTTTCCTTGTAGAGCTGGGGGAGGGGTTTCTAAGTCTGCTTCTAGTTACTGGTCAGGATTGCAGAGGAGGTCTGTGTGACTATCCAAAAACCGTGTTTTGGGGAGTTCGAGGTCAGCCAGAGGCTTAGAGATTCTAATTAAAGGGCCCTTGGCCCCCAAAAGGTTCAGAATCACTGATGGGACTAGTCCCAGGTACATTCCAAACTCCGACGCTCCGTGGAAAATGTTGCAAAGGATGGGTAAGTAATTAAAAGAAGTTAAATGTGTGATGATTATCACAACAGTAGGGAAAAGCAATCAAAACTGAATTAAGGTGAAATTACGGAAAGAAAATCCATGGCATTTAAAGGTCGCATTTTATTTAGATAAATGAAAAATTGCCCCCAAACAGAACTAGTCATCAAATATTGTCTCAGGTTAAAAGGAAACTGCTATGCTTGAAGCTTACACTGAAAGCTAAAATTTCCAGCCCTTGACTATTTGTAGCTCCAAACAGCAAAGGAAAATACTGGAACACAGTATTTGTAACAGAGAGAGGCAACTCATGTGTACCATTAGCAAAATCACCTGAGGGGGAACATTTTATATTCCTCAATTACAAGAAGTGGGGAGAGTTTACAAGTCTTGCATTGCGTTCTACTGTACATGGCTCCACATTTGCCAAAAATAGCAAAATATAGGCACTTGCTGCAACTTCTGCAGTTTACATTTGGTTATTATGTACTTCATAAATTAACAGCAGCTTTAGAATTATAATACAGAATTATATTTCATGCTACTGTTAATAGCATTCCTCTGGTTAATGAAAGTGTTGCTTAACAGACATAGGTATAGAGCTCGCACAGAAGTAATCCGGGGCACATCCAGAGAGGAGTATGAAAAGCATAGTCATGAAGCAAACACTGCTGGAAAACCACCTGCCAAGGCCAGAATGACGTGGCCACAGGTGGTCTGAGACAAACACAAACAGAACAGAGTGGGCGGATAGTGTTTTAAACAAAAACAACAACAAAAAATCATTTACCACGCGACTACACGAATCTTTAATCGGTTCAAAGCGAAGCATCCTCATGTCATAGAGACAAAGTCAGTGTTTGGACCTATCAGGACCCCCTTACAAATTGCTCTCATCTCCAGTACCTCTTGGTTGATCTTCAAAAATTGACACCAGCACTTGGATTTTTTTTAAGTCTCAAGTTGGCAAAAGATATTTAGATCAAAGGGTTTGTTTTTAATTTGGGGATTTTAAAGTTTAATAATGAGCCTCAGATGACTATTATGAGAATAATTCCTAAAAGGAGAGTAAACATTTCCCAACTACGAGGCCATACACTGTTATCATAAGGTGTCTCTCTAATATGGCCCCTTTCTTGGTCATCAGGTTTGTTGATCCAGGATCAACTACTTTCTGCTTTTAACAGCCTATTTTCCTTCTGCTAAACTAGTCTTTCTCGAACATCTAGAATGCTTTAAAATCATTACCTAGCAGTCGTAATTTAAGTTTGCAAACTGGAGTTCTGCGTTTGAATGCAATTTAAGAAGCATACGTGCCCAGGCCATTTTGACGTGTGAAAAAGTGGAACACTACGCAGGTACTGTGGCCATTGTCTGACCAAGTCTTTTACATACTGGCATAAAACAGAAATCATTCTGACACCTTAAAAAAAAAAATTCCAAAATCATCTGTTGGGCCAGGTATTTTTACTATTAAGCCGCCTCAAAAATTTCTTTCTAGCCATTTCTCATTGTTTAAAACCAAAAATAATAAAAGAAAATTGACCTTTTCAGGTAGACACCACCAGATGGTAGCACTGACTCTGTTCTGTCCCTCTGAGAAGCTCCTGGGTGATCTCAGCTGATGCCTCTCTGTGGGGAGTTCCTCTGACCATTACCTCAAACCAGTACCCAGTGGAGCCATCACGTAGTGACCACACTGGAAACTTCTACCTTATCTGCTTTTAGAACTCAGCTCACATGCCCCAGAGGCTTCCTAGTATCTAATAAAACCAGCAAATCTAAGTGAAGCAAATATTTTATTTAAATCAGTTGTCAAATCACAGTTTATCCAAATGAACATAATGCAATATTGTCCTTAAAAGAGTGGGCACAAATATGGCACAGACACAATCCAGGACCTACCAAAATACCGTTTGTCAAGAACCTGACTTTACTCCATGCTGTGGGAATGTTGTCCAGCACAGAAGAGTAGAACCAAAACCTTAAGCAGTTAATTGTTTTCTTGATAAGATGAAAAACATTTCCCACTACTTTGCCTCAGGATTTAAACACACTCATCTGTCCAAACAGCCATAATTCAGAAAAAGGGCTTAAAGTTAATCTGCTACTGAAAAAAACTCCCTTCCAACCCCCACTGGGCTAGAAAGAAAAATTTCACAGTAACAATGGAACATTCTGTATGTTTCTCCCCCAACCCCCCAAAAAAGCTTTTTATTTTCAGCACATTGTGCATGATAGGGAAATGACCAATTTTAGAGCGATATGAAACACAGACGACCCTATTCCTTAGTGGATTTTAAAGTACAAACTCTAGCTTCTGATCAGGAATGTTGTCTCTAGGACACTTGTTTTCAAGGTTACAGCTGAGGCTTAGAGCTTCCCAAGGCTTGACTACGGCTGCATGCCCCGCCATGTCCTGCGCGATACAAAAGGAATGTACCATACTGCACATTTCCTTAATCGTTAAGAAAAAAATATACAATAGATACAGAAGGAGGGTTACTTAAAACATACATATAAATACATAGAGGAGGATACTCCAGTTTGAGAAGCTGAACTAGGTTTGGCCAACTCCAGTTCTGGGTGAAGAATTTAGGACCTTAAATCAGAAACATTACAATACGGCATCAAGGGAAAGCAAAGGGGTAGCCCTGTGAAGAGGAGTGTGAGACAGTCTAGCTCCCGATGCAGCCTCAGGGTTGTCAGGGTGCTCCAGAAAGGAGGTCAGTTGAGGGGCCTGTTCTTCCGTTCTGTGTCTGAAACACTGGTCTTGACTCTCGTCAGCAGCGTCCGTCTTCCTCCTACTGCTCGTCTTCACATTCTGGTCTTGCAAACACGTGGGCTGGACCTGTAGGAGGAAGGAAGAATCAAGAAGTCAACCACAAGTCTTCTCCTCCCTCCTTTGTTCCAGGAGCAGAGAAAGCGCTCAGAGCAGAGTGCCGCCCCCGGGGAAGCAAGAGCGTCAGGACTCCCGGCAGGTCAGGCTGGGCCACCCCAAAACGTGGCACCTGTGGCTCCCCAGCACCGGCATTCAGGTATGTCACATGCACTGGGCAATTTTTAAGTGCCTGTTACTACTGATGGGGAGCAATTTTTTTTTTCTAGAAAGTTATCAACTAAAATTTCAAGCTGTAGGATATCAACTTACTATGGACTTCTGGTTATAAAGAAAAATTCAATAAACTGGCTAGTATGGTGCTGGGAGCACAACATGTTTCTTATGCCTTCGAGCCAAACACACACGTGCACGCTTGTGCACACACACACATGCCCCTTCATTTTCTCTGAAAGCAGGCACCTACGGGTAAAATGAGCTCATTCTTTTCACGACACCAGTAAGACTGATGGCAGGTCAGTGAGGGGAAAAAGGAAGGGAACCTAGATCTCCTTGACTGCTCTTTCCAACTAAAGGTTCTGCATAAGTCAATGATTCAAACTCCTGCTTTCCTTGTAACAAATTTGCTGTCACATGGCAAGAAAGAGGGAAGGATTGCTTTAGGAGAAAAGGAAGCTGGCTTACATGATGTTTTAGGATCCTGTGGGTTCTGATTTTGCTGGTTCTCCCTCCTGTTTCTGAGTGTCATCCTGTGTTTGGGGTTTGATTTCTTCTGACTCGCTGTGGACTTTTCCTTGCTGAAATTCTGCTTCCTGGCCACCCTCCTTCTCTTTCACTGTTGGTCCATCTGCGTCCGCGGACTCTTTGCTTAAGCTTCCTGGGGCCTCGGCATCTTCCCGGGCTGAGCGCTGGTTCTCAGGGTCATCAATAGCACCACCTTTTTTATCTTCTCGGGATTCAGACAGGGACTCCTCTAGCCTTTCTTCTAACCCAGCATGGTCACCATCTTCTGGAATCGACTCGGTTCCGGTTGTTTCTTTCTTCTCAGACGATAGAACTGCCTCTTCAAGCTGCTGGTCACTTACACTGGAACTTTCTACCTCAACACTTGTGATCTTTGCTGACGCTTCACTCACGGCTTCGGAAATGTCAGAGAGTGTCTGTTCCACGGTGGTGAGCGTGGATTCTTCTTTGGCTGCCTCCGCTTGAGCTCCATCCTGTGATGAGGCCTGGAGGTCCCCTTCTTCGGTCTCAGTGTGTGGTCCTGCCTCTGGGGTGTCCACGATCATCAGCTGAGCCTGTGTCTGCAAACCCGCAGCTGTTTCTTCCGTGCTCACTAACTGGTCAACAACGGTCTGGATGACATTTTGTACGAGTTTACTGCTCTCAGTCTCAAGTTCCAAAATCTCGTTTTCTGCCTTTACATCTTCCTTTCTTGCTTCACACACCGGGACTTCCTGACAAGCCGCCGGCGTGTCCTCTTCATCTGTGGACGGTCTCCGTGGTGTGGTTTCATCTCCTTCTAGGTCGGCACAGATGCCTGGTTCAGGCACCGCCGCGCCGGGTACCGGTACCGACTCTGGCTGAGCCGCGGTCTCCGTGGGCACCTCGACCTCCCCTGGCTGGGCAGTCAGGTCTTCGGCTTTCTCGGAGGGTTCTTCTTCTGGTACTAACTGTGCATCTGCAGATTCCAGAGTTTCCGTGGTTTCTAAAATCTTGACCGATTCTCCTAAGACCTTCTCCTCCAGCGCCGCAGCCGCTGGCGTCAATGACGCCTCTGAGCCCTGGCTGTGAACTTCTGTGCATACTGCCTCCTCCTGCACGAGCCGCGTGGAACGTTCTTCGGAAGCAGTAACCTCGTCTTCCCCGTCGATGATGGCCACGCTCTCCGTCTGCTCCTCAGATCCGCTCACAGCTGGTATCCGCTCAAGTTCCTGCTCGGTGGCTTGAGGTGGCCTTGCTTCCGTTTCCTCCCTTTCTCCTTGAACAGCCATCTCCCTCTCCGCGGGGGTGGGAGACGGTGCAGGGCTCTGGACTTGAGCACCGCCCTCCTTCTGAAATTCGGGTTCTTCAGGAGCCTCATCTTGAAGGGCGACCTCACTTGTCATGTCCTGACGGATGGCGGTTTCGGGGTCTGCAGGCATGTCGGGGCCTTCGACGGGCCGTTTCTCTTGACTTTCCCTGTCGGGAAACTGACCTTCCTCTTGAAGCGCGTCTGTCTTCAAAAGAATGGGTACGGTTTCCACTGGTATCTCTTCGTCCGTATGTTCTAGAACCTCTTCCGTTTCTGACTGTCCTTCATTTTCTTCCTGGGAGGGACAACTAGCAGGTGCTGGAGGAAGTGCCTCCGCCTCGGTGACCTGGGACGGTGCACCCGGCGCGAGCTCAGCATCTCCGTGCGGCTCCAGGATCTGCTCTCGCTGTGCTACGTGGAGCGCGTCAAGATCCGCTACAGGGGTGCTTCCGTTCGTCTCGCTGTCTGTAAGGGTTTCAGCTGAGTCAGGAGCGACAGCCGGCTCCAGAATCAGTTCTGATTTTACCCCAGCCAAGGTTTCCGCCTGACAGGTGGTTCTCAGCTCACTGGACTCTACGCTGTCTGTGCCCGGAGGAACTTTCTCGAAGCTTTCTGGGGCAGCCTGTCCGACGACTTGCCCTTGTGTCAAAGTCTCAGCTTTCGCTTCCTGGGCACATACTTCCGGCCCTCCATCCACTTCTTTCTTCAGGTCCAGCCCTTCAGACTCCTCTACCGCTTCCTCCACCTTGGCTAGTATTTTGGCTCCTACTTCCCGCATCGTCTGCGTCATGTCTTCTGGCGCTCTGGTGTCAGGCGGCGGTGATTCTTCTCGAACTTTTTCCGCAACTGCCTGCAGGACCTCTTGAGTCCGCCTCTCTTGGTCCCCCAGGTCTGGCACACCGCCTTCCACCTCCTGAACGGGTGTTGCTTCCTCTGTGGTGCCTGGGGAGTCGGTGAGCTGAGAAACGGCGGAGACCATGTCGGCGGTCTCTTCGGCACCAGACGCTTCTGCTGCTTCTTCAGCACGAAGTGCCTCTGCGGCCTCTGCAGCGGTCACGGCTTCTGAGGTTAACTCCGCTTCACTCACGACTGTGTCATCTGTGGCATCTTGACCCTCCGGCAGAGTTTTGGTAACAGCGGAGGTTTCCTCTGCAAGGACTTCTCCTTCGAATACCTCCCCAGTTAGGGGTTTGGCTTCATCTTCTGTTTCTTCAAGCGGTTCTGTCACCGAAGTGGATATCCAAGATGGCGACCTCTCTTCGACATTGCTAACAGCCCTTGCCACGTCAAGGACAGTCACCGTCACCCCATGAACCACACTCGTACTGATCTCCTCTGACACAGACACGGCTACCTGCTGCTCCGGCTTCTCCTCACTTTTCTGGGCTTGCTGTGCTTCGATTTTCTCCCTTTCCACCGCATCATACTCAGACAGAGGTACCACGGCCGGGACATCAGAATCATCTTCGTTGACCTCTGCTGGCCCTACATCTTCCACAGCGGCTTGTTCTGCCTTCCCATCGGACCTTTTCTTCCTTCGTCCGGGAATAAATTTCTTAATGGAAACCCAAGACTCTTCCTTTCCAGGTTCAACATCTGAAGCTGAATGTTCTATACCAGACCCAGGTCCAGAGTCTTCGCTCTTCTCCTCCAGTTTTGACTTCGATTTTTTTCTTGGAGTGACTAATCTTTTGAAGGACTCCCAGGTGGAAACTCCCTCCCCCTCGGTGGGGCTTCCAGCCTGCTCAGGTGAGGAGCTTCCTGGCCCCTGATCATGTTCTTGGGAACTGGCAAGGGCAGCGTCTGGTCCTGTTTCTTTGTCTTTTCCAGCATCATCTGGTTTCTGGCTGTCTCCTCCCATTGCTCTCGGTTCCCCTTCATCATCAGAAGATGACGCTTTTCTTGCTCTTTTCTTGGATGATCCCACACAAATCAAAGCTTCCCAAGATACTGAAGTATCCACTTTGCGCTTCGGCTCTTCTGGCTTCTGCTCTTCCCCATTTCCTTTGGCTTCCTCCTGCAACTCAGACGCCGCGCTCTCCGTGGAAGACAAGGTGGCACTCTTGACTTTATCTACTTCATCTTCTTTATCACTTTCAGAAAGCCTTCTGACACGTTTCTTGGGCGTCACCATCTTTTTGAAAGATGCCCAGGGAGTAACACCTTCTCTCTTCTTCTCGCCGTCAGAAATAGTTCCTTCCTCAGCTTCCCCATCCTGGTGTGCGTCGGCGATGCCCTTCTCTAGACACGTGATCTCCTCCGGTTCCTCAGGGGATGAAGCAGAGCTCTCGCCCTTCTGTTCATCTGTACTATCTGGAGACTCTGCAGCAACGTGCTGCTGCTCCCCCGACTCTTCATCCCCTCCTCCTCTTTTCCCTTTCTGTTTCTTTCCGGACAGCTTTTTTAGGCCAGTGCTAGTGAAAAGTTTCTTTAAAGGGCTTCCTTGCACTTTCGTTCTCTCTTGTGAGGACAGCATGTCCACCTCACTCACGACGCCCTCGGGCTGTGCAGAGGGCGCCTTCTCCTCGGGGCTCAGGTGGGTCGGCTGGGCGTGTTGGTCCCCTCCGGGGGCGCACACTTCTCTCGTCTTGACCAGCTCCTCAGCAGGTTCGGCCTTCTCCAGCTCGGCCTGTGTCTCCTCCCCTTTCTCAGATGGCAAAGGCTCTACTTCTTCCCCTACCTCAGCCTTCTCCTCTTCTGTCGTCTTCTCCGGCATGCTAACGTGGACTTCGGCAACAATCTCTACTTTATCATCAAACACTTCGCTTGCTAAAGGGGCGGCTTTCTCTTCAGGGGCTCCCGGGGCTTCATCTTCGGAGGGCAGCTCCACCTTCTCGTATTCCGCCGACAGTCTGGCAGCGCTAACACTCTCAGTGACCTCCCGTGGCTGTGGCTGCTCCCGTGGCTGCTCCGGGGCAGCCAGTTTCTCAGCAGGATCTTCCACCTTTTCCTGTTCTTCCGTGTCTCCTTTCTCTGGCTCTTGGTCCTTTTTCTTCTCGGAAGCTTCCAGCTCCTCCTCCTTAGGCTTCCTGAAACTGGTCTTTTTTCTCCAGCCAGCCCAACCTTGAGTGAAGAATTTTTTGAAGGGAGATGCTGTTTCACTAGCCACAGGACTAGCTGGAGAGTCTGGAGATTTGGTTGGTTCTTTTTGTTTTCCTTCTCCTTCCTCTTTGCCTTCTTCTGCTGCTTGACCAGACTCAGCCTGAAGAGAAGTTTCTGTGCTGCTTTGCTCAGGTTTAAGGGTTTCTTCGGGTTTCTCTGTGGATTGTTTTAGTTCCCTCTCTTTGGCTGTTGCTTCTCCGGGCTCCTGGCTGGGCTCCTGGCTGGGCTCCTGGCTGGGCTCCTGGTGGTCACCAGCCCCGTCTGCCACTCCCACTTCTTCACCGTCATCTTTTTTGACAGTGAGCAGCTGCACGGTGTCAGACTTCTCGGTCTTATCCTTTTTTACCGTGAATTTAAAGCCAACAAACTTAAACACCTTCTTAAAGCCAACATCATTAGCCTGGGACTCAGCGGGTTGTATGAGCTCTTCTAAATTGCTTTCCGAAGAAGGAATCTGGTCGATGATTTCAGGCATTTCCTCCTGCCCGTCCTTTGCCATGTCTTGAACAACCACGGAGCCAGCAGCCATCGCTTTATCTGAGGCTCTTTCACTCACATCTTCAGACTCTCTCTGCCCAACTGTTAAACAGAAAAAGGAGGGTGGTGGAGAAGAATAAAATTATTACAGTTCAGAAAAATTCCATATTTAAAAAACATAACAAGTAATACTTTCTTTAATGTCAGACAATTTCATGATAGGCTAACAGTCTTCTCAGGATTTGTAAATCTCAGTCCATGAGGCAGCAGCTACTTCTTTCAAATGACCTTTAAAAATTCAGGTTTAAAGATACTACTCTGCTCCTTCTGTTCCCTGTGAAGGGAAAGTTAACACACTCGCGTACCAGAATACTAGTTAAATGTAAGTAGCTACAACATCACTAAAGTGGGGCAAGCAGATGGTGTAGGTTCTGTTGCAATAGGAAATGGAATCAATCATCACACCCCGTGACCTAGAATCCATCCTGTTTTAGAAAAATAAGCTAACTAACAACAAAAGAATCTAGACAAATCTAAAGGAGGGGCATTCTATGTGACAACTAGCTGGTGGTCTCTTTGACGAGTCCCAAACAATGGACGAGAGCTGCATGGGGAAATTCTGGACTGGGGTTGGGAAAGTGCAAGGAACAATTTATCATGACAGACAGGAGGTGCTCAATAGTGTAATGCAGAAACTTGAATCGTTATGCCATACACCTGCAACTAATGTAATGCTGTAGGTCAATTAGACTCAAACAGAAATTTTTTTTTTTAAAAAAAGGTGGTGCTCAAAAGCTGAGAGAGGCTTATCAGACGGACACAGGAGTCAACTTGAAGGGGCCTCCTGCTGGACCAACACTGAAGTATAAGAAAGAATAATGACAAGGATGGGGTTACAAAACACTGAACAAAAGAAGAATCCATGAATCAACAGTGATACTAAAAAAGTAAATAGGGGGAACAGGGAATACTTCTTCATGACAAGTGCCAATCAATAAATTTAGATATAATTTCCACAGTGATCTGTAGTCACTCATTAGAATTTCAAAATTGTACTGCATCAAGATTCACATCATTAAGGACAAGAGTTAACAAAAATGCTTCTTTTACAGCCGATTACGTAGGCTCCTCCTAGGGGATGGTAAACAGCTGTTCAGCCATGAAAAGGTGGAGCATTACGGTCTTTGAAGATGTATTTGTGTCATTCATCAGGTACGATCCACTTACATGAAATAACATTAAGTGGATTTTCTTTTATAGGTATTTGGGGAAGAGAAAGCCATGTGTTAGTTCAGTTCATCACTAGGGTCAACTGACCTAGACTTTTTCAGTTGCTTAGAAAAATAAAAAATCATTTCTCATTATGTTAAATATAAAAAATATGCAACACTGTTTCTTGGCAAGTGTGGTTACAGTAAGTTTTACTCTTTTGAATGTGGGTGTGACTAAATAAATTTGGAACTAGTCATATCACCATTAAAATCAGCCATTCAGAAACAAACAAAAAAGACAGGAGTCAGGGGAGAAAGGACTTGAACGCAGAGCAAGGAAAACTGTCTGATCTGCGATTGCTTAACTGGTCATCTCACTTGAAAAAGTCTAGCTGGCTGTTTGTCATCACATTAAGAAAACTGCTCTTTACCAATGCCTTTGTAGTAACTTATTCAGTCAAAAATCCAGAAATGCTAAGACCATTGGGTGAAAGGTTGTTAAGAAACCTATAGTTTTAGAGTATCGACACACAGATCAAAGGCAAAACTTCCTTTACAGTGGAAAAACCTGGCAAGCACTGCCTTAAACTTAACATCCCCAGTAATGGAACAAAACTATCATTGCACTTTCTGACGTGAGGCCCTGGAAGGCCAGTAAATCACTCACAGTACTCCTGCCACATATGCTTAATGGAATCTAACTGTGAGGAAACAATCAGATCAATCAATGAAGGATATTCTGTACAACAACTAGCTTGGCTGGATACGTCGATGTCACAGTGGACAAAAATCAAACAAAAACCCAAGCAGACTGTCTGCAAGTAACTTTCAAATAGTTTAAGGAGAGAGACTGCGGGTGGGGGTGTGCAGGACAGAGAATGTGCTAGAATCTCAGTAACTTAGATCAAGCATATATGGTTGTGTATTATATTTGTCTATAGTTTTGAAATTTTTAAAAAGATTTTTCTTATGTATTTATTTAAAAGAGAGAGGAAAGCACCAGCAGGGGGAGGGGCAGCGGGAGAGGGAGAAGCAAACTCCCCGCTGAGCAGGGAGCCCGATGCAGGTTTCGATCCTGAGAGTCCGGGATAATGACCTGCGCAGAAGGCAGCCGCTTAACCGACTGAGCCACCCAGGCGCCCTCTATAGTTTTGAAATTTAAAAGAAAAAAAAAAAAATCACTGAGGTTTTAAAAAAGGAAATCAATGTGATTCAATAAAGGGAGGGAGATACTGTGCTAAACTAATAAATTTAAGAAGCATAACAATAAGACATACTACGCATGGCCCTAGACTGGTTATCAGTTAGGGCAAACTACCCAAAAGACATTTTTGGCTTTTCTTGGGAAAATGTGATTATGACTTAGGATGAGATGAGATGAACTTTTACTGAAAGGAAATAGTTGAAATTTAACTTAAAAAAAAAACAAACCAGGTTATCAAACAGTATATACAATATGATTCCATTTTGGTTTAACCCACCCTCTACCACCCCCTACCCTGCCCCTGGCACACACATACCCCTCACATGATCTCTGGGGGATAGAAATGTGATTTTTTTTTAATTAGTATTTTTTAAAGATTTGTTTATTTATTTGAAAGAGAGAGAGAGAGTGAGCACAGAGTGGGGGGAAGGGCAGAGGGAAAGGGAAAGATCTCAAGCCAACTCCCCACAGAACACGGAGCCCAACTCGAGGCTAAATCCCACTACCCTGAGATCATAACCTGAGGTGAAATCAAGAGTCGGGAGTCGGATGCCCAACCAATTGAGCCACCCAGTTGCCCCTATGTTTTAGTTTTGCTTCTATGAATTTTATTTTCTCTAAGTCAATTAAAATGGACACAGAAAAGGTCTTAATAAAATTATAGCAATATACTTGCTATATGCCCACAGCATAAAATGAAGTTTAATACTATATACAGTATCCATACCAATACTTAGAATATATCCATAAATATATGAAATACAGATATATTTGCAAATACATATAAAACATGGTCCTCATAGGCTCACAGAGTCCACTTGAGATTCTCACTGCCTCTCCCCTTACCCCTCCCCTGGCTCTCTCGCTCACTCTACAATAAATAATTTTAAAAATTTGTTAATTTCCCTAATTACAAAACTACATTCATGAAGAAAACTTTACCCAAACCTTTTTCATGTAACGCAAGAGATGTGACTTTTTCTTTTTTTTTAAGATTTTTATTTATTTATTTGACAGAGAGAGGGGGGAAAGAGCACAAGTAGGGGGAATGGCAGGCAGAGGGAGAAACAGACTACCCGCTGGGAAGAGAGCCCAACTTGGGGCTCGGTCCCAGGACCCTGGGATCATGATCCCAGCTGAAGGCAGACGCTTAACCAACTGAGCCACCCAGACACCCTGAGATGTGACTTTTTTAAAAAGGTGTACAATAGCATTGAAAATACACTAGAGAAAAAAGTCAAACCCCAATAATAAACTCCATTCTAGTACAATTTTACTAAAAATGTATGTAAATATAAATTTCCTTCATGTATGTAAATATAAATTTCCTTCCAGCAAGCATGAGAGAAAAACACTCATTAAGTAACCTTTCTAAAATTCACTGGAAAATGCAGAGACATTTTGCTTACATAGTGGGAGAAAACAGGTGTTACACACACCATTTTCCTCCCTCTTTTTCCTCCACGCTCCGAAATCTGTTTCATTTTGAAACACTTTTTCTTAAATTCTGGGATGACTGGAATGTTTGCAGTCACAACTAGAGAGACAAAAATGAACAGCTGCCAACTGGCGGAACAAAACAGCTACCGACAGCTCCAGCGGACCTACCAATACTGAGATCGTCTCTATACAGAGCAGTTTATGGGCTGAACCCATTTCTTTAAAGAGGGATATAGGATCACAAGAAAATTTTAAATCCTAACTGGTCAACCAACGGGTCTGCAGTCTCTAGTGACCTAAAAAATCCTAGGAGCTAGTATCGTCAGAACCATCTTCTGGGTGCTAGGGTGGCTCTCAAAGCCGAACCGCCCGCCGTATCCCCAGGCGAACCTCCGCTGCCACTGGGGGACGCGCTACTCACAGCAAAGGTTACTCCACCAGGGCATCGCGCGCCGCCAGCCGGCAGAGAAGCGCTACAGGGGCCGGGGAGGCCCAAGCTGCTTCTCCCAGCTGCCCCATGGCAGAATGGACACTGAGGCCGCTGGCGAGGGCGCCCCCTGGAGGCCACCGCGTGCGTCACAGAGGGCATAGCCTCCTCGTGGCCCAGGGGCCAGGTGCTCTGGCCTCACAAGCCTGCAAGGAAAGCGCCCTGGAGGGTCCTGCGCATCACCCCAATGGGTCTCTTCAAACACAAGCACACTCAAAGTCTGAAAATCATCATGGCTAAATGACTGGCAAACGGCTAGACCTCAATACTGTTGGATTCCTGAGCTGCCTCTCTGATCTGAGCTATTAGGTGGTAGACTCCGAAGTCGCAATGCACAGCGATCGCGGAAGGGATAGCAGGATGCGCACATGGTATGGGTTGGTTTGGTTTTAAGAACTGTTAACTTCCTGAGTTTAAAAACAAGAACTGGTGGGGGCGCCTGGGTGGCACAGCGGTTAAAGCGTCTGCCTTCAGCTCAGGGCGTGATCCCGGCGTTATGGGATCGAGCCCCACATCAGGCTCCTCTGCTGTGAGCCTGCTTCTTCCTCTCCCACTCCCCCTGCTTGTGTTCCCTCTCTCGCTGGCTGTCTCTATCTCTGTCAAATAAATAAATAAAATCATCTTTAAAAAAAAAAAAATAAAAAAAAAAATAAAAACAAGAACTGTGGACCTCGTGCATGTTCCCATTACAAAGCTATCCTTTAGGGTCACAACGCCTTTGGGCTTGAAGGAAGAATTCACCTTGTCCTTCCAACTGGTGAAGAAGCGGACTTCAAAAAAGGTTATGTGGTTATTGCAAAATGGTACAACCACTTTCAAAGACAGTTTGACAGTTTTCCGTAAAACTAAACATTTTCTTACCATGATATAGCAACCCTGCTCCTTGGTACTTAACCCAAATGAGTTGAAAACATGTCTACACAAAAATCGACATATGGATGTTTATAACTTTTTTCATAATTGCACACACTTGGAAGCAACCAAGATGTTCATTATATGAACGGATGAATAAACTATGGTACACCCAGAAAATATAACATTATTCGGTGCTAAAAAGAAATGAGCTAACAAAGACATGAAAAGATACAGAAGAACCTGAAATGCATTATCACTGAGTGGAAGACGCCATTCTGAAAAGGTTACAGACTGTATGATTCCAATCATATGGCATTCTGGAAAAGGCAAAACTACAGGGACAATTAAAAAAAAAAAAAATCAGTACTGCCCAGGGTTGGGGGAGGGAAGGATGAAGAGGCAGAGCACATAAGATTTCGTGGCAACAAAACTATAGTTATCCCTTGAACAGCATGGGTTTGAACTACGCAGGGCCCCTTATACATGGATTTTTTCAATAAACACAGCACAATACTGTAAATGTATTTTCTCTTATGATTTCCTTAATAGCATTTTCTTTTTCTAGCTTACTTTTATTGTAAGAATAGAGTGGATCATATATATATAGCATGCAAAATATGTTAGTCAACTACTTATATTATCCGTAACCCTTCTAGTCCACAGCTGGCTAATAGTATGGTAAGTTTTGCAGGGGTCAAACCCTATATTTGGATTTTCGGCTCTTAGGCCCCTAACCCCATGATGTTCAAGGTCAACTATACACTATGATACTCTAAGGGTAGATACATGTGACTATTGTATCATTTGTTCAAAGCCCACAGAATGTACAACACCAAGAGCAAACCCTAACATAAACTATGGACTTTAGGTGATAACGATGTGTCAATGTAGCTTCATCGACTCTAACAAATGTACCACTCTGGTGTGAGATTCGATTGTGGGAGACGCTATGCCTGTGCGGGGGGGGGGGGGGNGGGGGGGGGGGGGGCGCCAGGGAGCATACAGGAACTCTCCGTACTTTCCACTCATTTTTTCTATGAACCTAACACTGCTCTAAAAAATACAGTCTATTTTTTAAAATGGTCACATGACTTGGCCAAGTGTCATATGGTAGGGGTGTGGCATCTCTGCTGGACCAAAGCTGGAGGGGGAACATTAAATACGAACAAAACAGTTTGTCTTTTTAAAAGAAATATTAATTCCATATACTTTCAAAGTGTTAAAATGCCTATTTTCCATAAATTACAACATTTTTATAATCTTAAAAAATATCTTATGTATATATTTGATAGACAGCACAAGCAGGGGGAGCAGCAGGCAGAGGGAGAAGCTGGCTCCTCACTGAGCAGGGAGCCTGATATGGGACTCAATCCCAGGACCCTGGGATCATGACCTGAGCTGAAGGCAGACACTTAACCAACTGAGCCACCCAGGCGCCCCAACATTTTATAATTTGTAACAGCCACTTATGACAAGAGAAAGTATTCAGACATGTCAACTCCCATTCTTAGATGGAAAAACTGCTATTACGTCTGATGTAAACAGCACTTCTATTTCAGGATTAAAAAGCAATTATTGATGGTTATAGTCATGCTATTTAAAAAAAAGAAAGAACATGTATATCCTACCCACGTACTCACAGAGTCAAAAGATCACTCGACCACCATTTTGCAACCATTATGGTAAAAACTGAATAAGGCAAGATCTATGGGTGCTAAGTGGGGGATGGGAGGGAGTGGGCAGGATATTTACATGCTTACTAGCTGTAAGGGTGGCGAAACCAGCAAAAACTTATCAACCTCTGTTAGGGCCAGTTGCACACTGTGTGTAAAATCTTGACAATGACACAGCAGCATCTGTAGCTAAGAAAGCATAACCTAAAGTGAAAAAGGAGAAAATAAACACAAAGGAATGCAGTGGAAATGGGGAGAGGAGAGCTAAATGCTTCAAACATGTCAATGTCTTCTTAAAAGACAAAGACTACAGAAATGTTCCAGATTAACAATGAAGCCAAAGAATGTAACACATAACACTGGACCCACAGATGGATCTCACAATGCAAGGTAAGAAATGCTAAAATGGACATCGTTAAATTAGCTACAAAATTGGAATAAGGATGACAGATTACATACAACTGCTGTAATGATGTAAATATAGGACACATACTGTATTTCGGTTATAAAAGAGATTATCTCTCTTCTTAGGAGATACACTTATGTATTCAGGAATAAATGATGTGGATAACTTATCCTCAAAAGCTTCAGATGAATTTCTATCTCCTGCCTATACAGGAGATAACAGGAACCCGTATGCTGGTTTTTGGTTTTGTTTTGTTTTCCAACATAGAGAAAAAGTAAATAATGAAGCAATCAAAGTACAATGTAACAGTACATGGATCTAGATCAATAGTATATAGATGCTTCCTGTATTGTTTTTTTATTTTTGCAACTTTCTGTAAGTTTGAAGTGATCATTTTAAAAGAAGTACCTAGGGATGTTGTGAAATAGCTATAAAGGTGATTAAAGAGGTGTAAAATTCCAGTTATTAAACAATCATGAAGATTAAATGTACATCACAGGACATCTATGGTGGTAGATGGTGACCACACCGTCGTGGTGAGCATTAAGTAATGTACAGAGTTGTTAATCACTATGTTGTACACCTGAAACTAATAAAAACTAATATAACATTGTAGTTACACTTCGATTAAAAAACACTCGGAAGAATAAACAGGTGCAGACAACTAATAAAAATACAGAAAACAAAAGTGGAGAGGGTGATGGTTCTAAAAGACAGTGGATCTTAACCTCACATCACAGGCCATAATATGTTTTATCAATGTATTAATAGAAAAACTACTGTCTCCCAAATTTGGGAATGGGGGAAATTAAAAGAGCGGAAGTTCTGGAGACAGATTTTGTTTTAAATTTCAGCTGCACCACATCTAGCACTGAGCTCTTGGGCCAATTTCCTGAAGTTTCTGTTCTTAGTGTCTTTGCCTAAAACATAGGTCACCTTTAGTACTTCCTGCTAGGGCTTGTTAGGAAGTATCCGTTGGTTGTCTGTAAGATAAAACAAAAACTCTATTATAATTTTTTTTTCTTCACTGTCTTCTTCAGAATGGAACGACTTAATTTTAATCATTTTTTTTTACCAATTAGAAAATAATCTATATAAAGTGCAGGAGATTTTCAAATTCGCAAAACTGGAAACGACATGCCTATAGGCAATGTCCAGAGATGATCACTATTAATAACTCAGAATGTTTTCTCTTGGCTAACTAAGTTATTCAAGGGTTTTCAAAATTATGATATAATGGCCGAAAAATTTATTTTTACGCCCTCCTTATTGGTAAATAATTTATTGGTCCAATTTTTCACCACCATGCTGTGCAGTACGTATTCAGGTGTAGAATCACTGCCCAAACCCCTGAGCAAGTGTCTGAACAGAAGAGGGCAGTATTGAACAGTTTTCAACTCCGCCAAGCTGGAAGCCTTGCAATTTCCTAGACCAGGACCAGAAAGCCATTCAAAAACCTACCAATCCATACAGCTTCGGTGCCTTCTCAAATTCTCTATAGGTGAATGCCATATTGTACCTATGCGTACCTCTGATTCCCAACATCGATACTAAGGGAAAAAACAGGGCACAGACATCCTGAGTTGGCTCCCCCCCTCTCCTGTTCATTATTTGCACCACATTAAGGATCTAGACCCTTTTACCCCATTGTGGACCAAGTGTGGGTCCAACAGGGCCGCAGCCCTTCTTTTTGGGTTGAACTCCGTCCACTGCTTTTCCAGGCCAGCGGTACAGAGTACGTTTCCCAGGTGGTGCCAGAAGGGGGAGGACTCCAGAAAGACCATCCTCATTCCCTTCCCTGTTCTAGCTTGTGGTTAACAGAAACCTTTTTTCCGGACATTTTTATGTGCTGTCAGCATGCTGGTTCTGAAGGAGTTAAAGATCAGAGCCTGGTAAGCAAAACGGCTGGGCTGGCCGGGTTTGGGAGGGCTGCTGCTGGAAGCCAAGGCAGCAGGGGAGAGACAGAAGGCCGGTGATAATAGTATCTTCCAGGAAAGACAGGCCGGTGTTCACCTACCCAGATTCGCTCAGTAGAATCCATTCACAACCACACTCAGAAATGCTTCATTAGTAAATTTACCTCGTCTGCTATAGTTTTCAACACATCAGCTCCATCTAGTATTATCTGCCTTAGATGTGTCGGATTGCATAGGAAGAGGACAATCAAAAGGCTTGATCATTTAAGCATCACTGATTCTGGGATGCACTTTCTTGGTACCCCAAAAGGTCCTTCCCCAGAAACAAGTGATTCTAGAGTAGGCCTTTCTGACACACAGTACCACTCATGGGGGATTTAGAATGATCCAAATTATCGACTTTGGAAGAACACTGCTATTAATTCAGCAAGATTGCCAAAAGCCCATAAAGTCCAAACACAGTGCTCATTTGCCCACTGCTGTGGTGACTGGGCTAGAAACTCCACATTCTCACCTGGCATCAAAGACAGCAAGAAGGCCTGGAGAGGGAGCCGGTCTGCTTATCAACAGGAAAAGCCTCCAGGAGGTAAGAGCTGGCAGACGCTGGTCCCCTCCACACCCCAAAACCACTTAAAAGAGCGGGAAAAGACTACAGTCCTTACCTTGGTCCACACACTCATGGGACATGGTTTCTGCTGACATATTTTCCCACATCATCATCAGTGGAAACAACATCATAGAAGTCTTGCTTCTCAAATAAACATTATTACAGAAACCACGCATTTCTGTTCTGTTTTTCTGGGAGAAGACTCTAGTCACATGCCTGTGTGAGAATGTCCACATGTTGAAAACATTACTTGGAAACACAAAGGGATGATGCTATTGTTTCGAAAGTTTGGTACAAAGTAGTCATCTCTACACCCAATGTGGGACTCAAACATACGAACCTGAGATCAAGAGTCACATGGTTCTCTGACAGAGCCAGCCAGGCGCCCCGAAAAAGATCGTTTTTAAAATGATGTACAAGGAGCTTTCGTGCACTTAATTTTCTGAATATGCCCCAGAAGGAAAATCCTTAGGGTGGACCTAAGGTATTGAGAACACAGTACATAATGGCTGGACACAAACGAAGCTACCAGCTTCCTGAAGTAGTCCGACCACCATTTGGGTAAACTTTTTGTCTGTCTTATGTTTTTCTAAGACAAATGAAAACATTCCCTAAAAAGCATAGAAAGTATAAGAGAGAAGAACAATGACATCCAGTAGTACCTATTTTCTGGAGTGAACACCTATATTTTCATTTTTTTTAAGCATAAGCCACTCCCTTTATTACACTATAGATAAACTTTTAACAACTTTAATAGTAATCTATGTATTTCTTAGTATTAAGAACAACTTTGGCATCACAAGCCAAAAATCAAGAACAAAAACGTATGGACTGTGGAATATTAATGAAGTCAAGTAAATGTGAGAATACATGAAAAGTATTTTTAATGTCTCAAAGACCGAACTTGAAATCATTTATGGCATAGAAATCCTACTTTGGTAGAGCACCACGAAAGCTTTTAGGTGTTACTTTCCAGCAACTCTGTTTAATCTCCAGATAAATGTCCTGTCAGTCCATCTCAATTTACAAAATCAATCACAAGAGATCTCTAAGGTGCATAGGCAAATTTCCATTTTCCTTATGAAACTGTCATCATCCCCCTACTTCCCAAGTAACAAAAGACACATGATCCCCCCCCCAAAAAAAGTCAGAGGACTCTCACGGAAGCTGTGTTCCACACAAGCCACCCCCACCACGCTCCACATATGTGATAAACAGTTGCAGATCCAAACCCTACAGGGTCTGTTCTCTTCCAAATACTCAAGACATAAAAAGTATAACTTATTTCTTCTACTTCAGATGTTTAAAAGAAAAAAAAAAGACAAGAGATAGGTCATATTATATATTGCAAAATTGTAATGCTTTTATCCAAACGTAGCTCTCAAATTCCCGTGGCACAGCAACAGTCATTTTTGTCAAAGAAAAAGTGCAATATTGCAAAAGCTACAACATTAATTTCTTAAGTTTAGAGCAACCAGTGCGCCCTGTTCTGCAGGCACATTAGGCCTGCTTGCTGCTGACATCTGGATCTGGTTAACGTTCTCCTACGATCTGCAGCATTGGCCTGGATTTTTTCCAGAAATTCTCTACATTCTAAATCCATCCCTTATATCCTACACACCCAATTCCCCATGTTGTAATGCTCATTAACCACAAAACCTCAAAGGGGAGACATTTAACTGGGATGAAAACTCAAGAGAAGCAGGACCCCATGTAGGAGCGGTACAGGTGACGCTCCCCGCTTGTCCCAGCCTCAAGAGTGATGCTGAGTGGCCCCTTGTACATCTGGGCAGGCATACAAAACAGGGACACCGTTAGAGCAATATTAATATCCTTTACACAGTACTCTACAGCTGTGCTTCTTAGTAGCTGTGGAACACCAACGGAGTTGTCATCTTTAAAAATCCACTTTCTGCAGGATTGTTGTACGGAAGAGTGAGAATGGTGGTAGTTATTACTCTCGCAGGTGTGAGGGTACTCATTTCGATGTCTCACAACTAACTAACCTGCCTCCTTGGCAGACAGCAGCAGCCATGCAGAAGATTTTTTTTTTAATCTTGTAAAAAGATTTGCACAGAGAAAGGCATTATAAATCATCTGGAACTTGCGTGAACATTGGGGGACTCTTCCTTCCCCAGTTTATTTTAGAGACCAAGCGTAACACTCCCCTAATTCCCCATGATACTCCACGGTTAAGTCTCAAAAAAGTATGTGAGTTAGAAAAAATAGGGTAGATATTTTCAAAGAATCTTTCAAACTTCAATAAGCATTTTTTTCCCTGCCATACCATTAACAGGTTGGTGGGGAAGATAACACTTCCATCATCATATCTGATCACTTATTTTCTAGTTTTTTTTTTTTTTTAATTATTTACGGGGGTGCCTGGGTGGCTCAGTTGTTAAGCACCTGCCTTCAGCTCAGGGCGTGATCCCAGGGTCCTGGGATCGAGCCCCACATCAGGCTCCTCTGCTGGGAGCCTGCTTCTTCCTCTCCCACTTCCCCTGCTTGTGTTCCCAGATAAAAAATAAAATCTTTAAAAAAAAAAAAAATTATTTACGTAAGCTCCACACCCAGCATGGGGCTCAAACTCAGGGCCTGGAGATCAAGAGTTCCATGCTATTCTGACCAAGCCAGCCAGGTGCTCATGCTTTGTTTTGTTTGTTTGTCTGTTTTTTTAAGATTTATTTATTTGTCAGAGAGACAGAGAGAGCAAGCGCACAAGCAGGCAGTGCAACAGAGGGAGAGGAAGAAGCGGGCTCCCTGTTTGGCCCTGGGGATCCTGGCCCTGGGGATCCAGGACCCTGGGATCATGACCTGAGCAAGGCAGATGCTTAACCCACTGCGCCACCCACGCACCTCCTACTTTCCAGGTGTAAGCTAAGTATTGCTCATGAGATGTGAAGTTAGATGTCAAGAAGGACCAAGCGCGTATGAGAATACGCCATCTTAATTCAAGTTCTGCTGCCTTCATTTCACTGGTCTGGAGCAAGGGGGTGGTGAGGAGTAACAGTGACAGCTTTTCCCTTTCAGAAAAGGAAATTCATTCCTAAGTACAAAAATATTATCAGTCTGATCCCTTCCTGTTCACTGTGAAATTTAAATGCTCCACGCATTAACGTTAACATTTGAAGAGGACTAGAGTAACCCTCTTTCACATTTTTTAGGTGAGTAATCTGATATTTAATTAATACTTAATGCCATTTTCAAAAGCCTTTGTTGCTTTTCAAGGTTCTGACCAATTAAAGACTAGTCAGTATAAATCTTCCTTATCAGCATAACTTGCAGAAGGGGAAAGAAATGACAGTTCAAGCTCCCTTGGTTCACTACAAAAAAATCTGGAGGTAAGAATTTCTGTGCACTTTCTTATTACTAGGAAAAAGTACCAAATTTTACCCGTCCTCCATACCAGCATCATAATAGAAGAGAAACTCAGAAAGCAACAGATCTAGTTACTTGAAGATGCCTTAGTGAGACCATCCTTCCAACTGTTTCCATTCATTCGTCAGTCCACTGGGATGATCTGACCAATTTTTGAAAGCCCCGCAAGTATCCCAACTTTGTTACGTCTTAATTACATCGAAAAAGAAACGCCTTCCTTCCCCATAAGAAACTCAGCATGTGATAAGCCAATCAGGGAGTGAATATAATAAAGATCATGCTATATGCAAAAAGCACCAAGAAGAAAGTTATAATCATAGAAGCCCCCCCCCCCAGCCATGACACCCCACAAACCACACTCTCAGGCAGCCTCTCTCAGGGTTTGGCACGGCTATGTTTCACTCAGAGAAAAAGTAATGATCTAGAAAAAATGAAACATTTTGGTTTTAATTTATTTTGTGCAGTCTATTTAATAATAGACTCTAGGTATCTCGTAAACATTTGTGCTATACAAATGGTAGAAAGGCTTATGGCATTAACGGGAGGAAGGAATTCTAAGGAAATCTCAAAGTAAACAAGCTAATCTATAGGAAGTGAGAGATATTTTTAGTTTTGCTAAACTTTCACATTCATTTAAAATTCCACAGAAGAACCAGGCTTTGCAGAAGCCATTATACCGAGAAAAATGTGAAATCTAGAAATTCTATACAGCATTTTTAAGAAAAGATGTAGATTTGATGAGCAGGGATCTCAAACAAATAGAAAAGAGCAGGTCTTAGAAATATAAATTAGCCAATGGGCGTTTATGCTTCAGTGGCAAAGAGAGGAGAAAACAGGCAGGCAGGTTGCTAAGGCGTCAGGCTACAGCACAATTGCATAAAAGACCAAATATCAAGTTAGAAAAGCTGTCAGCGCTTTCTACAAGTCTGATATATGTAAGTCATTTGCTAGACATATGAATTAAATATTCATACTTACAGCCAGATTTCTAGAAAGCATGCTTTAAAAACATACATTTTTATTTTAAGTACCTAAATGCTGTTACCTTCTAGCCATCAACTTTATACTATGTGTTCATTAAAACTGCCATTTAAACCAGAGCTAATACTGTAGTCCCCTAAATCACCAAGTGCACCTTCACTGAAAGTTTCCAATAAGCAGGTCAAAATGCCTTTACAAAAGTAAACAGGAATTTACTTTTTTAGGACTACAACCAGTGATTAGGCTTTCACGACCTATTTTCAAATTCATCCTAATCTAACCGATATCTCTTCAATTGGTGCTGTTCTCCCCCCCACCCCGAAGCGCCCCAAATACACTCAAGGTCTCCCCTAAGTACAGGAAGGAAGATTCCTGCGTAGCCAGAAAGAAAACGCTGGATGTGTTGGGATCTTACTGAGCCAAAGAGAAAACGCTCTTGTGACTGGAAAGTCAGCAAATACAGAAATGAATGCCCATCGGTGTGTTCAGCCACGGACCTCGAAGCTCTCCAACCCCAGTGCAGGTTGAGGGAAGAAACCATTTACTCCACGTGCCACGAAGGCGGAACACAGCAGCTCGGCACCTGCCTTACCTGTGATTGTGAGGATCCCCAGCATAGTGACTAGCACACCTCCAGATGACAACAACAGCTGGCCCTCGCCCTCCTTCGGCGGCTGCCTGAAGCGGCACGGGGTCCTGCCAACCCCGCGCAGTCTGGCTGCGATCAGAAACAAGTACGCGCCAAGCCACCCCCGGAGGATTAGGGAGAATTAAACGTGCCTTCGGAGCCGCAGCAAAAAGGGACCGAGGCTGCATTTCCTCGGCTAATTATAGGCGGGCCCACCCCCCGGCCGCCCACCCAGCGGCGGGCCCGGCCCCGCCCCCTGCGCGCCGGGACTTGGCACCGCGCGAGTCATGTGTTTCATTTTAAAGAAGAGGAGCCCTCCCCGGAGCTGGTCTCCGTTCATGGTCACTGAGGCTCTGCAGAGAGACCCGGGGAGGGTTTCAAAGTTGCTGGGATGAATAACCCAGAGTCAGCAACATGTTATCTGAACCGTTACTTCATTCCTGGCGCGGATTTACTGGTGTCTCAACTTTTAGCATTACCGAAAGCAAATAACAGACATTACATTCTGCGACCAAACTTTTTTTATACCACGTTCTGTATACCTTGTTTGTGTGAAGGCCGATGAGGTGCAAAGCACCGTTCTCTTTTTAGCACCTACAGTATTTTACATTTTCACCACCTGTTGGACACACACGGGCTGCACTGGGCTGACGGATGGCCCATTTCTTCAAGTCCTTGAGAACGTGTTACAAGGCAAACTTTGTGTCTCCAACGCTGAATCAAGGAGACTTGTAAAAAGCCCCAAAACTGGTGCAATAAGTTTGTTTGCTGTTGCTTATTTTATGGTACAAGTTAACTAACATTTTAGATCAAACTATGCCATATTCCAAAATACAGACACTATCAAATCTCTAATATTCAAGCACACAACATGGAAATCAGTCAGAACCTACAATAAACACGAATAAAATTTCAGGCAGCCTCGAATTCTCGAATTCTTTCTTCCTGAAACTTTAGAACATTCCCTATAAAGACACAAGATAGGTGATAAACAAGTCTTACAAGTTTGACATGGTTTTGTATGTCAATGTTCTGTGAGGGTAAGTCCACTTAGGCGCCCTGACTTCCTCTCCTTTTCACCTTTGTTCTATTTATCACTTCATGCCTCGCCTGCCTTGCCTGCCTCACCTCATTACCACAGGCTCTTCCCCTAAACCAACAAAAGAAAGGTTTTACCACTGCTCTTCTCTTCAAACGGAGAAGCTCAGATCTTATTTATTACTGCTAAGGGGGGCAGAGAGCCCTGGGGTGGACCAGATGGGCGCAGTCAAGAGAAGGGTGAGGAAGAGGTTATCAAGAAAAAGCTGAGCACGGGGATGCTGGCTGGCACCTAGTTGCGCCTCCTGGCCACCAGGGGGCGCAGCGCACCACGGTCAGGCCAAAACCGAGCAAAGTTAAGGAGGCAACGTTGCCAGTAATCAGACAGCGTTACAAAAATCAGCTTCAGCCTCTCTGTTGACCCGGCTTCCCTCTTATATTCCAGCGAACACCCAGGCAGGCCATTAAGTGCCCCCAGGGAACGGGGTGGTGAGCTCCCTGTCCTGACGCCTGTGATCTGATTCCCAGAGCAAGCCACATCCTAACCTTTCATCTTCCCTGGAGGACTCTTAACTGGGGTTCACAAATTGCCTCAATTATACTGAGAGTCTGGTGTGTGAAATACTGCTGGTGGAACAGTCCCCCGGTAGTCCACACACTAAGAAGGGGACAGGGCAGCTCTGCATTTCTCCCCTTCCCCCACTTGCCACCCCCAGCCCAGCCCTGGGGAGTTCTGGCTGTACAGATTATAGATAAGAGACTCTGGAGGCTGCACTGGTGGCCTTCATTAAATGACTGGTCTGGGGATGCCTGGGTAGCATAATGTCAGTTAAGCATCTGCCTTCAGCTCAGGTCATGATCCCAGCATCCTGGGATCAAGCCCCGCAGCAGGCTCCTTTCTCAGCGGGGAGGCTCTTCCTCTCCTGCTCCCCCTGCTTGTGCTCTCTCTCTTGCTCTCTCTCACTCTGTCAAATAAATAAATGACTGGTATACAGCCTTCCCAAGCATGTGTATCAGCCCAAATAGCGTGTCCCCAGGTGCAGCCCACACCCCTTCCCTGAACTCTCTCCCAGGAGCCCTTGGCTACCTCAGGGATCTGGGGTCTCAGTTATGCCTCATTTCTCGGCACCAGCTGTTGGGGACAGCACATGGCCATCATCTGGTGCCACCCCTGAAATATACCTGTTCCACTTACAGGCACGTCTGTTGATTCTAACCTTACTTAACTGTGTTACCAGGTCCTTTCCTTCCTATAAGCCTAAGATCGAACAAAACCACAAGCGACATCTGCTCCACTGAGCTGGACTGGAAGAAATGTCACTAGCTACCAATTTCAGGCCCCAAATAACATTTACAAAGATAAACGTATGGCTGTGTAATGCTGTTAAAACTTGTTTCTTCTTAGGACATTGGTAGAGACGCTGGTACATCTCATCTAGCATTCCTAAAGGAGGAGTTAAAACCACAAGGCAGAGTAAGAGATCATCGGGTGGCCAAGTTGACGACTCTCTTGGCAGACAGTTCTCCTTTGATGTCCACTTCTAAGAGCAAGCAAGGACGGGGCGTGTGACACAGAGCCGCCTCTATCCGTCTGCATTTACAAAGAAAGTCATCCATCAGTATGAAAGCGGGGCTAAAGCTCAGACCTAAGGTCAATATACAGTGCAGGAAACTTTCTTCTGTTACTACTTCCATTCCCTGTTCTTGTTAAATCAAGATTTTAGAGGAAGAGATCATCACCCAAAGCAAAACTTATGGGAAAATGTTTACCATATTGCAAACAGGCAGAGGACAGCAAAGGTGTTTTTCCCTAATCTTCATGGTTCATTCAACAAATATTTGCCAGGTTCTTGATCTGTGTTAATTACGCTGTGCACCCAGGGATACACTTAGCTATTATTCTTTGGCCTTGGGGGCTCATCCAGTGGTAGACACATCTGGAGGCAGACACGGGCACACTCCATCCAGTACAGCTCACTGCTAACAGGTTTGGGGGTTCTTTAGGAGAGAACCAAGATGTTCTAAAAATTCACTGGGGTGGTGGTACAATTCTGTGAATATACTGCAAACCACTGCAATCTATACTTTCAATGAGGCAATTGAAATATATGAATTGTATCTCATTAAAGCTTTTTTTTTTTTTTTAAGGAATTTTGCACTAATTCTAAAGGCTCCAAGGGCCCATGGGAGGCTTTGGAGCAGAGCTGACACATAATTTGAACTGTGGTATTAAAAAGGTACAGGGCAGTAATGGCAAGGAGGAGGACACATGACAAGGTAGGAACGGGCAAGCCGTCAAAGGTCATGTGCTAACGGAAAGATGCCCATGAGGCCAGGGGAAGGCAGCTGAAGTTGTGCAAATCTATGAGATCATCTGAATGTAATGATGTAAGTAAGAAAGGTCTGGAACCCCGAGGAAGAGGAATTTGAAAAAGGATGGAATACGGACAGAGATTAGAGGCCATCAAGGAGGAAGTGGCATCAGAAGCCAAGGGTGGAGTGGATTAAAGGTGGAAAAGGTGGTCAGCAGTCTGGTGTGTCACACAAAGCCGGCGAACAGGTCAGGAACTCAAGAGGCCTCTGTCTGGAGGGTGGGAGGTCCAGGGGACGAATAACCACCATAAAGATGAGTGCTTTACTCTCTTTCCTGAGGAGGAGGAGACACGGGCCCATAAACCAGAACAAGCACTGATACTAAGTTCCCTAACTGCCTGCCTCCAAGGGGGCTTGAATATTAAACCCAAGTATGAGAACTGGGGAAATGGGAAGATGCAGACACAATTTACCCAGGCCTCCACACTCCCTTTCACTGCCTTTCCAAGGTGACATTATCATAGAAGAAAAGCAACCAAAAACCTGTGAGGTCTCTTTCTCAGGTGAAAAGACCGGAGGTGAAATCTAAGGGAGCGCCTTCACCACTGTGACTCCTTTAAAAGGACACCAGGGGCACCTGGGTGGCTCAGTCCGTTCAGTGTCTGCCTAGGGCCAGGGCCTGATCCCAGGACCCTGGGATCAAGATCAGAGAGACCCACATTGTCGTGCTGTCTCTCTGCCCCTCTGCCCACCCCCATGCTCTCTCTCAAGTAAGAACATCTTTAAAAAAATTTTTTAAAAAAGCTTCAAGATAATCTAAGGGTGAGCTGAACGCTGCCAAGAGATGGACACCAACACTGTCTCGATGACACGGTCAAGTCACGGGCAGGTTGGGTAGGTTCTCCCGGGCTCTGCCCCCAGGCTATAAAACTGGACAAATACCAGATAATTGAATTTTATGGTCCAGCTGAATTGGACATGTTTATATAGACATGGTTACTCTGACTCAAAATCTTCAAGACAAATAATGTGAATAGTTCCTCAAAGGGACTGTCGTAATACAACAGAAAAGCTAAAATGGTATTTAAAAATCACTTCACAGTACAGTTTAAAACAAAGCAAGGGGAAAATATTTAAAAACTCAATACAAATAATAAACGTGATATAATTCAAGTATTATTTCTCCCCTTATTGAGTCCATATTGTTACATCCTTTGATTTAACCATTTTGTTTCTGCGAAACAGACCAAATTAGATTTACATATGAGAATATTTACTGCTTGGGGTGTATAATATTTGAAGAGCCTCAGTGTCCCACTAGTAGGAAAATGGTGTCTCTAACCCCTTTGGAGGAAATTTTGGCAAAAAGAATATCTTTGAAGCAGTTAATGACAAGGAAAATGGCTATATTGATATAGAAGTCCATACCTTTGTTCAGGGTGAAAAGCATCATATACACTATATATTGAATATAATCCCAATTCTGCTTTTTATTTTTTCATTTTTTTTAAATTTTTTTAAAGATTTTATTTATTTATTTAACAGAGAGAGAGCAGCCAGCGAGAGAGGGAACACAAGCAGGGGGAGTGGGAGAGAAAGAAGCAGGCTCCCAGCGGAGGAGCCCGATGTGGGGCTCGATCCCAGAACTCCGGGATCACGCCCTGAGCCTAAGGCAGACGCTTAATGACTGAGCCACTCAGGTGCCCCAATTTTTTCATTTTTTAAAAAACTTTATTTGACAGAGACAGAGCACAAGCAGGGGGAGCAGCAGAGAGAGAAGCAGACTCCCCACTGAGCAGGGAGCCCAATGCAGGACTCGATCTCAGGGTCCTGGGATCACGACCTGAGCTGATGGCAGATGCTTAACCAACTGAGCCACCCAGGAGCCTCCAATTCTGCTTAAGATGCATATATGTACATTAGGCTGAGGAGGAAGGCCCAGAATGAAAAATAACAAAAGCAAAACATAGTGGAATTACGGGCAATCTCTCATTATTTTCCTTGAAAACAGGCTTCATCTGGGGCTTGAAACTCACAACCCTGAAGCCAAGACCTGAGCTGATATCAAGAGTCAGACGCTTTACCAACTGAGCCACACAGGCACCCCAACAGTTTCCTACATTTTACAAATCTTCCACAATTGTTACTTTTATGGTTAGAATGCAAGCTCATTTGACCCCTGGCTTTGGGGTGGACAGGGTGGGGTCCAGCAGTACCAGACCTTGAACCCCTGAGCAATGCCTCTGATATTCTACAAAACTGCACTGTGGTCCAAAATATCATGATCTTCAACTCTCCAATCACTGGAACACAGAAATTAGCCAGCTGAAAGGAGACTGAAGTTTAAGTGTAATCTTTTAAATATTATGAAATAGAAACTTCCAGATCTGGTCACGTACATGAATAGGAATCAATTCTTTCCTGAATGCCTCGCGTTCAAACCCTCCATTCATCTTAAGTCTGAACACCCCTGTCTTTGGCGTTGTCAAAAGAGGATTCCACAGTCTGAAAAGCTGGCTTCTAGTTCTGACTCTGCTGGTTCTATGGCTAGGGGCAAAGTATTGAAGTCTCTGGGCTTCAACTGATGGGAGAATAAATATACCACCCATGGTAATGTTATTCTGAGGTGCAAATGAAGGTTAACACTAGCACTACTGAGAATATTCTAGAAGCAGAATAAATGTTAGCTGTTAGCTCACTTTAAACCACACACTTCAAAACAACAACAACAAAACAAAAACAAGAAAAAACCATGCACTTCAACATGGGTGATAACTGCTTCCGATGGGAAGAAAACTGGTTCATGATGGGGAGGCTATGTGTGTATGAAGCACAGATAGTAGATAGACAGATACACAGTACCCAAACTGATACACAGTACATCTGTGCTATCCAAACACTATGGGGGGAGACTAGGAAAATAGCTGAAAAGATTCCTTACTGGAGCGATAATGAAAAAAAGGCTGAAAAATACTGTTTTCAATATAGATAAGCCTCATTTTGAAGAACCTTTGAAAAATATTTCCGGAAAGGCAAGAATGCCCCTTTATCATCAATATTTCAGAAATGCATCCCAAGGGGTGCCTGGGTGGCTCAGTCGTTAAGTTAAGTATCTGCCTTAGGCTCAGGTCATGATCCCAGGGTCCTGGGATGGAGTCCCATGGCCAGCTCTTTGCTCAGTGGGGAGCCGGCTTCGGCTTCTCCCCCTCCCCCTCCCCCTGCTCATGCTCTCTCTAGCTCTCTCTCTCAAATAAATAAATAAAATCTTTACCAAAAGAAAAGAAATAGAAAAAAAGAAAAAAAAAGAAAAGAAATGCACCCTAAGAAGAGAAGCATCATCTTGTGTTAGAAGTAATCACTCTGAGCATTTTTTCCTCTTGCTTTTCCAGAAGTGAAAGAGAGGATCTTAATTTGCCTGAATTCTTAACAGAAAGCAGTCAGGGAGTCGGGGTGGGGGAACCAGCTGCAGGTAGCCTCGGAGCAATGGGAGTGATCTGCCCAGCACCCCTGGCATTCCCCATCTGTCCTCCTGAACCAGGGTGTGAACCTCCAAGAAAGCCACATACACAACTTAAAATTTTAGAGTAGCCCCATCAAAATGAGTAAAAACAAAAATTGAGGTTAATTTTATTATGCTTTTTTTAACCCAATATTAACGTAATGTTACAGCAACACGTACTCACTATAAAAAAGGACTCATGAGCTATTCACAATCTTTTTGTTGTACTAGGTCTTTGACACCCAGGATGTATTTTATTCACAGAGCACATGGCAAACAGTATTCGCAGAATTTCAAGTGCTAAATAGTGACATGTGGCCAGAGAACAGCTCTGAAACTTCAAACCTAACTGAACGTTCCCTCTCTTTTTTTCTTTTTCTCTCTTTTTTTTTAAAGTAGAACTTATGACCCTGAGATCAAGACTCACAAGCTCTACCTCGGGGACCCAGCCAGGGGCCCAGAACGTTCCATTCTTTCTGCCACCTTCCCAGTAACAGTCCTATCCCTGCTTTAATTTCCTCGCCTTTGAGACAGAAATTACCAAGATACCCCATCACAGAAGCGCCCTCACTTCCTCAGTGCCCAGTTTAGAGCTGGCCCTTCCACTCTCCTAGAATTCTCCAGCCTAAGCCCAGATCCAAGACACAGATGAATGGGTGAAGGAAATGTGATCCCTGCACACAGTGGAATGTTACTCGGCCTTAAAACGGACAGAGATCCTGTCACGTTATGACAACTTAGCCAAACCCTGAACACATGATGCTAACGGTGAAATAAGCCATTCGCCCAAGGGCAGATCCCTCCTCTATGAGGTACCTGGAGTACTTCAATTCAGAGACAACCATGGGGACTGCCAGGAACGGGCGCAGGGAACGAGATCTTGTTTTTAATGTACAGACTTCCAGTTTCACAAGATCAAAAGGGATCTGGAGACGGATGGTGGCGATGGTTATACACAGAAATGTGCTGAATGCCACTAATCTGGGTGCTTAAAAGTGGTTAGGGTGGCAAATTTTGTTACAGGTGTTTCACCACAATTTTAAAAATTTTATTTAAGAAAAAAAAAAGACCCTAGGTCCCCCCACAGTCTGTATGGCCAGACACTCTTCACTCACCTTTCCCGGAGATGACAGGAGTGAAATGTGGTCTCCAGGCCAAGAAGGTGGGAGGTAAGGGGAGCAGAGACTCAAAGGGACACCAGAGCACGCCATCATGAAAAGCAAGAGGAATTTACGCACCCCACTCCCAGACTCTCTCCCTCATGAGGCTCCAGAAATGAGCCTGAATTCTCCAGGAAACAAGAGTCTTCTTGGGGGAATTTCACCAGGCCAAGAATAGACATGTTAACATCAATCAGACCACCATCCAGGGATGCCACCTTGCCTCAGTAACACAGACCCCAACCAGTTCTTATTTTTTATTCTTATTTATTTGTTTATTCATATGGAGTGAGAGAGGAGAGAGAGAGCATACAGGAGCAGGGGGGTGAGGCAGAGGGAGAATCTTAAGCAGCCTGTATACCCAGCATGCAGTCTGATACGGGGCTTGATCTCATGACCCTGAGATCATGACCTGAGCCAAAATCTAGAGTCAGACACTTCACTGACTGAACCACCCAGGCGCCCCCCCCAACCAATTTTTACATATGACAAACCAGCCCCCAAATCAGGTACATAACGAAAACACCTATTATGAAAGACAAAAAAGCAATTGGGAAGAGACAGGCAATGCAGAGAATAAACCTTCAAAGCAATCCTCAGAAAGATAATGCAGCCAAGAAAAAACAGGATACTTCAACAACGAATGCTTAGGAAGAAAACTTGGTTCTTAGAAATTAAGAACAAAATAACGAGGGGCGCCTGGGTGGCACAGCGGTTAAGCGTCTGCCTTCGGCTCAGGGCGTGATCCCGGCGTTCTGGGATCGAGCCCCACATCAGGCTCCTCCGCTATGAGCCTGCTTCTTCCTCTCCCACTCCCCCTACTTGTGTTCCTTCTCTTGCTGGCTGTCTCTATCTCTGTCAAATAACTAAATCAAATCTTTAAAAAAAAAAAATAACGAAATGAAATCTAGTCTTTAGGACATTTTCCCAGATAATAGAGCCAAATACAAAGAAATAAATAATAGAGAAAAAAAAAGTTTTAATGAGGGCCATTCCAGAAGGTCTAAAATCTGAATGATAGTAATTCCAAAAAGAGAACAAAGAAAAAGAGGGGAATGGATGAAATAATTTCCCGGAAGTGAAGGGCATGGGTTTCTTGACTGAAAGAACTCCTAAGAACCCAGCGTGTGATAAATGGCTTCACAAGGAGATCTATCAACTGTAAGATTTTCAGAAGATTTTTAGGACAGAAAGGACACTATAAACCACCCGAGGGATTAAGAAGCTGGTCAGCATCAGATTCCCACAGCGATCCACGTATCAAGACGACACTTCGAGAATCCTAATGCATTTGAGTAATGAATGGAAAAATGAACACAACTGGTGTGTGTTTAAGGCCAAAAATTTGACACACCATGAGGAAAATGTTGCTCTTTTGTAAAAAGTTCATTCACCGAGCTCAGACAATGAGGCCACCGAGCCGGGCTTGGAGGGAAGCTACTAATGTGGAAAGGAAAGCATCTTCCATTTCTTTGTGACAGGCAATTATTTGCAAAGTGGAGATGATCTCACTCTGGTCTTTAGCTGCTGGACCCCATCGTGCAGGCTGTGTGCTGAGGATCTGGTGAGTCGACACCAAAAGAGTGACTGTAATTCCAACACTGGAAATATGTACCAAAGTATATTGACATTTTCTTCACCCTACTTGGCTTTGGCTCATTTAGCAACACCCCCGATACGGAGCCTCCTTTATATGCTTCTCCATCAACGTACTTATCTCCTCTCGAACCCATTCTTTTTTGGTACGTAATCCTTGATGGAAAGCCAACTAGGTTCTCACACTCGAAAGAGCTGGAGAAATTTAACGATTCTTAAAAGGCGGGAATATTGACATTGAAACCCAGTTATACTTGGCAAGCTTCCATCAAGCACATTCATACTCAAAATATATAATAAGCCCCTGGCATTTCTCTTTAAATGGGAGACAGCTTATTTTCTCTGGCAATGTTTTGCCTAGAGAAGAAAAGATTAAAGGAAAAGACAGGATAAATGTTTTCAAATACTTAGAGGGCCACCCTGTGGAAAAGGGAGGTGAGTTTGTTCTATACAGTTCCAGAAGGCAGCACAGCTGGGGGGGAGGTATGTTTTCCCTAAGGTGGAGTAACTGACTTCCTGTTATGGAGAAACTCCCCTAAATCTGTGTTTAGGCAGAAGAGCTTCCCGCATGGGGGGCAGGAGCCTGGTCTAGACCACCTCTAAGTTCCGTCCACTAAGGCCACTGAACCCCGACTTTGCTGTTCTGCCAATCGTGCAGACAGGTGTCCTGGGCTGAACTGTGCCCTCTCCAAATTCAGACGTTGAAGGCCCTACCCCCCAGCACATCACAATGTGCTTGTATTCAGAGAGGGGATCAAGTTAAAGAGACCGTTATGGCGGGTCAAATCCAACCTGACAGGTATCCTTTTTTTTCTTTCTCTTTTTTTAAGATTTTATTTGTTTATTTAACGCAGAGAGGGGGAGAGAGGGCACAAGCAGGGGGAGCAGCAGAGGGAGAGGGAGAAGCAGGCTTCCTACTGAGCAGGGAGCCTGATTTCGGGCTCGATCCCAGGATCCCTGGGATCATGACCTGAGCCGAAGGCAGATGCCTAACCATCTGAGCCACCCAGGCACCAGCGCCACTTTTTTCTTTTTTTTAATGACAGGTATCCTTATAAAAGGAGACTGAAACACACAGAGGCCAGTGATACACACATGTAGGGGAATGACGGGACACAGCCAGCAGGTGGCCATCCACAAGCTAAGGAGAGGCCTCAGAGAAAGTACACCTGCTGACACCTTGAATTTGGACTTTGCAGCCTCCAAAACTGGGAGAAAATAAATTTCTGTTGTATAAGCCACCTGTTCTGTGATATTTTATTGTGGCAGCTCTAGCAAACGAATATAGCAGGATAACTGCCCTGTGCTTGCTTGTGTGTCTGAACACTGCACGTTCAGACATGTGAAAAGTAACCAGTCCACCCCATTAATTACATTTTGCCTATAACTAGTCACGCTGCACTGACATGTTAACTACAAAAGCAGTCTGTAAAAATGCAAAGTGTGGAAAAGCTACATCCAAAAAAAAAAAATTAAAAAAAAAAACAGTAATCAGCTGAGATACTCTGAAGCTAATGATTTCGGGGGAAAGATACCTTTTATGAAGACTTCATACTACTCTCAATAAATGATGAATGAGGAAAAAAAAGAAAACTCAGAAGTGTGGTACTCAAGAATATCAGACTCAACTGATAGCCTAAAAATACGCAGAATTTAAACCCAGAGACTACATCTTCCATAAGTTACCTAAGCATCATTATTTATATAACACACGGGCATTATGCTCTAGAAGGTACCATTGCTGGAACCACTGGGGGGTCACTACGTTAGGTGAAACTAGATTTTTTTTTTAATTTTTTTTAAAGTTTATTTATAATCTCACCAACCTGGGGCTCCAACTGACGACCCTGAAATCAAGAGTCACATGCTCCTCCGACTGAGCAGCCAGGTGAACCTAAACTGGAACTGTTTTAAGGATGAGTCAGTCTGAGAAAAGACCTGTCAAGTAAATGCAATAGCTAAAAAAATTTACTGTTTCCATTATGGCTTAGTCACAAAGAACCAGTAGCCTTAGACCACTTCAGTCCCTCCAAGGGAAAGGGTCTGAAGCTTGCTACGTAACACAGACCAACCAGCCAGTAGACCACCTCAACTACGGGCATCGTCACAGGGGCCGGAACACTCACCCTGCTCAGTGGACTGGAGTAGCCTCAAAACTATAGCTGTTTATAGGTGAGTTTTCGAAGTAGCTTAAGGTTGAATGACAGTCTTCAGGGCAAATAGAGATGGCATTTATCGGTATCTATCACTGAATGGGACCCATAACCAATCCTATTACATGATTTAAATCTCCCATACAGGGAGAGAGGTATGTTACCTTGTAGCCACATTTATGAAGCTATTTAGCTTTCTTTCTTACCTAAACGATTATCTTATATTATACCTGAGACATTCTTGAATACATTTGCCCCTCTTGAACTTGTCATTGAGTTAAAACTTCAAATCTAGAAGACAACTTTTTAAATTTTTTTTTTTAATTTTTAAGTAATCTCTACATCCAACATGGGACTCAAACTTACAACCCCGAGATCAAGAGTTGCATGCTCTGCCCACTGAGGCAGCCAGGTGCCCCAAATCTAGAAGATGACTTTTGAGATCAGACTAAAAAGAAGTATTTTTACAAACTTCCAGTGGAAAAAAGACAGTCTCTTCAATAAATGGTGCTGGGAAAACTGGACAGCTACATGCAAAAGAATGAAACTTGATCACTCTCTCACACCATACACAAAAATAAACTCCAAATGGATGAAAGACCTCAATGTGAGACAGGAACCCATCAAAATTCTAGAGGAGAACATAGGCAACAACTTCTATGACATCGGCCAGAGCAACCTTTTTCACGACACATCGCCAAAGGCAAGAGAAATAAAAGATAAAATGAACTTATGGGACTTTATCAGGATAAAGAGCTTCTGCACAGCCAAGGAAACAGTCAAAAAAACTAAGAGACAGCCCACAGAATGGGAGAATATATTTGCAAAGGACACCACAGATAAAGGACTGGTATCCAAGATCTACAAAGAACTTCTCAAACTCAATACACGAGAAACAAATAAACAAATCATAAAATGGGCAGAAGATATGAACAGACACTTTTCCAATGAAGACATACAAATGGCTAACAGACACATGAAAAAATGTTCAAAATCATTAGCCATCAGGGAAATTCAAATCAAAACCACACTGAGATACCACCTTACGCCAGTTAGAATGGCAAAGATAGACAAGGCAAGAAACAACAATTGTTGGAGAGGATGTGGAGAAAGGGGATCCCTCCTACATTGTTGGTGGGAATGCAAGTTGGTACAGCCACTCTGGAAAACAGTGTGGAGGTCCCTTAAAAAGTTAAAAATTGAACTACCCTATGACCCAGCCATTGCACTACTGGGTGTTTACCCCAAAGATACAGACGTAGTAAAGAGAAGGGCCATATGCNGGGGGTGGGGGAATGGGATAGACTGGTGATGGGTAGTAAGGAGGGCACGTATTGCATGGTGCACTGGGTGTTATACGCAACTAATGAAGCATCAAACTTTACATCGGAATCTGGGGATGTACTGTATGGTGATTAACATAATAAAATTTTAAAAAAAAGTGTTTTTACAAAAAGGCATAATGAAATGACCAGGCAGATTCCCACCTGCCCAAGGTCACTGGGGTGTCTTCAATGGCTACCCCATCATTTGGTTTTCATGTTACTAGCAATACTGATGTTCTTCAGTCCTAGAATTTCAGAGATGAGTAAGGATGCTCATTTTACAAATGAAAACTGATGGTCAGCAAGATAAAGGGATAGATTCAATTCAAGGGCACACAAAGAAAGTGACTACAGCAGCCTTACCTGTGGTTTTGTCCCCTAGAATGAACTGAGCATAAAAGGGATGGAGGACCAGGAGTCCGTCTTCTTTCCTCATAACCCCAACATTTCTCAAGTTAGAAGGAAAAATAAAGGTTCACTGGACTGCCAGACTTGAATATAGTTCGAGGGAGAAATTCTTCTCTGTATAGGTTAGCTGTTAATTACTAAAAAAATAAATCTGTTTCTCTAAAGATGAAAGCAATAGTTATTTGTTACCAGAAATTTGTCAATGACATAAGTAATATCAGAAGGAACGCTACAAACATTCCTGCAGAGCGGAGGAATGAATAAAAACCGGTTCCCAGAAACTGCACAGTCCAGTACTCCTGCCGATGTTCAAGGGTTATTTTATGAGTGTTCTCCCTAGTTTTCAAAACATTACAAAACAGGATACAGCTTGGGAAAACGTCGTGCAATAATATTGTATTCGAAATACCACAGCAGGGGTGGGGGGCTCTCTTTTGTCAACTGAGCGCTCACACTGGGTAGCATTCCTGAGCAGGTCAGGGTCTGACTTCACCTTTCCAGGCAACACCTGGATAACCTATAGCAAGCACCTGTGAGAGCACAGCAGGGTGTGTGGCGAAGGACCCAGCTTGGCCAGTGCTGAGGCACCTAACGAAAGGGGGCCGGGGGTAAATCTATAAAGCTGTGGTATTTAACCACGCGGAAATGATACAAACGTGAAAAGCTAACAGACGCTCCTCTCGCATGAGCAAAAAAGGCCATATTGTTAACTCTTAATTCTTCATTTATTCAAGCATTTGTTAAGCACTTGCTACGTGCCAGACACGGTTTAGACGTGGGGGATTCAGTACAGAACCACCTTACAGACCTCCCGAGTCAGCCCAAGAGATCTTTGCCCTTGTAGTTCCTATATTTTAGCAGAGCTGGAGGTAAGAGACAGACGTGAGCCACGCCGCGTGTTGACGAATGACGTGGGGGAAAAAATACAGGAGGAATGGAGGGCAGTCATCGGGGCAACAGGCATGTATGTTTTCATGAGAACACTAACAAGGTACCAATTATGTCACCAATTAAAACAGAAAAGTGACTGAATCGTGTGTTTCTTCACAGTTGAGAGAGCAGCCTCTCACAGAAGAACATGTATGGGGGGTGGGGGGGCCCATCTTCTAACAGAGACCTGGAAAGGATCTTAGGTACTCACTGTCCAGATAAAGGTATTAGATGATCAAAAAGCAATGAACTACTAGTAACTCCAGAACGGCTTTTCTGGAAGGTAACAAGGTCCACAGGGAGGGTTTGATCATTTGGCAGTAAATAACCTTTTGGCCTCTCCATATCCCAAAGGCACCAAACACCAGAATCTGGTAGGTTTCAAACAGCAAATTTAATAAAAGCTAAGGCAGTGACACTAAGCACCATGAGGAAAATGAAATTCTCCCTGATGTTGCAAATTAAGCTTCTAGATAGCTGAGCAAGGCATACTCTCCATTTTTGTTACCGTATCTGGGGGACAGGATCCAGATGTAGGAAAAGTGGAATCCTGCAGAATGTAAGAAACGCGTTCCCTAAAAGACTTCTGTTTTAGGTGACAACATCTGGGAGTTTTCCTGTTTTTAAAATTTTTCTTGGGACTTGAGAGGGTTTTCCCCAGGACTGCCTCCTGTTTGTAGTAGTGAACCTCCTCACCATATTTTTAAAAGATTTATTTATTTATTTTAAGAGAGAAAGAGAGAGTGGGGGGTGGGGCAAAGAGAGAGGGAGAGAGAGAATCTCAAGCAGACTTCCTGCTGAGCAGGGGAATCCCAGGTAAGGCTCAATCTCAGGACCCTGAGAACATGACCTGAGCCAAAATCCAAAGTCGGATACTTAAGTGACTGAGCCACCCCGGTGCCCTCCTCCTCACCATGCCCATCAGCGTAGCAAACCTGTCCGTCTGGTTTGCTGGCTGCTACTTTTAATGCAGTTGGCCCCAGGGTGGCAAATGCGGAGGGGTCAATGTCCTCACTCTGGGTATGCAAATAGTACAAAGCATATGTAAACAAAAATGTATTATTATTTTGTGTGCGGGTGTGAACAAAAATTTAAAAACCAAGGAAATGACTATTTATGTTCCACAAACAAACGTGACCTATGCAGATGGAGGAATCGTGGCATTCACCTGCTTTGTCATGTTGCTGTGTCTACTTTGCAGGGAGGCAAATCTCAAAAAGGAAACAAATAACTGCCTTGTAAATGATAAATTCAAATTATGAAGATCGGACAATCACTTGTGTTTTTGCACATGCCTAGGAGTTGAGTAGTTACTTTAATAAAAACACATATATATATTATCCAGGGGCGCCTGGGTGGCTCAGTCAGTTAAGTGTGTCTGCTTTTGGCTCAGGTCATCATCTCAGGGCCTGGGATCGAGCCCCACATCCAGCTCTCTGCTCCTCCTTTTCTTCCTTTTTTTTTTTTTTTTAAAAGATTTTATTTATTTATTTGACAGAGAGAGAGAGACAGCCAGCGAGAAAGGGAACACAAGCAGGGGGAGTGGGAGAGGAAGAAGCAGGCTTCCAGTGGAGCAGGGAGCCCAACGCATGGCTCAATCCCAGGACCCTGGGATCACACCCTGAGCTTAAGGACTGAGCCACCCAGGCACCCCAGGGGGAGGAGCCTGCTTCTCCCTCTCCCACCGCCCCCCCCAAAATCTTTAAAATTATATAGTATCCAAATACAGACGGTCTTATAATTTTTTGATTTTGTAATATTGAATTTTCCCATCTGTTAGGGAAAAAAATGTGTGCAACAGATACTAAAGTTAAATTTTTTTTATCAATCTGAAAATTTTAATTTGCAGAAGTTCTAAATATGAAATTGGACCTGGACCAACATGTAATATTTTAAAATCATTCGTGTTGAGGCACTTAACTCATAGAACACCCACAGGCCACAGACCATAGAGGGCTTTTTAAAAATCTTTCAACAAAAGCAGATTTTCCACAAAACTAATGGCACTTGCACGACCCCTGTGAATGCTGGAAATAGCACGACATGAAAGAATGAAAAGGCTGCTGTTCTACAGAAGTAGTTTTAACAAAGGGTAAACTACCTTAAAAAATTCAGAAAGTCAAAATCTCCAACGCTTAAGTAATTTATTATGATTTTATTTATTTTTTATTTTTTTAAAGATTTTATTTGTCAGAGACAGAGAACAAGCAGGGGGACTGGCAGGCAGGCAGGAGAAGCAAGCTCCCCACTGAGCAAGGAGCCCAATGCGGGGCTCAATCCCAGGACCCTGGGATCATGACCTGAGCGAAAGGCAGACGCTTAACCGACTGAGCCACTCAGGCACCCCATTTTTTTTCTCATTTTAATAATTATTTGTTCTCAACCCTGCAACTTTCTAAAATGTGGAATTACACAATCTTCAAGTCCTCTCCGAAATCCTTGTATACGCATCTAACCCTGATGCACAGATTATTTTTTTATAAAGATTTTACTTATTCATTAGACAGCAAGAGACACAGGGAGGGCACCCGCAGGGGGAGGGGCAGAGGGAGAAGGAGAAGCAGACTCTCCCACTGAGCTGGGAGCCCGATGTGGGGCTCGATCCCACGACCTGGAGATCATGACCTGAGCCGAAGGCAGACGCTGAACCCCATGAGCCACCCAGGAGCCCCCCGCCGATGCACAGATTAGAAGATATTTACTTAGGAGGCTGCTCCTTTCCTCTGACACTTGAGGAAAGTTTACAAGGAAACAGGAATCCATTTTCATTATAGGAAGAGGATTGGTTCTGAATTACCAGTATGTCTGGCTTCAGAAAGAAAGCAAACAAGTCAAAGTCGGACAATATTTTCATGTCTGGCTTTGTGTAAATAGAGCCAGACACTTTAAATTAAAAACTCTCTAGCAGGAATTTCATAGTTTTCTCCCATGAACTGACCCACCTAGGGCAGGACCGAATCCCGCCATTGGTCAATCGTCCCAGGGAGAAGATGGGTCAGATCTACTCTTACTGATGTGGACAACAGTAGAACCCAAGGTCCCCACAACCCTACGATTAAGTGTTACATACCAAATTGTGCCTTCGTTTACATCCTAGGAAGCTTCTGTGAAGAAGGGATTTCTGGAAACAACCATAAAATCTAACCCCACAGGCCATCACTGTAGTCAAAAGAAGAGCATGAAAAGGGGCACCTGGGTGGCTCAGTCAGTTGAACATCCGACTCTTGGTTTCAAGTCGTGATCTCCGGGTCATGGGTTCGAGCCTCTGCGTCGGGCTCCACACTCAGCTGGAGTCAGCTTGGATATTCTCTCCCTCTGCCCCTTCCTCTGCTCTCTCTAATAAATAAATAAATTTTTAGAAAAAAAAAAGCTTGAAAAAGTATGTGTGTTTACAGTGCCAGGCAGGCAAAAGGGAGAAGAAAGAAGTGTACCAAGCTTATTACAGATGCTAATAAACCAATGGATTAATAGTTCTGCCTAAAACATTAAAAGCTCATCCTAAAGGCAGGGCCTGGGGTGGTGACCTCTGCAGCCCTAGGACACCCACCAGTCTTTTCCAAGGTGACAAGGCCTTTTCAGGATCTTTTGAAGGATGAGGTATATTAATTACCATTCTTCTTGCAAGAGGTCTTTGCTATCTGCTCAAAGCCCCAAGGCCACAATCAGAAGTCTGGGTCAGCTCAGGGAGACCATGGAATAATCCTCTGCTAAGGCCTGTCCTTGCTCCTTCTCTACCTTCTACCTTCTCTTTTTTTTTTTTTTTAAGATTTTATTTATTTATTTAACAGAGATAGAGATAGAGACAGCCAGCGAGAGAGGGAACACAAGCAGGGGGAGTGGGAGAGGAAGAAGCAGGCTCATAGCTGAAGAGCCTGATGTGGGGCTCGCCCATAACGCCGGGATCACGCCCTGAGCCGAAGGCAGACGCTTAACCGCTGTGCCACCCAGGCACCCCATCTACCTTCTCTTATCGATCACATACATCAGCGTCACAGAGGAAGCCTGCCTGACCCAGGGGCTCCCTTGGTGGCCTAGGCCAATGATCCCACATTGCTACCAAATACTTGCTTCCACCGCCCTGTTACCTAGCCCGCTTGCCTTTCTGGGTTTTCATTCTACTCTTCGCTCAGCTGACATTGTGCCAGTAGACAAGCCTGTGGACATGCCCAGCACAGTGAAGGCTCAGTGGTTAAGAACTCGTGCTTGGTAATTTGCTGATCTGGGTTTGAATCTTGACACCCCTATCACCTACCTCATTAAAGACCATAATGCCCAAAAGGCACAGTTCCAGGACCCATAGTAAAAACTTGCAACGTGTTGGCTGTTATTACTCTCCTCACTGTGGCCCGCAACCCTTATCAACAAATCTAACCCCCATCTCCCCTCAGTCCCCAGATCTTACCCACCCTCTCACCTCAAATGACTGCACCACCAGAACTCAGAGCAGCTCTCACTTCTTGCAAATTCATCTGATACCCACCATGTTGCCCTGTCTTAACCTTATTCCCTTTATCTTGCATATCCTTCTATAGACCCGCTTCCTCTCCCCTGCAATGGGTAAGCGGTGGGCTGTTCGTCGGTCTGTTCATCTTCCCTGCAGCACTGAGCACAGTGGCTTGGCCAGAGAAGGCTCCAGACCTACTGTGGCTTGACTGGTCTTGACTGGATTCAAAAGTTGCCACGGGAAGGAGAAAGCACAGGACTTTGGAATTTGAGTTGGGGCCATTCCAATTTTTTTGGTGGAGATGATTTGAAACTTTCACACTAGGTCATGCAAATCCTCCCTTCTGTGGGACTGTACATATTTCTAACTTTATATTGTGCCTGTGGTGTGACATAAAGATCAGTCTTCCCACCAACTTCAAAAGCAGCTCGCGGCTTGAAGCAGCTCCACGGGGCATTGAACAAGAAGAGAACAGGTTCCACATGTTAGGAGGGTCTCGTTTAACCAAGGCAATGGCCAGTCTCCTCTCCTGGGACTTTCCCCTTCATTTGTCTTATTCACATTGCATAGAAAACTCACTTTACTCCACGCCAAATATCATTTTATGCATCTTCAATAGTGGCTGTCGAATTACTCTTTTGTTTATGAATGGAATGAAGGGACAAGAACTCAAGAACAGAGGACGTTTCTTCTTCAACCTAGGGTGCCTCTACAGAGGTCTACCGGTCAAGGTGCTTGCTTCTGACCCTAATGTGTGGTCTCTGCAACCTCACGTGGGCTGACCTGAACTAGTGACAGTGTGGTGATTCACTTTCCAGTAAGTACCCCCACAGGGCCTCTAGGCTCATGAGCTAGAAAACATGCAGCAAATCAGAGTTTGGGCAAAGAGCGGCATGCACCTGGAAATATACACTTCTAGAAAAATCCGTGGAAGAGGAGCAGGCTACTCCAGAGTGAGAGATACTGACTCTTAAAGCAACCATGACTCTGGGGTTTCCTACAAGAAATCACATCAACATCCGACAAGTAGTTGCCACCTGGCAACAATTAAAACAAAACAAAACACCACCAACCTAAGTTCCAGATGAAAATGTCTAAGAAAGAAGAAACGTGACTTCACTTCCTATACCCAAATATTGGCAGAATTTCCTACACCTGAGTGTAGAGGCCACCCAAAAGGTCTGATAAATACTTCCTTTTGTAACCAGTGGACTGCTTTTGTTGTCAATATCATCCACCCCCAGGTAGGACACTGTCTGGTCCAACCAGCCTGGTTGTTACTGTTCCAGAGCATTCACAGCAGGTGTTGTCAGCCCTAGAGTCCCTACTTCTTCTGCCCAGAGACTGAAAAGGTGCTTACCATCTGTGACAATGGCTTCTTCCTCCTGGCCATTCAGGGCTCCCTCCTGGGGGCTGAACTCTTCTTCCTCAGCTAAGCCACTGGCACTAGACAGCTGACCATTCTTCTGGAGGAGCTATGGGGGAAAACAAAACCATGTAAACTTACTTTCAACGATGATCAAGATTTAAGTCATTAGTCTGAATGATCCAAGCTACCTCAGAGAAGGTAGCCCAGGAGCTCTTATCAAGCAGAAAGGGCTTTGTATCTGGGTAAAAGAGCACACCATTCCTTCATCCACTCACTCATCCAAACACCGGCATGATCTCCACACCCACCATTCCAGGCCTATTCCAGATACAATCTGAGTTAAGTCAGGCATGGCCCCAGCCCCCTTGAGCTTGCAGACTACTATGAAAAGCAGACTTCTAAAATTGTTGGTTTTTTGTTTTTTGTTTTTTTTTTTTTCAGGACATCTAGGTGACTCAATAGGTTAAGCAACTGACTTGCTGATTTCAGCTCAGGTCCTGATCTCAGAGTCGTGAGTTTAAGCCCAGGGATGGGCTCCACGTTGGGTGTGGAGCCTACTTTAAAAAAAAAAAGGAGATTTTTATTCTTTAAAAAATGTTTCCTTATGATTAGATGCAGGGTATGCATATCTGACCAAAGAATACCTAAGTGACAATACGTCCTTCTCAGGAAAAAGGACAGACATGTAAATAAGGGAAACAGTCATGACAGAGGAATACACAGAAGCCAGTCACAAACAGAGAAGTACAGATAAAGCTAGATCTCAGTTCCCACAGTACGGGCGTGTGAGAAAGGGTACAGGGGAGGCAGAGAAGCGAGGTGAACTAGGAACCCCATGGTTCAAAGATCCATGGGACAAGACAACAAAGAAGAGATGGGTCCCTCATGCTTTTGTGAGTCATTGTTTTTTCCTAAAAATATTATTTAAATGGTCAGTTGTCCTCTGCCCCAGAGGATAACCTCTGCAATTCATGTTTTCAGTTACAAAAACAGTAGACATATAAATACACCCTTCTGTCATTTTGTAAATCCTGAGAATATAGGTAAAAAGTTTTGAGGCTATGGCAGAAATAGTATAATGACCGTTAGGAACCTAAGGATTTCAACAAAGCTTTACAGTTCACATACATTTCTCGTTTTATCAGAACCAACGTGGGCAGGTGGTAGCATTTCCGTTGTATAGAGCAGGACACTGCAACTCAACTCAGCGTGATCACAGAGACTGGAGTTGGCTGACCACAGGTCCCACAGCCCAGAAGGGAGGCACCCCAGCCCAAAGGCCAGCAGTCACCATCAACGACTTCCAGGGTGTTCCCACGGCCTTACAGATTGCTGAAGAATCTGTTGCTATGCATAATGACAAAATGCCAATGCCATTAAGAGTATTCCATAATACCCGGACCTGCTTACTCCAAAGAAATCTCAAAGCCACGGCATTCCACTTGGCACGATTCGATGCTGCTTCCAGGCTAACGGAGCAGCCTGGCCAAGCCACCGACTTTGATCGGAGCCTTGAAGGGACAGCAGGTTCAAGACAGTCAATCCAGAAGACTTGAACCGAAACTAAATTGATTTCACCTGGCTGTTCCCGGCTCCCAGCAAAGTTGCCCTTCAACGGCACAAGCTGCTTCCTGAAATAAGACCTCTGTACTTTAATACTTACTCCACAGATGGAATAGTTGGCTTCAAAATGCCCAAGCTGAGTCTCTTTATTAGACAGCATACTCAGATTACATTTCCACTTTAAGTCTTCTCTTACCAAAATATGAAAGATAGAGTCTTTAAATGAAACCTAAAGACAAAAGCAGGGGATGGGGAGGTCTCCACAATGCCCATTAGCAAAAATGTCAGTGTTTAAGAGTATTTGGACTAAAAATCACTAGTTATGTGAATGTGTTCAGGCTCAGATTTGATTAATAACGTGAGGAAGAGCTAGAGGAGGAAAGCAGGGAACACATAGTACTGTGGGATCCATGGAAAGCCAATGAATCTAACCTTAAAAACGCTTACGTACACCACCATGATACCGCAAACTAAATGGGGATGGTGAGAAAGAGGGTTAAATGCCTCAATTTTTCAATGGAATAAACTATGCCCCTCGTTTAGTAACCAGAAGTCTTAAGTTTTACAGAGTTTAGAGTCCTAGAAAATTTCTGTAATTCCTAAAAAAGGTCTCATAATTCTTTATGAATTGTCAAACTCAAGATACCTTTATCAGAAGCCAAACTGTCTTTAAACATGAAAAATCTATAAACTTTCCTCTACCCTTAAATGTTACACACATATAACGAAGCACATTAAATGACATTAGATGAGTCTTAAAAACGGAGATCACCTGCAAGCCCTCCTTATACACCAAGTGTGCTAGTTATGGATTACTTATCCCCAGTGACCACAGGAAGACTGTCTCTACTTCCACAAGGCAGTTGATGAATTAACTTTGGTAGCAGACAATTAATGACAGGGACCATTATTAAAACTGAGTTTTGAGCCAATATTATTATATTCATAGCTTGGGTCTCAATGTAAGGGGACCACCCAAGCTTAAACCCCCACAGGTGATATCTCCAGTGAGCATTCAAAGCCCATGACACACCAACCCTCCACAACAAACATGGGGCTTCATCCCTAACCATATTCAGATTATTCCCACCATTCTGTGTTTCATTTAGAGACGCTATTTACTAAATTTCATGTGTCCTTGTAAATGGATAATTCAGGTTTTTTGTGACAAAAAGAGTGGTTTTTTTCCCCCATCCCCAACCATTTATATAATTTGTATAATTGTTAAAAATTCAGGTACTTCTGAGAGTTACCAGTAAGTTAAAGTCACCTCAAATTGTAAGAAACCAAACCCACTGTATTTAACATTAAAATCCTTCCTGTCATTTTGTGTATATATATTCATAAGCATTTGTAAAAAAGGAGAACACATGCTTTGAAGCTTAGTTATTTGAGGGGGGAGGGGCAGAGGCAGAGAATATCCAAACAGACTCCCCGCTGAGCACTCACTCTCATAACCCTGATATCATGACCCGAGTGGAAAACCAAGAGTCAGGCGCTTAACCAACTGAGCCACAGTGCCCTGTGAAATACCTGCTTTTTAATACGTATCTGGCTTGGTCCTCAGTCATTCTCTCTTTTGTCTGTAATTCAAATGCCCACAAAAGACAAGGATTTATTTATTAGTTATGCCCAGGTAAACAGAGAGAGGCAAGGACACAACTTAGTGACAGGGAATGAGAATGTTGGGGCCAGATGAGGTCTGAGGGCCATCTAACTCAGGGGAGAAAGCAGTATCAGGATTCAAGTTTCCAAACGAGAAAGAAAGAGGAAATGTCTACTCCATTCTTTCACACAGCTTTTCCCATCCCTTTTAAACTTACTTTTACACTTGTACAAATACAGTTATAGAACCTTGACTTTTGAGACAGACATTAGACTTGAAAGACATGCTCCCTGCACTTAAATACAGTGAGCACCAGAAAACCTCGATTCCCACTGGATTTGTGCTTCAAAAAGCCTAAACGCCTCTTCTGAGCAAATCAAAACCCTTAATGTTTTCAAGCTTTATCCTTTGAGTGGGTCAGCCAGAGTTTATTCCCGTAAAGTATTACCACATTACAACTCAACAAGCTTTAAAAGAAATCTCAATGCTTCCAGCATCAATCAGTGCTTTCCTCTCATTAGAACAACAGAGAATATCCAAAATGGCAGCCAAAGCATTGCCGAAAAACTACCAGACTTCTCGTTTCCTCTTCATTCTCCGCAGGACTGCCCACAATTTGCTCTGAGCCCCTTTGCAGAGTAAGCCGTAGAAGCATCAAGCTTTTTGTTGCTGTTGTTTTTCAAGGGAGGCTCCATCCCAGCGCGGGGCCCAACATGGGGCTTGAACTCACAAACCTGAGATCTAGACCTGAGCAGAGATCAAAGAGTCAGACGTCTGGGGCACCTGGGTGGCACAGCGGTTAAGCATCTGCCTTCGGCTCAGGGCGTGATCCCGGCGTTANCAGCGCGGGGCCCAACATGGGGCTTGAACTCACAAACCTGAGATCTAGACCTGAGCAGAGATCAAGAGTCAGGCGTCTGGGGCACCTGGGTGGCACAGCGGTTAAGCGTCTGCCTTCGGCTCAGGGCGTGATCCCGGCGTTNGGGATCGAGCCCCACATCAGGCTCCTCCGCTATGAGCCTGCTTCTTCCTCTCCCACTCCCCCTGCTTGTGTTCCCTCTCTCGGGGGCTGTCTCTATCTCTGTTGAATAAATAAATAAAATCTTTAAAAAAAAAAAAAAAGTCAGACGTTTCACCAACTGAGCCACTCAGGCACCCTTCTTTTTTAAGGATTTTATCTTTAAGTCATCTCTTCACCCAACAGAGGGCTCACATTCACAACCCCGAGAATAAGCAGTCTTACTCTACAGGTTGAACTAGCAGGGCGCCCCAGGATTATCCAGATCTTTACTCAATGAGTTAATGAATAAAACAGAGGAACCCTGGACGCTCTCAGGATGCTGGGAGTCGAGGAGATGAGCCTGCTGAAGTAACGTCCGTCACCACCGAAGTGACGCTGTCTACATCCTCACTGCATGACCAGCACAGGTGCGACTGGCCCCACAGTCCTGTCGCGAAGGCAGTAAATGAGGCTTTGACCAGCGCAATTCTGGCAAAACCCAGCAAGCAGAAATGGTTAAGCAGATATAAGCGGGAACAACCAGAAGTCAATGACAAAGACACACACACAAATGATCAAAATAAAAAAGATTATCCAGGGGGAATTTTATTCAGTTTTTTAAAATTATGTAAGTTATAAATACACCCAACGTGGGACTCAAACTCATGACCCCCAATATCAAGAGTGGCATGCCATTGTGACTCGGCCAGCCAGGCGCCCCCATCTGGGGGGTATTTTAAATCTCTGACAAAAGTTCTAAAAAAACACTTTGATGTCTTTTTCTTCATTCTAATAGGGAGCATTCTGAAGGTAAGCCTTTAAAAATGTAGGCCTTTAAAAATGTCAAACAGAAGAAAATAGAAATCGGAGTATAAATCAGTAAACAATGTCTTTGGAGAGCAATTTGGAAACAGCTATAAACAATTTAAATGTGCATACCCACTCCAACACACTCCTTTTTTTTTTTTAAGAGGGAGAGAGAGAGTGCACACGTGGGAGCAATGGAGAAGGGGAGGCGGCCAGAGAGGTGGAGGGAGATAATTCTCAAGGAGGCTCCCCGCTGAGCACAGAGCCAAGGCCAGGCTCAATCCTATGACCTTGAGATCATGACCTGAGCCGAAACCAAGAGTCAGATGCTTAGCTGTCGGAGCCGCCCAGGCGCCCCATCACCAAGCTATTTTATTAGATACGGCTTTACATACTTAAGCAGGTATAGGTACAATGATGTACAAAACACAATCCATAAACAGCATCACAGGGAATGCAGTAAATCCAGAGACACCGATGTGGGTAGAGGTCTCCAGTTTAAGTGGGAAAACCAAGTTACAGAGAAATGTTTAATTCCTTTATGTGTTTAGAATAAGACAAAAACAACCCACTAACAAGGAGGGAGGAAGGGAGGAAGGGAAGGAGAGAGCTCTCTCCGAGGTCTATGTAAGCATTTTAAAAAAGAACAAAGCTCTGTAATAACACCACACAAAGTCTTTAACAAATGCTGCCTTTGTAGACTCATTCTGCCCTTTGCCCTTCGTTGGGGAAGAGACAGTTTTCTTTTTTATGGAGAGGTATAAGTGACATTTTCAAATGAAGGCATGGTTTCCCTTTTACTCTTTTTATCATTGCAAAGGCTAAAATACTTTGAACCCTAAAATCCATAGATTGTTGGGCTATAAAGCTTGCTAATAACCTGGCTTTCCAGGATTCACAAATCTTTTCACATCATCTGAGCAAGGCACCAAACTGCTCTCATGGAGTTTTCACCTCTGTTCCTATGATCTCCAAGTGTGATTACCATATTAATAATGTCCTCAGCTACACCTTAATCAAAAATATTGACCAAGACTTGGGGCTCCTGAGTGGCTCAGTTGGTTAAGTGAACAAACCCTTGATTTCAGCTCAGATCCTGATCTGAGGGTTGGTAGACTGAGCCCCAGGTCAGGCTCCAAGCTCAGCTCGGAGTCAACTTGAGGATTTGCTCTCTCCCTCTCCTTCTGCCCCTCCCCCGCTCACTCGCTCGCTTGCTCACTCTTTCTCTCTCTGAAATAAATCTTTAAAAAATAGATATTGACCAAGACCAAGCCAGGAATATCACAGCTCTACAGCAGGTGACCAAAGGCTCCTGTTACATTGCTCTGTGTATTATGGACCCATTTTACAAATGTGACTTACATACATTTGCTAATTTATCCTTCTGCCTTAAGGCAACTACTATCATCACCCCACTTTACAGAGAGCTGAGGAAGGTTAGGAAGCCAAAGCTGAGAGATACTGTAACCAAAGGGACTGAGCCAAGATGCAGGGAAGCTGGGACTCGACCCAGGTGACCTGAGCTGCACAAAAGGCCTCAATGCGAGAGCATTCTGCCCCAGTACAGAGTGTTTCTTTCTTTCTTTAAGGTTTTTAAAATTAATTTATTTTAGAGAAAGAGCGAGAAAGAGAGAGAGAGGAGAGCACCGGCAGGGGGAGGAACAGAGGGGGAGAGAGAAGCAGACTTCCTGCTGAGCAGGGAGCCCATCATGGGGCTCAATCCCAACACCCCAGGACCATGACCTGAGCCGAAGGCAGACACTTAACCGACTGAGCCACCCAGGCACCCCCCGGTACAGAGTTTCTTAAGCGCAGAATTCCTAACTTAGGAAACTTGTCTCACAAAAACGGCACAGGCTATAAGAACACAAGTCATCGTGACAGTACCAACCAGCCTGGGTTATGTCTAAGCAAAAGGTTTTCCCTCTAATTTAGAGGTCATTTACGGAAAACCAACAGAACTATGGGTTTCAAAAGGGTTGCTCTTTTATAAAGTAACCATTTTTATTTCAAACTAATCTAAGCAGAAAGCTTTGTAGAATCCAGGTCTAAACATGATATAAACCTTTAGGACACAGACTGAGGAACAGAAGAGGGGATGTTTTACTTAATGAAATGGATTTAATTACTATAGTTAAGGTCACTGCAAAAAAAGAGTTAAGAGCTAGGAAACCAAAAGATTTTTTAAAAATTTAACTTAAACAATTCTAAATATCCAAAGTTTGAGGGATAATTTCAACATATCTTGTTGGCATTCAAAATAGTACATACAATAGTACATACATATAGTAGTATGGAGATGTATTTTATGTTGTAATCGTCAATTTAAAATGCAAACTAGGGGGCGCCTGGGTGGCACAGCGGTTAAGCGTCTGCCTTCGGCTCAGGGCGTGATCCCGGCCTTATGGGATCGAGCCCCCACATCAGGCTCCTCCGCTATGAGCCTGCTTCTTCCTCTCCCACTCCCCCTGCTTGTGTTCCCTTTCTCGCTGGCTGTCTCTATCTCTGTCGAATAAATAAATAAAATCTTTAAAAAAAATAAAAATAAAATAAAATAAAATAATAATAAAATGCAAACTAGGGACGCCTGGGTGGCTCAGTCGGTTAAGCATGTGCCTTTGGCTCAGGTCATGATCCCAGNTTGGCTCAGGTCGGTCCTGGGATCGAGTTTCACACTGGGCTCCTTGCTCAGCGGGGAGCCTGCTTCTCCCTCTGCCTGCCTCTCCCGCTGCTTGTGCTCACGCTCTCTTTCAAATAAATAAATATTTTAAAAAATAAAGTAAAATAAAATAAAATAAAAAGGAAACTGATTACAAAAATGATTACAAATACACACCAGAACATACCATAAAATAGCAACATTACCAAACTGTTAATATTGCAATGTATCAAAATATTGCTGGGGAAGGAACTATGAATATTTGATATCCTGTATTTTTCTACTTTTTTTGTGTTCTGTTCTGTACCTACATAACACAATTCTTTTTACAACTGGGTGGTGGGAGAGCTTTTCCTTTGCAAGTTATTTTGTTACAGCTTAATTTTAGTATGGGCGAAAGGCAGCTAAGAAAATTTTGCTTTACAGTGAAGCACTGTAATTCTAATTTCTACCAGTCACATGAATTTTCATGGGAAAACAGAATTGCTTTAAGAAAGAAACTCAGCAGTGAAATCATATTCTAGGAATTTGTTCATGCAAACTAATCCATATTCCTTCCTCAAGGGTAATGACACAGTGGGCTCAGAAGCAGGCAGAGAAGCATAGTGGAGGGCTGGGTACTCTGGGGCAAGATTAAGTACTTCGATTCAGCATTTTATGATGGTCAAGTCATTGTCTTAGCCTGAAACATGGTGGCTCCAGGCCAGCAAAGGGGAGGTGGCCAGGAAAACGGAGTCTGATCTGAGACCTTGGGTGCATTATTCAGACTCTCCGACCTCCCTTGCTTTGTAAAATGATTAAGAATTCATTTTATCTACCTCACAGAACATTTGGAACATCCCCCGACACATGTTAAGTTTGTAATAAGTCAAATGTTAACCTAAGTTATACTTGTTTTGATTATACCACCTGCTGTCAACTATGATCTAAAGGGAACTACTTGTCCCAGGCCCGTTTCCCCTTCTAAAGTGAAAGCTGAAAGAATTCTTGCCTGACTGGCCCACTCTCTGCACTCAACAGATCTAGTAAGAAGACTTCTAACCCTCTAATTTTCTCATAGTCTGGGTAGGAGAGGGGCAAGGCCGTTTACATAAAGGTCTAAATGGAGGAGACACACCCGAGTTGGTTTTTTGCTGTTTTGTTTTGCTTTGTTTTTGTTTTTTGTTTTGTTTTGTTTTTTTTAACCACAGAAAGTATGGGGGAAACAGAGACCATAGGATGGTTCCATTCCCATTAGCCTTCACTCTGAGCTCAATCTCCCAATTATAAATGGGGACTAAGACCATCTCAGTTTTTTTTGTTGTTGTTGNGAGACCACAGGATGGTTCCATTCCCATTAGCCTTCACTCTGAGCTCAATCTCCCAATTATAAATGGGGACTAAGACCATCTCGGTTTTTTTTGTTGTTGTTGTTTTTTAAGATTTTATTTATTTATTTGACAGAGATAGACAGCCAGCGAGACAGGGAACACAAGCAGGGGGAGTGGGAGAGGAAGAAGCAGGCTCATAGCGGAGGAGCCTGATGTGGGGCTCGATCCCACAACGCCGGGATCACGCCCTGAGCCGAAGGCAGACGCTTAACCGCTGTGCCACCCAGGCGCCCCGAGACCATCTCAGTTTTTAGACCGCTTGAGATTCAAATGGAATGNCGATCCCACAACGCCGGGATCACGCCCTGAGCCGAAGGCAGACGCTTAACCGCTGTGCCACCCAGGCGCCCCAAGACCATCTCAGTTTTTAGACCGCTTGAGATTCAAATGGAATGTTTGGGCAAGTTCTCATTCTCAATTGAAAAGCTCTCAGAAGCCACTTTTACTTCAGTATTTTTATATCATACTAAGGCCACCTTTTAAAACTTTTCCTCATGTTTGCAGTGAGGAGGGAGGGTGTCGAAGGAGGCTTTCAATTTGAAATGACAAGGGGATCCAACAATATTAGACACAGCTGCGTACAGAGAATGCACCTTGCTAAACCCGATACCGCACACGAATGGGGTTGCAAGCTCAAGCCACCAGGGCACCACTACAGTAAGATGGCCAGAGCCTGGGAACAGACTTGGCCACAAGGGAACAATGACTCAGGAGATGCAGGCCCTCCTGCCTGGCGTTCCTGGTTGGTCTGACCCTCAGGCAGCAAAGGCCAGGTATCCTGCTGCAACAAAGAGACAGACGGAGAAGCCCGCCAGGACACGGACGCAGAGCTGCATTGATATTAAGGAGCCCATCTATCAACACCGCTTCAAAAGTTGACCATCTGGGGGCACCTGGCTGGCTCAGCTGGTAGGGCATGCAACTCTTGATCTGAGGGTTGTGAGTTCAAGCCTCATTTTGGGTGGAGATCTAACATAAAAGTAAAAAAAAAAAAAAAAAGTTAACCATTCTTATGACTGAAGAGTTATTTTACATAAGCCAACAGCCATAGCTCCAAACAGTATATTCAACCTAGAACCACACTGTCCGAACAGTGCACAACTGAATATGGTGAAACTATTTCAGCCCTCCCTTTTATTTAAACACAAGCACAAAGAGAATTTCCCAAACTATTTTTAAAATTTCTAGAAATAAGCAAAAGGCTAAATGTAGAAATGGATGACTCCATCGCTAACGCATATTTATATAAATTTTAGATGAGCCACAGCCCTAATTTTTGTGAGCTAATTGGACTGAATTCTTTAATCCCTCTACGCCTTTCCCTACACAGCCGTGCTTTCTAACAAGTTACCCTTAAGATATTCCGTCTGGGTATGAAACCACCGAGGTGGCCCAAGGACAGTCCACCTCTGAGATGCAGAAATAAAACTTACACAAAGAAGAATGATAAAATAACTTATAAAGGTTTTCTTAAGATTCCAAAAAAGTTGGGGATGTACTGTAAGGTGACTAACATAATAAAAAATCATTTAAAAAAAAAAAAGATTCCAAAAAAGTTGTCGACTTCTGTAATGTCTGACAATAATAACATGGTCGTATTCTTTTAGAGAGTCTTCAACTATTAGGTGTATAATGACCGATGTGCAGACAACATATCTTGTATTTGTTTTAAGATAAGCAAATAAAACGTAAAAATTAAAATTTGACAAAATAAGATTGGGGTGCCTGGGTGGCTCAGTCGGTTAAGCATCTGCCTTCGACTCAGGTCATGATCCCAGCTTCCTGGGATCAAGCCCAGCAGCGGGCTCCCTGCTCAGTGGGGAGTCTGCTTCTCCCTCTCCCTCTGCCCCCCCCATGCGCTCTCACTCTCTCAAATAAATAAAATCTTTTTAAAAATATATAAATAAATGTATATTTGACAAAGTAAGATTAGTAAAATGTTGATCATAGCTGCAACTGGGTGATAGCTACGTGGGTGTTATATTATTCCATATTCCATGAATTTAGAAAGGATGCAAGGTAATCCACAAAACAAAAAACCGAAGGAGACCTTTAAACTTGCAAGGCATTTTAAAGAGAGAAAATTACCTGCTTCTCAAGTTTCAGAGGTACTGTCAAAACGTTGCACCAAAAGCTCTTCAAACCACATGAAACTGAGAAGACTGCATACCCTGGGTCAGGAGTGATTTTAGTGACCTCTAAAAATAAGATGTTTTTGGGGTGTCTGGGTGACTCAGTCGGTTAAGTGCTGACTTTTGATTTCAGCTCGGGTCGTAATCTCAGGGCTGTGAGATCAGGGCTCCCCCCTCAGCGCAGGGCCTGCTTGGGAATCTCTCTTGCCCTCTCCCTCTGCTCCTCACCCCTCCCATCCCACTTGCGAGCAAGCTCTTTCTCTCTTTAGATGTCCTGATCTCTGAGAAATGACGTTTGGGGAGCTTTCTGATCCCAATTTTCCTCCTCGAAGAGGCTCTCCTATAAAGCAGCAATTCCATCTCTTAAAATCCTGATGCCCCGAAGCATCTGATCTTTAAATAAAACCTCTGCTTGCTTTAAATTTCATGCTATTTCTTCCCACTCATATATTGAGCAAAACAAAACCAACAAACAAAAACATCTCCTTACTGGTTATTGACATTAAACATGAGTTCACCTGAAGTACCCAGAAAAGGGGGTGGGCGTCTCATCACCAACATCTAGAATCAATGTGGTTCCCATCCCTGCAGCCTCATGTAAAGAAAACACACGATCTGACTAACCACGCTTCTGAAATTTCAATGCTCACTATCTAAGTAACGTTTCTGGAATATTACCTGCACAGCACATGAGCTTGTGGGTCCTTAAATGCCGCTTAGTGAAGGGTATTTAATACCAGATACACAGTCTCTGGCCACTGTCTGCAACTCTCTGATTTCTCTATTTCTTTCTTTTTTTTTTTTTTTTAAGCTGTATCTACTTATGATTTCCCTACTTTTTTTTTTAAAGCAGTATCTACTTATGATTTCCCTACTTCTTATAATTTTCAGCAAAACTCATTCAAATCCTTAATGTAGTTTCAGGAGGTATATAGCCAGCCCAGAGTCATTCCTAGACATGAGAAAGAATGAGAGTGAAGAGAGATCCGTTAATTCACTAGTTAATGCTTCTAGCACGCCAAATTAATTTAATTCAACTGAATGCTACTATTCAAATAATCAAGTAGTTAAAAATAGAAAATAATGTATCTCGGGGCGCCTGGGTGGCTCAGACGGTTAAGCGTCTGCCTTCAGCTCAGGTCATGATCCCAGAGTCCTGGGATCCAGTCCCACATCAGGCTCCCTGCTCAGTGAGGAGTCTGCTTCTCCCGCTCCCCCTGCTTGTGCTCTCTGTCAAATAAATGGATAAAATCTTAAAAAAAAAAAAAAAAAAGAAAGAAAGAAAGAAAGAAAAGAAAAGAATGTATCTCTTTTTATTTGTTTGTTTGTTTTTAAGATTTTTATTTATTTATTTGACAAAGAGAGACAGCCAGCAAGACAGGGAACACAAGCAGGGGGAGTGGGAGAGGAAGAAGCAGGCTCATAGCGGAGAAGCCTGATGTGGGGCTCGATCCCATGCCCTGAGCTGAAGGCAGACGCTTAATGACTGAGCCACCGAGGTGCCCCTCTTTTTGTTTATGTAAATCCCAAGGCCTTGGCCACTACAGGTGAACTCTATTCCGAATGTTAAGTACAAACTAGGCCTCTAAATCTCGATGATCAGCATCTTTCAAACTGGTATCCAAGAATATCAATACACTAGGTCTATCAATAGCAGTATGCCAGGCATTACCTCAGTAGTACTCTGGGCTCAAATCATCTTGGAAAACTCTGATCTAGTGCAGTCTTTGTACTCTGAATCTCTAAGGAGGGAATCATTTTAACATTTTTTTAAGATTTTATTATTTTTTTTAAAGATTTTATTTATTTATTCGACAGAGATAGAGACAGCCAGCGAGAGAGGGAACACAAGCAGGGGGAGTGGGAGAGGAAGAAGCAGGCTCATAGCGGACGAGCCTGATGTGGGGCTCGATCCCATAACGCCGGGATCACGCCCTGAGCCAAAGGCAGACGCTTAACCGCTGTGCCACCCCGGCGCCCCAAGATTTTATTTTTAAGTAATCTCTACGCCCAGTGCGGAGGCTCAAACTCACAACCCTGAGATCAAGAGTCACACGCTCTACTGACTAAGCCAGCCAGGCGCCCCATTGTAACATTTTCTAAAACGACTTACCCAAAGAACCCTTGAGCCACATCTATTAACAGCCCCTGTAACTAAAGACACCAGGGTAAATGCAATATGTTTTTTCAGTCAGATATTCCCGTACTTTAAAAAGTTATAGTTGTTTTAAAAAATATTAAAGATCTTCAGTTCTCTGGGAAAGTATGTGAAAGAAAACAGAGCTCTCAATCTGGTGAGGTGGGAGATCCACCATGCTGATTTTAGACAAAGGGAATTTATAAGATCTCTGCTTGAGACAAGGGAAATAAAAAGTACCACCTACCCACTACAGCTCTTCACGGTGCGAAGCGGGTCTACCATAATTCCAGTACATGAAAGGCCTACCTGGCAATGTTTGGAGCTCCTGCAACGTTTAGGTCTGTATCGCGCTTGGGACAGAGAGATGCACCATAAAACAACAAAAGGAAACACGTGAATCCTAGACGCCACCAGCATCCTCCTGTGTGGAAACCAGGTGCTGGAATTTGCAGGACATGAGGCTTTCCTGGCGTTCTCCACCCCAACATGTGCCTCATCTAGGTGGTGGTCCTAACACTCCTCTCAGAACCACCACTCAGACTCGTAGAATCAGAAAGAACTCTAAGGGTTGGACTCTATTCTTCCCCCCCGCCCCAACTTCCCTTAAACCAAGAAAATATGATCGTACTTATGTTGGATATAGCCTTCCTAATACAGATATTCAAGTGAACCATGGTTGAACCAGCATGTCCACTTGGGGAAACAGACGAAGCAACCCAACAAGTCAAAGTTTTGAATTAACCACTTTCAGGTTAATTACTTTCTTGTAAGCTTCCAAGCAATGTGGAACTTGCATGTTTAACCACAGTAAACACCTAACATCTGTTGGTTAGTTATTTGACTGTGGACTCTCCAGATCTGGCCAAGTTAGACACCTTAGGATACCGTTCCCTAAAGCATTATTTTCTAGTGTAATGACATTTATTATGAATTTCTAAGACAGGTTATTTCCCCCATCTGAGTTATTAAACCTGCAAGATACACAAGGTAAACCACTTGCCATATCGACTTCACAGGCTCCTGCAGATCCCAAATGCAAAATAATCAAAATATTACTGTGAAGAGAACAATGGAAATGAGTAGCTTAAAAGCACTCTGACTATTCTGAGACATTTCTGACTGTTCTCATGCCATGTTCCTTTTGAGTCCCTGTACCATGGAGCTCATACTCGTTTGGCTCATGGTACATGCAGAAGTCAAGATCCCAATTCCCACTTCATCCTACACACATCACATTCAAATCATTATACTCATTAAGATCCTCTCAAAGGGATCTGGTATTAGGTAGCAAAATACTATATCATATCCTTGCTTACGAATTCAATAATACAAAAAAAGTTCTGAAATCCACTGCATGCCTTAGAAAGGCTAACTAGTTTCTTAGCCTGACAGATGAACAGTTTTGACAAAGAAGAAAGCCAGCATCATCTCCAGTAACATGTAGATTTTAAGCTTCAGACACCTTCCGGGGCTATTATGACTTCTTCTAATCAAAGATGTGTCCCTATGACATCAGCATCAGAAACTTCAGAGAGGGAGTAAGTTATGAAAAATCTGCAACACCGAACTTTGCACAGTAAACTCCAATATCCAAAATAAAATACACATCTGGGATGGAGTGAGTGTCCAGTGGCAGCAGCCCATCACCTATATGCAGGAGGGAAGACACAGACAAGTGGGAAGCACACGAGGGTGTCTTATAAGCAGCTCTTCTCCCATCCTGTTCAAGCAGCCCAAGGCAGCACAAATTACCACCTCTTGTGGGTTCTACCCCATTGCATAGAAATGAGACTAAGTTTACTGCAAGCTTTGCCCAACCTAAGCAATATTTAATTAGGAGCATAATTGAGGTCAAAGGTAAACAACATATATGATCAGTATGCAAATTTAGTGGCTGTACTGCCTTTGAACTATACTGTTTAAAATAACTGATTGGGGCACCTGGGTGGCACAGCGGCTAAGCGTCTGCCTTCGGCTCAGGGCGTGATCCCGGTGTTACGGGATCGAGCCCCACATCAGGCTTCTCCGCTATGAGCCTGCTTCTTCCTCTCCCACTCCCCCTACTTGTGTTCCCTCTCTCACTGGCTGTCTCTATCTCTGTCGAATAAATAAATTTTAAAAATCTAAAAAAAAATAAAAAATAAAAAAAATAATAAAATAACTGCTGATCAAAATCCAGGTAGAGCAAATTTATTGATCACCCTTTTGCTACTTCAGTTCTAAGTCTGTGCTCCCTTTGATTGAAAAAGAAAATCAACAGGCAAAATTGCCTTATTTTCAGTAGAACCAACTTAATTTTTAAAGATGGCCCATCTAAGATAATGTCATTTAACAAAGAATCAACAACTGCTATCCTCCAATGTTTGACTGCAAGTATTTCTAGCACAATCACCGAAAAAAAATCCTGATACAGACTAGAAAAGCCACACATTGCTAAGCCACAGAGTGCCGAGCTGTGTTTGCTACAGAGCGTAACTAGAGCTTCCCAGACTGAATTCTCAACTGCTTTTCAATTGATTAAATGTCTGCCTCACATCTGCTTCTTGCTGAAGCCTGCCAAGCAGGGAGTCCCCCTGCCAGAGCCTCTCCCGCCTGGAGCTTTTAGGATGGAAGGCACTCAGCGAGGAAGGATGAAAGGGGGCCAGCGAGAGCTACGCTAAGCCATCCCACGGGCTCCCACAGTGTCTCCTTCGATGCAAAAAAAATAAATAAATAAATAAAGCAAAAACAAAAACAAAGCAAAAAAAACTAAAGAAAGTTTCCTCTACAGCACGGCATGGATTACTTAATAAAGTTATTACACGTTTAGCTCTGATAATGGGCTTGAAGGCGCCATTGTGGGGAATCCATTTAGGGCTGGCGGACGGTTAACAGCAGAATTAAAATGATAAATTGAAATGGGTTTCTCTGACGTGTGTGCTTCGCCCTGCGCTCCCCGGAATGCAGCCGGCCTGCTGCAAACCAAACTACAAGTGACGTGAATGCAGTACTGCCGGTCCCTGAGCACAGCCAGTGTTTATCAGGAAAGGTCTGGTCGCAGTCAAACAAAGACGGCCTCAGCCCACGGATTCAAGAAAGGCAGGTGATGGCAGGCCCATTCCCTTAACGGGTAAAAGCGCTACCCGGTTTCTCTAGACGCAGCAGGCCGACGTAGTGCAGTGAATGGACGGGCGTGGGCAACCCAGCTGGCCTCCTTAGGAGCCGGGAGCCAGGTGAGCGCATTTCTCTTCCTGAGCCTATAAAGCCGGGATGACGCTTCTGCACCCTGGCTGTGGCCACGCCCGCCCCCATGATATCAGCATGGGGGGAATGGTACCCAGGTATCTGTAGTTTCCAACGCTGCTCAGGTGATTCCCAAGGGCAGCCACTGTCCCAGAGACATGATACTGACCAGAGGGGACGGGCAGTGGGTGGAAGGGGACGCTGGCTTTGGTCATTTGCCGCAAGTGGCAAACAGCCCTCAAAGCGAAGACAAATCAGAAAGCAGGTGAGATTGTGGGAGATAAGTTTACACGCTCAGGGATGCAGTTTCCCTGCAGGTAAGTTTACAGGAGGAGGGGGAGAGGTGAATACAAGAAACTGATGAAGGCTGGGAGTCCCCACCGAGGGAAGCAGAAAGGGAAGTGGCATTTCATAAAAAAGACAGCAAGGCAGCCTCACTGCAGGTTGAGACCTTAGCGCCAGGGATCAATCGGCTTGGCTTGACGTTTTCCCCTGGTATGGACTTAAGAGTGGAGGCGGGGTAGAGGTGAGGTTGGGGGGGGGCGGGGTGCAAGGGAAGAGATGGCAGCAGGCACCACTGCTCATGTCCAGCCGGCCAGCCTGAAACTTGTCTCATCTCGGTGTCCGGCTGGTGCAGCAGTGCTATGCTGGAAGGATCTGTTACCCAGCCCCCTTACAGGGCGCTCAGCAAAGACGGCAACTTGGCTTCCCGGACACTGCCCGGTGTTCTGTCACCCAAATGGCCCTGATCAAGCTACCCAGACTCACAGAGAAGGAACGCCATGATACTAGGTCCCATAAACATGAAGAGACACTAAAACGTTTTTTTCCATAAAGAAATAGTGACTATTCTAAGAACAGGTTTATATTGGTCAATGTGTTTCTTCTGTCAACAGTAAGCATCCGAGTAATCTCGTTCAGATGCCTCTTCCCAAGCCCTGCCTTCTGGACGAAGGGAAAGATACTAAAACAAAACTGACACAAACCCTAAACCTACTAATCAGCACGTTACCCAAGGAGCAGAGTCACAATCCAGGTGACACAACATGTCCAGGCAAGTTCAGCATCTCTCGCTCTTTGTCTGAATGAGCCAGGACAAGCCTATTAACAAAACCTGGGGAAGGAAGCGGAGCCTGCGATGCCCCTCTGCCCTCCCCCTATGAAATCCAGCCCCCACAGCATCTATACTCAAGGGCTGTCATGCTGCTTTTCTCAGGTAAATCTCCACTGGTTCAGACTGCATTAATCAAGATACTCTAGGAAAGACAACACCTAGACAGAAATATGGCAGCTCTGGAATCTTTTCTTTCCTTTTTTTTTTTTTTGAAGATTTATATTCTAGAAAGTGTGTGTAAGTGGGGGGAGGAGCAGAGTGAGAAAAGAGAGAGAGAGAGAGAATCTCATGCAGACTCCCTGCTGAGCACAGAGCCCCATGCAGCGCTCGATCTCACGACCCTGAGATCATGAACCACCCGGGCGCTGCTCCTGCCTATTTTCCTGGTGTTTAAAAATGTCTCAAAGTTCCAAATAAGTTACACTGCACATACACCAACCTTCTTCTGAGATCTACCTCACTTCGCTGGAAGGAGAAAAGTAGACGTCGCGAAAAGCTTAATCATTGGCAAAGCCCTAGGAAAAGCACACCAACTACAAGGCTTTTTTCTGTTTGCTTGGTTTTGCTACCAAATTTTTCCCTCGTACTTCTGCCTTCGGATACATACAGAGGGGTCAGAATATTTACTAATATATAAGCAAGCACTCTAAAAATCCTGACCCAGCTAAAAGCACACTCAGTCTGGCGAAGCGATGAATTTGCAGAGAAACAAAGCTGTATCACCATCTCCTCAGCGTGGGGTGGGGAGTATTAGCTTCAATCTCTTCATCTGCACTTGTCGCTGGTAGTTAATTATTGCTTGAATATAAGTGATCATACACAAGTGCATTTTCCAGTAAAAAAGGAATCCATTAACCTAATTTATAAATCATAAGCTAAACCTGTCAAAATAGCTTTTAGCGCTGCCAGCTATCATAGAGAACATCTAGTAATGCTATTAATACTGTGATTTTTAGCTTTATCAGCAATAAAGGGGAACATAGAGTAGACCTCATTCCCCACATAAACACACGCAAGGAGTCTTGTCCTGATCGAGGAGGCCGAAGCATTAATTTGGGAGGAACTCCCTCTGTCCAATGCAGAAGTTGTTCCTTCCCGACGGGGGTGGTTAGGGTGGGGTCAGTGAGACACAAGACTGATGCATCCCGAATCCCCAAACCCAACAAAGATATGAATTAAGTATTTCAGGAGACCTCTGCAATCCTGAGTTCTAACTACCAACTTTACAATAGCACTTAATTAACTTTAGCACCTACTGTTTGAAAAGTCACTTTAAACCGTGTGCTCTTGGCTCTTTAATAAATGTGCAGCCGTCCCAGCCAGCTCCACCAGGCCAACACTCGGGGATCTTGCTCAGGTCCACACTGGCAGCTCTGGCTCTTGTCTGTTTTACTCTCTAAAGTAAAAACCCAGAACTCTGAGCTCAAACCTTCTAAAACAGGTCACATTCAGGAATCTCAGTCAGAACAAGCAAATGATCTGCTTTGACACCTGGATAGACAGAGTAGACTAGCTTTTTTGTTTTGTCCACAAATGCTTCGATAAATAACCAGTATCTAAACAAGAGATGGCCGGGACACCTGGGTGGCTCAGTTAAGTGTCTGCTTTCTGCTCAGGTCATGATCTCAGGGCCCTGGGACCGATACATGTGTTGGGCTCTCTGCTTCTCCCTCTCCTTCTGCGGCTCCCCCTGCTTCTGGTCACGCCCTCTCTCTGTCAAGTAAATAAATAAAATCTTTTTTAAAATGTACTTATTGGGGGCGCCTGGGTGGCACAGCGGTTAAGCGTCTGCCTTAGGCTCAGGGCATGATCCCGGTGTTATGGGATCGAGCCCCACATCAGGCTCCTCCGCTATGAGCCTGCTTCTTCCTCTCCCACTCCCCCTGCTTGTGTTCCCTCTCTCGCTGGCTGTCTCTATCTCTGTCAAATAAATAAATAAAATCTTTAAAAAAATAAAATAAAATAAAATAAAACGTACTTATTTATTTGTCAGAGAGAAAGAGCACAAGCAGGAGCAGCAGGCATGTGGAGAGGGAGAAAACAGGCTCCCCGACAAGCAAAGAGCCCGACGTGGGGCTCGATCCCAGGACCCCGAGATCATATGACCCAAGTCAAAGGCAGATGCTTAACGCAGTGAGCCACCCACGGGCCTCTAAAATCTTTAAAAAAAAAAAAAAATAGATGGCCAATTCCTTACCCACATGGCAAAAACCTCATAAGCAAAGTAAATGATTTCCTGAAGAAAAGATTTTTTAAAGATAATAAAATAATTTTATTTTGTGATACAGAATATGTAACTACCTATTACACCACAGTGAAAGAACTGTATTATTTTTTAAAAGATTTTATTTATTTGAGAGAGAGAGGGCACACACGAGCAGGGGGAGGGGCAGATGAAGATGGTGAGGCAGAGAGTCTCAGACTCATGCTGAACACGGAGCCCAAAGCAGCGCTCGAACTCGGGACCCTGAGATCATGACCTGAGCCAAAACCAAGAGTCAGACACTTAACCAAGTGAGCCACCCAGGTGCCCTAGAAGAACTATATTAAAATGACATCATTCCTAATGTATCACAACACTGAACAGTATTATGAGGATGAAAGGTAGATTTCAAACTTCATTTTCTCCAAAGTAACACAGGCATCTTACGCAAGATAGCACATAGGTTTATCATAAATGCCTTCTTTCCATCATTACACACATTCTCTAGTTCAAATGTCTTATCTAAGCACACAGAATGGTGTTTGAATGGTGTTATTTGAATGGTGTTATTTTCCAATTTTATCTGACTTTAATCTAACCCCCCATTTTGGTAAAAACAAATTTTTCTAAATAAGAGTAGATTACCAGACAAGTTACTACAAAACAAAACTTCAGTTGTTTTAATATTCGCCTCAAGTTATGTGTTTTATTCTTCTAAAAAGCATCCTTTTCCTCTTTTCCATAAATTCCCCATTGAGGATTAGAAGCTCTCTGATAATCAGTAGTTTGAAAAAGACAGAGAGAAAATGAAATGCAGTTCTAATGTGTACGATCACCTCTGGCAAGGAAAAAATAGTTCAATGACAAACTCAATGAAGTGAATTACTGCCGAGACAGAAAAATATTACTTGGCATCCAACCACATAATAATGGCTGAAAAACAAATTAACAAATGTCTCCAGTGACTGCCTATGGGAGAAGGGGACAACATGCTGCTTTAATAGTTAAGTTTGTATGACAGAATTAGAATCAGTCTTACTTGACCCCAATACACTCCCCACTCTGTTGCTTCATAAATGACACTCTTCACACTACTTTTTTAAAGACTCTTTAAAAAAAGTATTTGAGAAAGAGAGAGAGCACGTGGGGGAACTGGGGCAGAGGGAAGGGCAGAGAATCTTAAGCAGGCTCCATGACGAGGCATGGGGCTCAATCCCACGACCCCGAGACCACGGCCTGAGCCCAAATCAAGAGTTGAACACTTACCTGACTGAGCCACCCAGGCTCCCATTCTTCCCACTATTCTTGAAATAAGTTCATGGAATCTGGAAACCTAGACCACTGCATACTCATACAGCTTTCTTGCATTCTGTTCTCCTCACTGACCTTCTAAGTTCAGTTTCCAAAGTCTCTGTATCAGTCAGCCTGAGCTGCTCTAACAAAATACCACAGCCTGGGTGCTTTAAGCAGCAGAAATTTCTCACAGGTCTGGAGGCTGGGAAGTCCAACATCAAGGTGCGAGCCAATTCGATTTCTGGTGAGGGCCTGCTTCTTAGCTCATAGATGGCCGCCTTCTCACTGTGCATTCAAATGCCAAAGGAAGAAGGGGACACACACACACAAACACACAATATGGAAGAACACTCTGGTGTCTCCTCTCTTATAAGGATACAAACCTTCTCAATCAGGTCCCACTCTATGACTACAGTTGACCTTGATTACCTCCTCATCGGGCCCATCTTCAAATACAGTCACAGTGGGGGTTAGGGCTTCAACATACGAGTTTTGAGGGGGACAGGATTCTTCTAGAGCAAAGAGTCATCATTGGAAGAGGCCATGAGGGAGGCTTCTGGGGCGCTGGGAATGTTCTACAAACTGACCTGGGAGCTTCTTTACACATACGTTCATTTTGTAAGAATCCATTAAAGCTACACACTTGAGATCTGTCTGCTTTACCAGATGTCAGTTGACATAAGCCGACTTAAAAACCGCCCCAACCATCAGTCTGGCTGCAAAGTGGACAATGAAATGAAAGAAACCAAGAATGGAGGCAGGGAGATTGGAATCAGGGAGGAGACCCTGGGGACAGCAATACCCAATCTGTCATATATTTTGGAGTGAAGCCCACAGGACCTGACACTGGAAATTGGACTCCCAGATTGGAGGCTTGGTTGTAAGTACCAGTTTGAGTTCAGAAAAAACTCATCCTGTTCATGGTTTCTAACCCTGGGCTTTGTCTTTATTCTCATTCTCTCATTCCCTCCCACCTCCCCAGTTGTGTGGAGTTCCTTAATCTCTCAATGCCTGTTTGGGCCATTGGTAGAAAGAGGATTCCAAGTTTGTGTATGTTAAATGCTTAAGAAAGCACCTGACACATAGTAAGAATCCAATTAATTTCAGTTATTAGCAAAGAACAAATCACTGCTTTTCTTGCCCTTTCCTTCCATTTGGCCCCAACAACTGGGCCATCTTTTCTCGATACTACTCCCTCCCAGGAAAGGAAGAACATCCTACGTGCAAGAACCTAGACACCTGGGGATCATCTTGGGCTTTTCTGCTCCTTGCTCATCCCCACGCTGATGCACCATCAAGTCCCACCATTTTTCATGTTTTCAGTGCAGTGTGCATCCACCCGGATTTCTGCTCTAGCCAGGTGTCAACACTGCACATCCAATTTACTGCAGCCTGCAGTGAGAGCTGACCCCTGTTACCTTCTCTAGTTTTCCATCTGATGTGAGTCTCCCTTACTTCCCAAACCCTAACTCCTCACCATCTGTAGCAGGAGACAAACCCTCCTTTTGAAGAGCCTTGACTTTCCATTTGCTCTCATCACCTCCTTCCTAAAGCCTCAGTCTTAGGTTAATCAGGAAGAAATCCTCAACGTTCTTTGCCAGTCTCCTCTGCACTTTTATGCAACATGAATGCGGGCTATGCCGTGGCTAAGCCGATAAAAACAACTCTATATAAACTCATGAGGGTGGGGACAGCACCTCTTACATACCCAACACCTTAAGCATAATACTAAGTAAATTACTGAACTCACGTTTGACTAGCCTGAACCTCGAAAGTAGTAACATAAAGTAGAGGAAGAGAGCACAGATTGGATCAAGTCTACACACAAGAGGCATCAGGGGAAAGGCAACTGCTTCAAAGAATCCCTATGACCGATAACACCATTAGACGTAGGCCAAAGAACCCCTCACTTCTGGGAGTCCCATTCTGGCCCTCCTCAGGCCTTCTCCTCCCTACAGGACCAAGAGTAGAAACGTACCTGAAATCAATGTCTCCCCTGCCCCGGGATCCAAGCTCAAGGCCTAGAAGCAAGCCAACGGGCACTTGTTACGATGAAGGCTGGGGGGCAGGGACAGAGCTGGACAATCCCATGCATGTACTGGAGGCCCCTCAAGGTGGAGGGTCAGCCAGGAGTGAGAAGACGACAGGCTGGAAGCGGGTGCTCCCTGCATCACCACCTTCTGGCCTGGAACGTCTAAGGTTTAAAAATCCTAAGCTCAGGGGCGCCTGGGTGGCTCAGTCGTTAAGCGTCTGCCTTCGGCTCAGGGCGTGATCCCGGCGTTACGGGATCGAGCCCCACATCAGGCTCTTCCGCTATGAGCCTGCTTCTTCCTCTCCGACTCCCCCTGCTTGTGTTCCCTCTCTCGCTGGCTGTCTCTCTCTGTCAAATAAATGAATAAAAAATCTTTAAAAAAAAAAAAAAAAAAAGAATCCTAAGCTCAGATTTGGCCTTCGTGGTCATGATGGTTTAATTGTCAGGAAAGGGGATATAGCATTTCATCAAACAGCTTATTAGCTTAATAGATTTAAAATATTTTGACATGTGGTATGTGGATCCTCATTTATATTCTTGCCCTGGGCCCTGCAAATGATAGGGGTGAGCTTACAGGAGAGCCAAATCCAGGTTATGACCAGTCCACATCCTACAGGGAAAAACGTAGCCTGCTCCGTCACAGTAACCCCAGGGAGGTAAAGCCCATCATCTCTGAAGCCTGATCTACAAGATTTCAACCCTGGCCCCGCTTACCGAAGCTGTGTGACCTGAGCCAAGCTGCTCCCCTGTTTGGAGTGTGCCTCAGTTTCCTACCTCATAAGGCTGTTGAGAGGATTACACAAGCTGATATTTGTGAAGTGTCTGAAACAATCCCTGGAACAGACTAAGCCCTACATGTTTGTTAAATAATCAGCGTGTGTGGACAAAAGAAAGCAGCCACAAGAAACTGGGTCCCAACCTCAGGCAGAATGCTTTACCCACCAAAACCCAAGATTCTGTGTTATCATCAGGGCATGTGAGGTTAAGTCGGGACTGGGACCTCTGCCTGGAACCCCAAAAGAGGACACTATTAGCAAGAAAAAAAATTGGAAAAATTAGATAGCTAAGGGACTGCTGGAAATGTAAAAATATAAACCATGAGTTTTAAAGCAGTAAGACCCCAACAGATAAAGTGGGCAATAAATACCATTCATGAAACATGAGAGACTATGGACTATGAGAAACAAGCTGGGGGCCTCAGAGGGGAGGGGGGTGGGGAAATGGGATAGACCAGTGATGGGTAGTAAGGAGGGCACGTATTCCATGGTGCACTGGGTGTTACACGCAACTAATGAATCATCGAGCTTTACATCGGAAGCCGGGGATGTACTCTATGGTGACTAACATAATATAATAAAAAAATCATTAAAAAAAAATAAAATAATGGTTGAATCTAGAATAAATAAATAAATAAATACTATTCATAACGTGAAATTAAACCAATACATCAACAAATGGAAATATATTATCTCCTTTAATAAACTAAAGGAATGTAAAGAGCAAACTTAAGATACCACCCTTCGCCTGTCCAAGTAAACTCTACAATCGCAGTGACATGGCAGTTCCGTCTGAACACTTACTTGTTCCCAGTGGCATCAAAATTAGCACGACTTATAAAAGCATGCCCTTAACAGCCTTCTAGACAATTTGTAGAGGAAGGCTTACAAGTTAAGCCATTTATCTTATGTAAGTGGCAGACTGGGGATTCAAATTCCTGTCTTGACTACAAAACCCAAGCCCTTCCTATTCGTCAGGAACCTCGAAGCTCACCTTATAGAAATAAGAGGAGGAGGGCCTAGAAACAAAGCCACTCCCTACAGAATGGAAAGAGGCTGTCAGTGTGTTCACTGGCAAATAAAAAGAATGGTTTAGTCGACTGTCATATAAGGAATTCTATAAATGAAAGCAAAATAGGAGTTAGTTAAGCTAACTGCAACCCAATAAAAATTCATGCTTATGAATTCAATAAATTATAAATAATATATATTGACATAAATTATAAATTTAAAATTCATATGGCAAAATTGGGAGGGGGATGTTCTGAGTATTTTATAAAGTATCTAATATAATATTTTTTAAAAAGGAGACAAATTATGAGACATTAGAGCATGAAGGGTTCCCCTTCAAGATCTAGAAAAGTTCCTCCACTACACTGCTGAGAACCAAGATCTGAAAAAATGTTAACTTGTCTAAGGTCACAGACCTTGTTCAGAATAGAAACCACCCTTAAAAGAAAAAAAAAAAAAATCACAGCTTCCAGGCCACTCTTCCTGTCTCCTTCTCTACCTCTATTTTTTTTAAAAAAGAAAGAAATATGTTAGTAAGATAATACTAGGGAATAAAATCTTTTTTTTTTTAAGGTTTATTTTATTCCCTTCAGAGAGTGGGGGGGAGGGAGGGCAGAGGGAGAGAGTCTTCAAACAAACTCCCTGCCCCGTGCTGAGCCCCACGTGGGGCTCGATCCCATGATCTATGAGATCAGGACCTGAGCCGACACCAAGTCAGATGCTTAACTGAGCCACCTAGGCGCCCCAGGGAATACAATCTTTTAAGACACTAGAAAAAGAGGAATCTTCGCAAGAGTTGGAACAAGGTTCTGGGTGTGGGCAGGCTAGACCACTAAAGTAGCATAGATTGTAACCACACTCAAGGTCTGCTGTTCTCAATTTCAAATCCACTCTATTTAAAAACTTACTGAAGGATTTTAGAAAAGAAGCATGAGGTTTTAATAGGAGAACACTTCTAAACTCATTGTCCTAAGCAACGTCATGAATTAGACATTATCCTTTCATGACTCCAGCACCAATACTATCATTACAGAGAGAAAGAGATCTCTGGCCCATCTGTGTTCAAAGAATGGACCCTTCTGAAAGCAAATTCCAACCGATTGACGGTGCATCTTTAATAAAGATAAACAGCACTTGGATTCTCCTTCATTGTGAGTCTATCCACATTCTACATTATAGACCCGATGATTATCTTCAACACAGATATTAATATGAAGTTAATTTGTGAAATTTTCAATTATTGGACATGATACACTTTCATTATTGTAGATTTTAAATAAAATTTAAATGAGAAGATGAACTTCTATTATCCCCCTTCCACAGTAGTCAAGAAATGTTTTTTCCCTACTAAACGTACGGGGGCATGCGCGCGCGCGCGCACACACACACACACACACACACACATGCACGCACCTATTAACTATTCCCTAAAGATCTGAAAAGAAAAGGCTTACCATGTCTCATGTATCTCAGTGATGAACGCTTTTTTTAATATTAGAAGACGCACCACTATCTGGCAAACCAATACAGCTGGAGAATAAATTCTTACAAAATCCACGCATTACTCCTAAAATCTGTTTCTATGTATATTCTTATTAGCATTTAAAATGGATTTTATATTTGCTCAAAAAGAACAGAAGGGAAAAGCTAAAAAAGAAGTAGGATTTATAGCCCTGTTAAAATATAGTATACCAAAGAAAACGGTTCAATAGGAGGCAAAAGTCTATTTGCAGTTTTAAGCCTTCTCATTTTAAGAAGTGTGAAGTTCATTCAATAAATATCTATTGAGCGACTATTATTTAAGTATCAAATTTTGAGTTAAAGGAATTAAACAGGTATTGCTTCACACTATTTCAGTTCTATAAAGTTCTCCCTTCGTAACACATAGACCTTTAGAAACAATATGCTGGGAGACCCTGATCCATCCAATCTGCATTTTAAAAACTCTTTTTAAAGAGAAGATCCAGGGGCGCCTGGGTGGCATAGCGGTTAAGCGTCTGCCTTCAGCTCAGGGCGTGATCCCGGCGTTATGGGATCCGAGCCCCACATCAGGCTCCTCTGCTATGAGCCTGCTTCTTCCTCTCCCACTCACCCTGTTTGTGTTCCTTCTCTCGCTGGCTGTCTCTATCTCTGTCAAATAAATAAATAAAATCTTTAAAAAAAAAAAAATAAAAAAAAAAATAAAGAGAAGATCCAGGAAATGAGTTTTATCTCTATGGGCGTGGTTACCATAGGAATATTCCACCCCAAAAAGATAAAATCCAAGCTTTTTTTAAAATTAAGAGCATACATACTGCTTACTAAAGCATCCCAGTCTACATAACATTTATAACGGTCCAACATTCATTGCAGCCCCAGCGGTTAATAACGACACTCAGACCTTTGTTCAATATCTCCATCTGCTCTGATGGAGATCTGGATCCCCCAGAGCACAGCACCCACCTTTAAACAGCTGCAGAAGTAATTACCCCTAGGAAAGAACGGATTCATTTTCTTCTGTTATCTTCAAGATTTTATAAGTTGTTGTACTTGTTTTTAGGTTTTCTTGTTAACTAAATGACCGTGAACAAGACTGTTTCAAATTGCTTAACTGAGTATTTGCCTGTGGACGTGCACACAGGAAGAATTTCACCTCAAAAGTACCAAGAAAAAGTCAATCCTTCCACATCAATCCCTAAAGGATAGTCTTTTAAAGGATAGATCCCCCCCCCCGTATTCTTCTTTTAAATAGATACATCAATAAAAAGGGACAGCAAAATCAATAGGCTAGCTAACTCTTTCATAGCGGCAGGAGACTGTGATAAAACAGTCTGACTTCCTAGGCAGGCAGAAAAAGGTAAAAATAAATGATAAATAAATAATAAGTTCCTCCAAATCTTGGCTCTTCAGGTGTATTGTGCTCCTGCAGCCACTCCCAGTCCTGCGGGCTTCCCTTTGTGTGAGGCTCGGGGAGGCTCTGTCCACAGGGAGAAGCGCCGCAGTGACTGCAGAGCTGGGTGTGAACCGTATCTCTCCAAGCGCCCGGACTGCTGACAAAGCTAACTCGGTTTCTTTCGACATCCTTTCTCGCTTGCACTAAAGCCCTGAGCAACAACAGAAACATGCAATCGAATGCATTGGCACCTATAAAAAAGTCTTAATCACTTGCAAACATGAAGCAAACCCTTGCAGGAAGAAATGTACATTCTCATCACTTTCCTGGCTCTCCTACGGAGCCTTTGCAACCACGGAACACCATGCCATGAAAATCAGCTTTTACAGTTTCAGCTTTGCTACATTTAAATTTGGTTCAAGATTCAAAAGGTCTGGGGGAACAGGGAAAGGAATGAAATACAAAATGTATTGTCTTAACTCTGCAAATTGTATTTCATGGTCTGCTTAGGCTCAACATTACCATAATTTTGTTTATACCCAAAATTTCATCTGAACAATTTGTTAATGGTCAGTGGTATCATCTATTAATAATTATGTTCAATCTAATTTTTATTGTTTACTAGCTATTTTCTTCCTGCAAAGATGAATGCTAACCCATTAAACAAAACCAGTCTAGATGTCTAGATAATTAAAAGTTTTCCAAGTCAGTGACATATCCTAATGGTTTAATCTGCATAAAGTCATTCAACTAAAATAATAAAAACAGCCTTTCCGCAATCCCACACTAGAGTAGAAAATATAAATGCACAACTTGGTGGGTAAAAAATTATACGTAGGTGGTCCTACTGAGACAGATGGCAGGAAAATAATTCTATAAAATCTTATTTCTTGCAGTGATAGTATAAAAAATATTTTAACATTCAAATTATTAAATCAATATAAAATGTATGAAGTATTCTGATTTAAAAAAACCTGTTAATGTTTCATTCAAAGGCCTTCTATAGTGAAATGTGAACTTCAGCAATGTGATGTCTCCTATGATGGAATTTCTAAGGAAAGATCCCAGTCAAGCTGTTTTTTAATATCACCTTCTTGGAGAGTAGGTTCCTTTTTCAAAAATCTATTCAACAGTTTTGTTCCCTTTTCTTGGTGTAAAAGGGACATGTATTCTTCTTTGTTTTTTTAAGATTTTATTTATTTATTTGAGAGAGAGAGAGAGCACAAGCCAGGGGGAGGAGCAGAGGGAAAGAGAGAAGCAGACTTCCTACTGAGCAGGGAGCCTGACATGGGGCTTGATCTCAGGACCCTGATCATGACCTGAGCCCCTGATCATGACCCGAGCGGAAGGCAGACGCTTAACTGACTGAGCCATCCAGGCGCCCCTGGACATGCATTCTTAAAGGAGGACTGAGGACCCAAGCACTGGGAACCTCAAACATGAGGGGGCACTGTCCAGCTCTGGATTCTCTCATTTGCAAATCCTCTGGCCTTCCAACGTCCTCCAGATGCAGCAGGTGAAGAGCCAGCAAAAAGACAGCTGTATCATTGTTGCAAAAACAATATGGCGGTTGGGGTAACAATAGCATATGGGTTGAATAGGTCTGTGAGAAGAGGCTTAGAAATATTACCTCCATTTTCATACCATTGTTGCTATGAACTGGAGCTTGTTTTTTAATGTGTTTTAAGTTAAACATTATAAAACTGTGTAATGATTTTTCTTTCTCTAAGTACATACAAAAGAGATAATGGCTGTGTTAAGTCTGAACCTCTACTTTTTTTTTCCTGCTACTTTTTAATCTCGCTACGATTTCTAGTTTCCGTATTTATAATGCTTAAAGACCCTTACGTGGTCAGGTACAGAACTTCTTTGTTTTGTCTTATCATATAACTCACAACTTCCTTCAGGAAAAAAACGAACATTTCTGACAAAAAAAATTCGGGCATCTGGGTGGCTCTGTCGGTTAAGCGTCTGCTTTCGTCTCAGGTCATGATCGCAGGGTCCTGGGATCGAGTCCTGCACTGGGCTCCTTGCTCAGCAGGGAGCCTGCTTCTCCCTCTGCCTGCCAGCACCCCTGCTTGCGCTCGCTCGCTTTCTCTGACAAATAAATAAAAACCCTTAAATAATATCTTAAAAAATTTTTTCCAACATATTTCAATAAAACTCAGATCTGGGGGCGCCTGGGTGGCACAGCGGTTAGGCGTCTGCCATCAGCTCAGGGCGTGATCCCGGCGTTGTGGGATCGAGCCCCACATCAGGCTCCTCTGCTATGACCCTGCTTCTTCCTCTCCCACTCCCCCTGCTTGTGTTCCCTCTCTCGCTGGCTGTCTCTGTCTCTGTCAAATAAATAAATAAAATCTTTAAAAAAAAAAAAAAAACTCAGATCTGCTACTCTAGTGAATGCCCTACCCCTCCCTCCTCCTCCCTCAAAATTCACAGCCAGGTGATCCTTAAGAACTAAGGGTCATCCCTTCGGTCCCATTTTTTTAAGCAATCTAATGATTATCTAACCATTCTCTTTGCTCTATTTCATGTCCCTATTGAAAGGAGTCTTTGAATTGACCTGCTGGAGATTTCTTTTCTTGAGTGAAGTTTGAAATAAAAATTGGAAATATGCTCATAACTTGCTGAAGAAGTATTTTTAACTTTAAGGGGAAAATAAAGGGACAGAAGAGGGTAAAAGTGAAAAACTCTTCTATACTAAGAATGCCAGGTAGAGAAATGTACAAAAAAGGGTGGAAATGGGATTCAGGCAAGGATCATCAGTGGATGCTAAAACACTGTTCGGCAACAGAACAGTCCACACCAACCTGTCACATTACCTCACGGGAAAAGCATCTTTCTAATGAGGAGATCTGGTAGGGGCCCTTAATCAAATCATCAAACTTAGGGCACAATCCAACGTTCTAGGACCCCGATGTGATGTAATAGTACTCAATATCAGGGAGGTATATTCTGGCAAGAATATCCACCTGAAACCAACTGTAGAAAAAGAAATTGGACAGGGGCGCCTGGGTGGCACAGCGGTTAAGCGTCTGCCTTAGGCTCAGGGCGTGATCCCGGTGTTATGGGATCGAGCCCCACATCAGGCTCCTCCGCTATGAGCCTGCTTCTTCCTCTCCCACTCCCCCTGCTTGTGTTCCCTCTCTCGCTGGCTGTCTCTATCTCTGTCAAATAAATAAATAAAATCTTTAAAAAAAAAAAAAAAGAAAGAAAAAGAAATTGGACAAACCCACTATGCATGAAACTGGCCTGGGCTCTCCATAAAAATAAATCCCATGAAAAACAAGATGGCGGGAGATGTATTCTAGTTTAAGCATCTAAAAGAAACATAACCGAATGAGGGACGCCTGGGTGACTCAGTGGGTTAAGCCTTTGCCTTCAGCTCAGATCATGATCCAAGGGTCCTGAGATCGAGTCCCACATCGGACTCCCTGCTCTGTGGGGAGCCTGCTTCTCCCTCTCCCCCTGACAACCAATAAAATCTTTAAAAAACAAACAAACAAACAAACATAACAATGAAATCTGACAACCTTGAGGAGAGCCTGGATTCAGTTTTTCAAATGCAAGTATAAAACCCATTCAAGGAATTAACAGGAAAATCTGAATATTGACTCTATTTTAGATGGTATCATTACATTCGTGTTAAATATCTCAGGTGTGACAACGGTACTGTGGTTAAGAAGAACGAGGAATTTATTCTTACAAGTCAGTGCTAACTTCTTTCAAAGTGAAGCATTCTGATGTCTAAGAGTTCAACAACAAAAGGATACCAGTAAGAGAAGGAAGACAAATCTGGCAAAATGTTCATGACTGGTCAATCTTACACTGCTTCTGTATATTTTGTGAGAAACACATTTAACCACCAGAAATTCTCACCATTACTCCCCTTCCCACCAAGGAAATACTTAATTATTTGAGCAACTCCTCCATCTAGAAAGAGAACTTCTTAATGGATAAGAGCTTAACAGTCGGGGCTGTAAGGACCGTTTTCCAGAAGCCAGTAAAAGCGTTGCTTTCATTGTCAGGGGTGCACAGAGCACATGGTTCACGTGGACTCATCATGGTGTCTGCCGTACACACATGCATTCAGAAGGCATCTTCAGTTTTTAGCTTTGCATGAGTGAGTAAGAAGATTGGAAATTTAGTTCTCTAAAAACAAAAGGGAACCCTCTTTTTTTTTTTCTTTAAGATTTTATTTATTTATTCGACAGAGATAGAGACAGACAGCCAGCGAGAGAGGGAACACAAGCAGGGGGAGTGGGAGAGGAAGAAGCAGGCTCATAGCAGAGGAGCCTGATGTGGGGCTCGATCCCAGAACGCCGGGATCACGCCCTGAGCCGAAGGCAGATGCTTAACCGCTGTGCCACCCAGGTGCCCCCCAAAAGGGAACCCTCTTACACAGCCGGTGGGAAAGTAAAATGGTGCAGGAGCTTTGCAAAAAGAGTGTGTTAGTTCCTCAGAAAGTTAAACATAGACTTAACATAGAACCCTGAAATTCTACTCCCAGAGGAAAGACATATCCACACAAACACTTGGACACTCAAGCTCATACCAGGATTATTCACTACAGCCAACAAGTATAAACAACCCAAATGTCCATCAACTGATGTACGGATAATACAATGTGAGGTATATATCCATACAATACCTTATTATTCCTCAAGAAGAAACAAAGTACCGTCGTGTGCTGTAACATAGATGAACCCTGCAAATATCACACTAAGTGAAAAAAAACCAGACATTTCTCTTTAGAGATAGATAGAAAGTAAATTCGTGGTTACAAGGGACCAAGGGGAGAGGAAGATGGGGAGTGATTATAGGGTTGCTTATTGGGGGTCAAAATGTTCTACAGTTGATTGTCACGATGGTTACACAACTCTTTAAATTAAACACCACTGAACTGCACACTTTAAATGGTGAACTGTACGGTATGTAAATTATATCTTAATAAAGCTGCTATTTAAAAACCCGGAACAACAGGTACCTGGGTGGCTCAGTCGGTTAAGCGTCTGACTCTTGGTCTCCGTGCAAGGTCATGTTCTCAGGGTCCTGAGATCAAACAACACATCAGGCTCTGTGCTCAGCAGGGTGTCTGCTTGTCTGCCTGTCCCTCTCTCTCTGCTCCTCCCCCTGTGCTCTTGCTCCCTCTCTCTCTCAATCTCTCTAGAATAAAAAAATAAAATCTTAATAAAAAGAATCCCAGGGACAATTAATACTCTTTCAGCAACTGAGAGCAGTAAATACCTCTACGTAAAGTTACCCACAGATATTTTCTGGGATAAATTTATCTGCTCCAGGGTGTTCGTTTAGGATTAATCACAAACGAGATCTACAATGCTTCCTGAGCAAGAGTAAAATGTCATGACAATCAGATCTCAGCGGTGTTGATTCCTGAAGGAAAGCAAATACATTCTTGAATTATGAAAGCCTCCTCCAGATGTCTTGGCAAGTTCTGATGAGCGTCTTTTCCACTAAATTTGGAGGGGAAGAGAGAAGATAAAAAGTCAAAAGTGCTACTGAAAGAAATTCTGCACTAAATAAAAATTTAGGAAGGAGATACAAAAAAACAAACAAAAAAATCAAGACTCAGGAGACATCTGGGGATTACCATTCACCCTACCGATAGGCTCCAGCCATCTCCAAGACAGCAAATCCTAGAAAAGCCATTGTGGTGTCTACATTCAAACACCGGCAGAAATCTCCTACATCAAAGATTTCACCTCAGACTGATCATCTTTCATCTTGACCATGAAATTCAGTCATCTGACATTAAATGTTTCCCACATCCGGTAATGGGAACAACTTCCTTCCAACATTCGTAACATGCTATTCATACTCTACTCAACCTTGATATGACCCAAGTTTTAATTTTCTTACTGGAATATCAGAACAGGGGTTTGAAAGTTGATCAAATAGCTTGTAAAAGCAAGTCTATTTCCAAAACTAAAACACTGCACAGAACTGCAAGTTTCCATATAATAGAGGTAATTTTTGGTTAGATATCAGGCATTCCCTTGTAAGCAAAAGGATCACTGTTAACGGATTCACACTAAACTTAGTTTGATATGCACAGCTACCAAAGTTTTACTTTTGTTTTAAATACACATATTTAAGAACATGTATCATTGTTTTAATAATGACGACTTGCTCAGTCCCATGAGGGTCTGAGTCCGTGAATTCAGCTTAGTAGGTCCCTGAATTTAGCTTAGTAGGTCCGTGAATTTAGCTTAGTAGGAACTGAAAAGATAAAATGGGGTTTTGGGGAAATAGCATCTGTCAGGCAAGAAAGTAACACCCAACGAAGTGTGTGCAGAACTCAGAGCTAGAGAGGGCTTAAGGATAATTTTTCAATTAAGATTTTTTTTAATTACTGAAAACCATCGAACTGCAGACTTTAAATGGGAGAACTGCATATTGTGTGAATTTTTCTCAATTAAAGATTTGCAAGAAGAATGCTTTAATTTACATCTGTAAATTTCGTCCCTAAAGCCTAAGTTTTAGACAAATTCTATTTCCCAGGTTTAAGCTTCGGTATGTCATTTTCTGCAAATGAGATTTTTTTAAGCTAAATTCATTATTTTGAAAGATGTATCTGAGAGAGAGAAAGAGAGAAAATATGCGTTTGGTAGGGGGGCGGGGACAGAGGAAAAGGGAGACAGAGAATCCCAAGCGGACTCCCCGCTGAGCAAGGAGCCTGATCTAATGACCCCCAGATCATGATCAGAGTCGAAATCAAGAGATGGCTGCTTGCATTGTCCACAATAGCTAAATCATGGAAGGAGCCGAGATGCCCTTCAACAGATGACTGGATTAAGAAGCTGTGGTCCATATATACAATGGAATATTACTCAGCTATCAGAAAGAACGAATTCTCAACATTTGCTGCAACATGGACGGCACTGGAGGAGATAATGCTAAGTGAAATAAGTCAAGCAGAGAAAGACAATTATCATATGATTTCTCTCATCTATGGAACATAAGAACTAGGATGATCGGTAGGGGAAGAAAGGGATAAAGAAAGGGGGGGGTAATCAGAAGGGGGAATGAAACATGAGAGACTATGGACTATGAGAAACAAACTGAGGGCCTCGGGCGGGGGGGGAATGGGGTAGACTGGTGATGGGTAGTAAGAAGGGCACGTATTGCATGGTGCACTGGGTGTTATACTCAACTAATGAAGCATCGAACTTTACATCGGAATCCGGGGATGTACTGTATGGTGACTAACATAATATAATAAAAAAATCATTAAAAAAAAAAAAGAGAGAGAGATGGCTGCTTAACCGATTAAGCCATCCAGGCGCCCCGCTAAATTCATTTTTTAACCAGAAATATTACATACACATTTATAGTATCTAAAAATATATCTTTAACATGCACTTGTGTATACTATCTTGATATAAAATTTACTGACAAAATTGGGGCGCCTGGGTGGCACAGCAGTTAAGCGTCTGCCTTCGGCTCAGGGCGTGATCCCGGCGTTCCGGAATCGAGTCCCACATCGGGCTCCTCTGCTGGGAGCCTGCTTCTTCCTCTCCCACTCCCCCTGCTTATGCTCCCTCTCTCGCTGGCTGTCTCTGTCTCTTTCGAATAAATAAATAAAATCTTAAAAAAAAAAAAAGAATTTAGTGACAAATGAACAGCCATCTATGATTTTGCATTAAATACAGACCTTAGTCTCTTAAAATATTAGCAAGCAAAGCTAATAAAATGCTTGAAACATACAACATTTCTGAGCTAACAGGCTTTGCCTCTGGTCCTCAAGGCCTGTCAGCAGGTGATTCAAAACTCCTTTCAGGACCACGCCCTGCTCCTGCTTTCTGTCTTGGTGTAAGTATGTTCTCCCTCCCTTTCCTCTCTTTCATTCCATCCCTTCTACATCCCACTAGCTCTCTTCACAGAGGTCTTCTCTCCGCCTACCCAACCTGGAAACTGCCATCAACATGGAAGAGAACAGTAGGTAGATTTGAGGTGGGTGGGCTCAGACTGAAGAGACAAAAAAACAACGGATAGAGGTGTCCCAGGTGGAGATGGATAGTTTCAGAATTCAACAGCACACAGATGTCATGGAAGCCAAGCCAGTGAACACCAGATCTCAGGAGAGCCTGGGGACTAGCAATGACTGAAAAAACACCAACAGAAGTAATTTAGTACGTTTTGAATGGATGCCACAAAGACCAGTTGGCAAGGCTCTATCTACACAAGTTCTGAGTTAGAAAAAGTCCAAAGCTACTAGTTCAAGAAGTGGTACTTCGGCCTTTAGATTACCACACTCTCAAAGAAGCAGCATTTGAGTCAGAGAAAATTTAAGTTTAAGAGAAGAAAAGACTCTGGAAGTCAAAGCTACACTTTTTTATACATATAAGAAATAAATCTAAAGGCTGGGAACTTTGGGTAGTAAACTGTTTTTGGTTTGCAGGCAAAGATGGTCTTGAACTCTGAAGTATAAGGAAGCTGAGACCCAGAAAACTTGTCCAAACCTTAGACATGACAGGCATTCATTGTGGAATGGCTCTTCAGCTTTAGAAAGAGGGAGGGAGGGACTGGGCATGCCCTTTGAGGCAATATTCACCTGTGCAACAGTCCTGATACACAACGGCTTCACTAAGATCCCTCCCATACTAAGCCTACTGTTTGTAATAAAAATCATAGAGGCTTTAGGTATTTTCTTATTGGAGATGGGGAAAAGGGAAACAAAGACTTTCTAAATTCATACCAGACTCTATTTGTTGAAAATTAAAATACCAATAAATCAAATGTTTGAACCTTTATGTCAAATGGCCGTATTTCTGCTTCAAACAGAATTCCCAAAATAAACGCTGACCCAATAATGAAATAAATTTATAGCCCAAACTACAATTATGTTTCCATACAAATGTGATATAGATTCCAAAGTCTACATTTAGGTTGCCCAAGGTGGTAGGAAATTAACTTCAGTCGTGTAGACATTTCTGAGGCATGCTACTGTACTACATGGAAAAGCACTTAAAATTAAACATGCAGTGAAGAGAACGCCCCCTTTTTACCACACTCATGGACGGAAAGAAGAAAAACATATAAAAGATAAAAAGAAAACATTTAATAAACCACTGGTTTTTGTCTTCTCTCAATGCTCAAGACGCAACTCAGAAATGAAGAATAAGGGAATCCCAGGTGCGTGACTGGAAGCAAAGAAAAATCTGGAGAGTTCTATACACCTGCAAGCAGAGGGCCTCTCCCAACACAGGGGTCTACGGTACGTCCACTTTATAACTGCCACCATCTAAAAAGCAATTGTATATAGAGAAAAATGGCTAGGAGCAGGAAGACTAGTGGGTCTTTTTCAACTTTTACAAACTATTTTCCCACAACCTTATTTCCACCTTGTTTGCCTTTGCAGAACACAGTGGTTGTTCCTACTCACTCAGTGACCTGCACAGACCAGTACGAAGACATAGTCTGGATGAATGTTGCATAGATTGCATAGGATAATTAAAATTGGGGAATAAAGAAATGATCCAAGGAAGCAGAAATAGAACCAACAGAATTCATGGCAGCCCAGGCATCGATAAATGACAGGAAGAGCAAGAGTAAGACAGGGATATCATTCTCCAAGATGGTGAAGATACCAAGAGAGTTTCCCTTTATGGGATGGAAGGCGGGCAAAAGGGACAGAGGAATGCTACTCTTGAGGTTGACTTGTCTAATACACAGATGTGTATGTGAGACAAATCTGGTGGACATAATTCAGTGTTAAAACCCTGGGAGAAAACAAAATCTCATAAGGATAATGCTCTGATCAAAGAGGGCAAATCAGCTGGGGGATGGTCCTAAGGGAGGAAATGTGCTTAACATGGAATGGAGTTTGACAGGGTACAGTAGGACAGATGATGAACTGGGATGTCAGGAGGGCAGAGCAAAACAGGAAGGGGAAAGAGGGTGATTACATGGGCCTGGCATTCAGGTACAACTAATTAAAAAGAAAAATAAGTGGTCTCGATTCTTATTTAGGCTGTATATGACCTGCCTCCAAAACCCAGTGGCTCGTGCAGCCCGGCACCAGCTAATGCAGGCCATGATGGCGTAGGAGACTGGTGAGGTCACCGGAAATGAGGCCGGCTAATAAAAACGAATTGTTTGCCATTTACAAATATAGGAATATATTCTAAAACACCTACAGAAACAGAGGGCATTGGTATCGTAGGAGCTGTCTGGTATCCCAGAAGTTAGTAATAAGAGGTATCACAAAATAAGAAGAGACATCTTTCTGGCATCATAGCCAAGACCCACTTCACGCTGCCGTGGTCCCGTGCCCACCCGCCCCACGACTGGGGGCTGAGCACACCACAGGAGACCTCTAGTGCTGGACCCAAGACCTACTGAACCAAAAGCTCCACTTCCTACTGCAATTCTCTCTTTGCTGGCTCAGTTTCAAAATGGGGAGGACACCATTTACCACACAGAAGCTACAAGCTCTTGGTAAAATAAGAAAAGTATGTAGAAGTGCCCCCCAAAACTGCCTGGTACATAATGGGTACTCAAACCAGCCAGCACTGGTGAGAGGACAGTCACTGAGAGGAGGAGTTTTCCTATTTCTGTATGTACTTGACCCTTACGGTTTATGCATATCATTACTTCATTCTCTATACAGGTTTCAACCGTGAAGTCAACACAAACCCACCGCGCAACGGAGTCAGCAGACCTCAGACGTGAGCAGAGCGCACTAAACGGTCCCGGGCAGTCCCACTTCTTCCACTGACATCGTTAAGTCTTTTGTGATTAAGCACAAAGGTTACGCTGAGGAAAAGGGTCAGGATGTGGGCATGTTCAATCAATACACTATGTATACACTACCTCAGACACAGTCGGGGGCACCTGGGTGGCTCAGTCCCTTAAGCTCCCACTCTTGACTTCGGCTCAGGTCATGATCTCAGGGTCACGAGATCAAGCCCCACATCTGGCTCCACGCTGGGTGTGGAGCCTGCTTGGGATCCTCTTTCACTCTCCATCTGCCCCACCCGCTCATGCACTATCTCACTCTAAATAAATAAATAAAAATAAAAATAAACACAGTAATATCAAATGCTTACTAAGAAGAGGGATCAGTACCTTATGCCCCGGTTGAATTCCTCCTGCTTATTATGGCCTAAAACAATCTTACAAGAACAGCCCTACGTTGACTTTTAGGTTTTAAAAGAAGCAACTTATTTAAAATTTAGCTTTGTTACAATCCCAAATACAGTTATTTGCTTTGATTTGCTTTGATCAGACTCAAGAAAAAAATAAATCAGTGTCCTTCTCAACTTCTTATCCAAAGCCCAAAGAAGCCAGCTGATCAGCTCATAGCAAAGGAATCATAAGCTTTGAGGATTTTTCCTCCTCATGACCATAAAAAGCAACAAACGGGTGACATTTCTCTTTACTCTTACTTGCCAGAGGAAGAATTTGCAATTCCATTCAAGAAGGCTCTATTTTGACCTTCCCCTGATCTTCGTTCAAGTTCACATACAGTTACAATACCTCCAGTATTCACTGCAGGAGCTGGAAAGGGTTTGAGGAACACAATAATTGACAGCATTTAACTCCACAGTAGACCAACTGTCTTTGGCTCCAGAAAATATGGTTAAAGGAAAGTATGAAGGCATAACGTGGCTTGTGCAAGGATGTTTAGCTCTACGTGCAATTAAGTGCTATAAATATTGAGTCTATAAACAGTTATTAGACTCACTAGAGCCTGAATAAAAACCTCAATCTGATGAGATTATCTAACAATGGAATTAATCCAAACTGTCCTCAACCCCCCAAATTTTAATGATCCTTATTGTTGCACCAACTTTCTACTTCTCTGCCCTCCCCCACCAAAATATACTTACAAATCTAGACGTCATTTAGTAAGGATATGAAAACATGCAATAGTTCATCTCAGGATAATCTGAGGCATTTCCCAAATAAAGTACATTTACAAGCTGGGACACATTCCCTAGTTTTCCATTTTAACCACAGAGGAGGCATCTCTCTACATGCAGTTAATTTAAAAATTATATATAAAAAATACAATCATTTTTATATGAATGAAATGAAAACCCAACCTTCCCATGCCCCCACCAAAAAGTACAAATTTTAGTATTTTAGAATTATTCTCTCCGTCTTGGATTAGAAACAAAGTTATTTTCAGTCCCCGCCTACATGCCAACAGATGTAGATTTGGATCCCAATTAATTATGGCTTCATCTTGCCAATCACAATAAATGCAGAAGTCACCCCTAGAATTCAATGTTCTCCACAGCAGAGCCACACGCTACCTCTCCAGAGCCCTCAATCATGCTTCCAGCTATGCTCTATTCTCTAACCCAGCATTCTTCAATTGCATTTGGCTAAAGATGCCACATAGTAAAGATTCTTCGAAGTCCTGTAGTTAAGAAGGAATCAGTCACCCAAGTTTTCCTAGGCCGTTTTTCTCTCTGTATTTCTCGCAATATGACAAGGTTCCCTCTTGCCTTGTTTTATCACTTTTCTATTTTTATTATTTTACTATTTTTCAATTTTCTTGCCTCCTCTCAAGCATCTCCATTTTTCCAACGGCTCACCAAAAATTCCATTTCCTCTACCTGAGTCCGGGCTGCTATGACAGATTACTGTAGCTTAGACACCACACAGGTATTCCTCACAGTTCTAGGGGTGGGGAGTCCACTATGAACGTGTGGGCTGATCGGGTCCTGGTGAGGGCTCTCTTCCACGTTTGCAGAAGGCTGTCTTCTCACTGTATCCTCACATGGCAGGGAGAAGGCAAGCTGTCTGCTGTCTCTTCCTGTTAGATAACTAATCCTATGATGAGGGCTCTGATTTCATGACCTATCACCTCCCAAAGGCCCCATCCTCTAACACCGTCACATTTGGTGTTAAGAGTGTGGAGATCTCGGGCGCCCAGATGGCTAGTCGTTAAGCGTCTGCTTTCAGCTCAGGTCATGATCCCAGCGTTCTGGGATCGAGCCCCGCATCGGTCTCCCTGCTTAGCAGGAAGCCTGCTTCTTCCTCTCTCACTCCCCCTGCTTGTGTTCCCTCTCTTGCTGCCTCTCTGTCAAATAAATAAATAAAATCTTAAAAAAAAAAAAAAAAAGACTGTGAGGATCTGAATTTTTGGGAGATATTCTCCATAGCAAACTCTATGTCACCTTCTGTGATACCTAAGTACACACACTCTCCTGCCTTTAGGACCTGTCATGTTCATGACTCTTGCCCAATACTCAAATACAATTCAGGGCAAAATACGGCTTTTATGAGGTGAAGTCCATAGCAAACTGTGGGCACTGTGGTCACATGTAGTTATGGGAAACTCAGCTGGTCCCCTGCAGTGCTTAATACTGGGAACCAAGAGAGACCCCCAGTTTGGGAGGCCTGGCTGGCTCATTCGGTTAATCGGCTCAGGTCATGATCCCAGGATCTTGGGATTGAGTCCCGCATCGGGGTCCCTGCTCAGCAAGGAGCCTGCTTCAACCTCTACCTGCCTCTCTCCCTCTCTTACTCTCGCCCTAACAAATAAAATCTGAAAGAAAGAAAGAAAGAAAGAAAGAAAGAAAGAAAGAAAGAAAGAAAGACCCCCAGTTCACTTAAAAGGAATGCTCAGATTTTCCTCTTCTTCCTAAATACACTTACAGTCCATTATCACTTGCCTACATACTCTTTTAATAATCTTTAGTCTGAGATCATGCAATTAAGGGGGGGGGAATCAAACCACTTATCACATCTCATTTTTCTCATCACTAAACCAGAGCCTTAACGCCGTCTTTCTGGTGCAGGGGAGTGTGGGGGATCTGCTACTCCGAGCTCAGCCCTTCTAGAGGCTGAGAAGTAAATTCAGCCACCTAATTTGCCTAAGACTAAAGCACCCCGGGTAAGGGATAAGCAGGGATCCAAGGATCGTAGGAACTGCTTGAGAAACTTTCTCTGACAAATGTAATACTTTCAACCATGACCTAGTTCCCTGAATACTTAAGCATTCTTTGCATTCTTCCCTGTCCTGGAGGACTGTTTATCAGGCACAGTTCCAGAAGTGACTTGAAATCTTTCTTTCTAGATAACATTGTAGGTCCTCTTTGGTCACCACAGACTCCGCATAGAGGACAAAAACCTTTTGAGCATTCAAAAGACCTTAGTATGTCTTTAATTAGTATCAAAAGAATAACCAACCTTCGTTTTAATCAAAGCAAAAACAACTTTCTATATTGTAAACAGGAGCCAGCTCTAAAACTACCATCAAACTGAGTTTAAAGTTAACTGAAACTCTTGAAGGTTTCACAAAGAAAAACATCAGATAAAAAAACAAACCAACTGGGGTTTTGCCCCCATGACTGTCAACTACTTTTTGTTTAAGTTTTATACACTAACTTTTGTCAGGATTGGAAAAAAGATGGTAATAATCAAGACTGATTTAGTAAACATTAGTGGTGACATTTTCCACCACTTTTCAATAACTTTCTTCATATAAAGCAGAGCCAAAGAACAAAAATTTCCATTTAAATATTTAGATTAACACTGCAGGAGTGAGAAACTCATGTCTAAGTGTTGAATCACTAGACTGTACACCTGAAACTAATATTACACTGTATTTTCACTTGACTGGAATTTAAATAAAAACTAAAAAGAAAAAAAAACAAAAAAAACCTTATATCTAAATACTGGTTAAATGTGTCATTTCTCAAATAAGAAAAATTCGGAGAGAGGCTGGCTAACTCTTAGCAATGGCCTACAGATAACAAGCCTATCTCTACCCCTCCTCCCTTGTATTGCATTGTGTATCCACTTTAAATTTAAAGTGGACAGACCACATCTAAGGTTGAACTTTGCACAGACTGTGATTTGTTATGGGTATGGAGTAAGACTGTTTTACATAAATACCCAAATGAAGGATAACTTCAAACCCAAGTTTCTTAAGAGGCATTCTACAGTTTGCTAACTTAGTGAAAAATTATCACCCAGCACTGAAAATGTAAACAAAGACTAGAAACCATAACATACATCCACAATCTTGTTCTACACTCTACAACAGTTATGTATTGTATAGAGTAAGGAAAACTATCAAGGGTGCAACAGAATGGGTCTTAAAAAAAAAAAAAAGTCTTAAATAAAAATGGTCAATATGAGGAAGTGACGACAGAAAATTGATCCTTGCAGCAGACAGGCCCAGAGCCTGTAATGGCTCAATTTACTAAGAAATCATATGCTCTGACGTGAAGAATAGCAAACCATAACTCGTCCTCTGAACAACAAACCAGAGGGCAGGCAGTGGAGATGGGAAAACATGACAGAGAAATGTCTTCTTTGAAAGGAAAGGTAAACATTCCCCAAGTTACCTAGATTCCTTGCCTACAAATGGAAGGAATCGGAGTCAACCATCAGGCACTGTCATTTTAGAAGGACCTGTCATGCTGGGGTGAAAGAGACTGCTGTATGATGACACAGTGGGTCCAACGGCCAGTTCAGTCCATTGGAATCTGTTCTACCTAGTTTTCTATGAATAATCACTTTCGTTTTCACCTTCTCCATGGCCAAGTTCCTTTCACGGTATCACCTCTTACCTATCCTGTGATATGTGACCGGTCCCTATGCCTCCCACACCCTTGATCCTGGGCTGCAGTCCATGCTGGTGGTCTCTACTCAGACAGGAACCCCTGTTAGAGAAACTGTATGGCTCTCACAGGAGCCCTCTGTCATTACCTGTCAAGTCGGCTGCAAACTCCTTTCTCGAAAGTCCCAAGTTGTTACTCCAAGAGTCATGTTCTCCCTTCCCAAGATACTCTCTGCAGCACAGATCATTGTTCAGCATGGTTCAGTGACATAGCAATTCACAATTAATTGCAACGTACGCCATAAGGGGAATGTTCTTGCCTGTCAGAGGTACTCTGTAGTTTATTTTAAGCCTTCACATCCCAGAAATCAGGCTCCTTGCTCAATGGGCAGCCTGCTTCTCCCTCCCGCTTGTGCACTCTTGCGTATTCTCCACCCTCTCAAATAATTAAAATCTTTAGATTTTATTTAAGAGAGAGAGCACGAGCCGGAGGTAGGGGCAGAGGCAGAGGGAGAAGTAGACTCCTTGCTGAGCAGGGAGCCTGACATGGGACTCGATCTAAGACCCCAGGGATCATGACCTGAGCCAATGGCAGACACTTAACCAAATGAGCCACCCAGGCACCCCAGAACACTTGACCAATTTTAATGCATGTTATTACATACCAAGAAAAATTAAGTTTAGAAGATAACATCTGCTTCCCACTTACTTTTTTATATTTACGGATGTATAAACTTACCATAGCCATGGCAGACCAGGGTAATGCGGCGTCTTCTGGTGTCTCGATTGGATGGGGGCCCCCAAATGCGGGGCAACGATCAGGTGGAAGCCAGTGGATCGGGCTTCACCCAAGGCAGAACAAAAGAGATCGACGTTTATTGATTATGCAGCAAGGGCGCGGTGGGCAGGAGAGTACAGGAGGGGCTGTCTGCTAGGAGGCAGTGGGTGGGGGCCGTATTTAAAGCGGGGAGGTGAGACGGTATGGGGACGTATGGAATTTTCCCTTTTATGGTAACTTTGCCTACGTGTAAGTAGCCCACTGGTCAGTGAGGGCCTCTGACTACTTTGAGGTGGGTCGCCTAATGGGCCCATCTGTATTCAGCCAGGTGGTGGCCCTGGGCCCTTGGCCTTGATCAAGTTTCCACCCCTCAAGCCTGTTGCCCTAAAGAAGCTTCTATAGGTTAACACCTGAGGTGCAGAACAGAAAAGTATTTTAAGCCACAGGCTTGCTGTTATAACTGATGACATTTTCGCCACTCCCTTAACGCTTTTAATTTACTATACAAATAAACACAGCAGGGAATTTTTTTAAAGTAAAGAGAAAAACCAAACAGATTTATGCATATGGGCGAAAACGAGTTTTAAACAGGAGGGACTTACTGAATCAATACTACTGGAAACAGTAGGTAACCAGTATGGAAATGCATTTGGATCTCTCCCTCCAGACACAAAACAATTTATTTCTCACAGATTCAGGAGCTAACTACGTGGAAAGGAAGGCTTGTGACTTTCTTAGTCCTGAACTCTTGGGGTTCACTCTCTGTAGCCCCAGTTCCTGGCACAGTGCCTACAGTAGAGCAGCTAATAAAGAAATGTCAGGGCAGGTGGGTGGCTCAGTCTGTTAAGCGTCTGCCTTCAGCTCAGGTCATGATTCCAGAGTCTCGGGATGGAGCCTGGCTATGGCTTCCTGCTGAGCAGCCCTCTGCTCCTTACCCTGCTTGTGCTCTCTCAAAGAAAATCTTTAAAAGAAAAGAAATCCTTATGCAATCAAGACTGAGTAGTAAATACATGATGGACAAAGCCAGAACCCTATTCTGATCTTCGACGACTTGGTTAGGTTTTAACATTTCTTCAAGGATTTTTGGACCAGCCCAATAACCATGAACTGAGGCCTCAGCTCCTCACTACTTAGCCAGCACTGGGGAAGCTGTAAACTGATAAATGAGGGAAGAGGTTTAAGAGGCATCAGGTGGAAATGAAAATGAACATTGACAAGTAGCTCCCTCTCGCTCAGAAAGGATAATCGCATTGAATTCAACATCTATTTATCCTGAATAGCACATTCCATTTAGAAAAGCCTCTACTGGTGGCAGACTTGTTTTCAATGCAGTAGAATAAAAGGATGAAATTATGTAGGAGAAATATTTCCCTTGATTTTTTCCAGAAAATGTGGTGGTGAGTCCCTACCCTTCCAACATCATCCAAAACTCTCCCTCCCACGCACACAGGCTCCACCTGCAGTCAATCTACACTGTCATCGCGGCCTGGAACCCCTCTCCCTGGCCCTCCATCGCCTCCTATATCCTGTACCCCTTCCTTAGGGCAATGGTAGCCATGCCAGGCATACCCGATGAGCACTAAGGCTACAGAGCATCTGACCCTTCCATCGCCTGGGATTCTGATTCGCTGCATCTGGGACGGCGTCTCTGACAAGCTCCCAGGTGATTCAACAGGACTACCAGGTTTGCAGTTTGCAGTTTGCAATGTGTGCACGTAACACACAGAATATCCGCCAGTGAGTGGCAGTCATCTTTCCTTCCAAGTTTCAGCTTATTTCATTTACAAATCACACATAAAATTGACATTTTACTAAAACTGGGATTAAGGTCAGGCAGAATGAAACCACAGGGTTCTCCGCACCCCCACCCCACTTTTCTTGAACATCACAGACAAACTGCATGGAAGACAGAAATCTTTGAACTTGCATGAATACTTGTATTAAGAGAAGCCTGGGTGCCTGGGTGGCTCAGTCGGTTAAGTCTGCCTTCAGCTCAGGTCATGATCCCGAGGTCCTGGCATCGAGTCCCACTGGGCTCCCTGCTCAGCGGGGAGTTTGCTTCTCTCTCTGCCCCTCACCCGCCCCCACTCGTGCCTGCTTGCTCGCACGCGCGCTCTCTCTCTCCCTCAAAAAAATAAATAAAAAATCTTAAAAAAGAGAGAGAGATGGGAGCCTGGGTGGCGCAGCGGTTAAGTGTCTGCCTTCGGCTCAGGGCGTGACCCCGGCGTTTCGGGATCGAGTCCCACATCAGGCTCCTCTGCTATGAGCCTGCTTCTTCCTCTCCCACTCCCCCTGCTGTGTTCCCTCTCTGGCTGGCTGTCTCTCTGTCACATAAATAAATAAAATCTTTAAAAAAAAAAAAAGAGAGAGAGAGAGAGAGAAGCCTAACATGGTCTGGGAAAGATCTTGTCTCTGTGCTTTGAGCACCTACTTTTTTCACGAAAGCACATTTATTCCAGCTAACAGAGCCAGGCTGTGGTTTGTCAAGAGAATGAGAACAGAACCCAGGGGAGGGCCTTCAGCCTATTGTTTTCCCAAGAGTGGAATTCCGCTGCCCCCAGTCCCAGTCCCCGTCCCAGGTTCCAACATTTCATGGATCAGAAGTATGAAGAAATTTCTGGCAACTGCAAGATTTTAGATTGTTCCCAGAGGAGAAACTTTAGAATTGATTGCTAAAGGAAGTAGGTCATTGTCCAAGCAAATAAAATTAAGACTGTTTATGAATTTGGAAAGGAACAAGTAAATGCAAGCATTACCTGAGCCACCTTTTATTCTTAAACCTGCGTTTAAAATGAATAACTTGGGCGGGGGGGGGGTCTTTAAAAATTAACAGTAAAATAAGCCATAGCCTTTAATGTTCTTGAAGCCAGTCCAGTTCATGATCGGGTGGTACACGGAAGCAGAGCATATGGCCAATATACATAATTAAAAATGCACTGAGGAAACGGAAGTGCCAACTTGGGTGCAGAACAGCAAATATTAGAAAATCTGCTCTGCACTGAGGCAAACCATCCAAAAACTAGTGATCTCTGAGTGGGGACCTGAATTGACACAGAATCTCTCTGGAAAGTAAATTTATCAAGGGCTATCAAAATTTTAAATGCAAGGGCACCTGGGTGGCTCTGATGGTTATGCATCTGCCTTCGGCTCAGGTTGTGGTCTCGGAGTCGTGGGATCCAGCCCCCCCCCAACCCCAGTCATGCTCTCTAAAATGAATAAAATCTTTTTTAAATTTAAAAATTTTTAAATGCATATAAATGCTTTGAGCAAGCAATTCCACTTACAGAACTCTATCCCGGAGATACATCTGCACACATACAAAGACATCTGAGCTCGAATATTCCCAGTGTTAATTCAGCACAAGACCAGGAAAATGTCAATGTAAACACAGGGGATTGGTTAAACTTTTATTGCACTTCAACCCATAAAGGGAAAATGTATGTAGCCATTAATAAGAATGGGGGTAAGCATTTACGTCCTTATATGAAAAGATATTCCAAACCTAAAGTAGCGGAACATATGTGATATGATTTTATTTGTGAAAAGTAAAATACGGGGCGTGGCACCTGGCTGGCTGTGTAGAGCGCACCACTCTTAATCTAGAGGCCTTGAGTTCGGGCCCCACATTGTGTAGATTACTTTAAAAAAAAATTAGCACAGTTATTTATATACTTGTATATGCATCGGGTTTTGAAAGAACATGCAAGAAACCACCAACACTGGCTTCAAGCTGTCCACAGTGAATGCTTGGGGGAAGAAGAGATAATAGAAGATTTACTTTTCACCATACTCTACAAATCAAAGTTCTCAACCATCAACATTTTTAGAAAAATAAAATATTAAGGGCACCCAGATGACTCAGTCCAGAGAGCATGTGACTCTCTTGATCTTAGTTAGACTTGTGAATTTGAGCCCCGTGTTGGGTATAGACATTACTTAAAAAATAAATAAATAAAATAAAATAAAAAATTTTAAAAAAAACCTTAAAAAAATAAAAATAAACATTAAATAAATCCTGGTATGCAATGCTTTTAAACAAAAATTTCAACACTAAACAAGGACTTTTGATCTTATTAAGACTTTAAGGTTCAAGAAACTCTAATTATAGTCAGTTCTAAGTAACTTAATTATTCAAGATAAGAAATACGAAGGTATGTATCATTGAAATTACAGATTATTAACCTCTTCCCCTAAATCCTTTTATTAGATGTACTAATGAGTAGGAAACAAGAGGACGCTCATACAAAACCCGACCCGTAGAATGTCTAATAAGGTGCTAATTTGCAAGAAAATCATCCAAAATCTAAATAGACAAGTCAATTATAATTGTAGATTTTGAAAATTTATTTTTTAATGATTTTATTTATTTATTTGAGAGAGTGAGAGAGCACAAGCTGGCAGGGAGGCAGAGGGAGAGGGAGAAGCAGACTCCCCACTTAGCAGGGTGCCCAGACCCTGGGATCATGACCTAAGCCGAAGGCAGATGCTTAACCAACTGAGGCACCCAGGTGCCCCTTGAAAATGTAAAGAAGTTCACATTTATAATATACGGTGCTTCTCTCTTCCAAACACAGCTTTTTTCATATTTTTCCATTATTTTAAAATGAAACATTCTAAGTTATAATTTTTTCAGGTTATAAGAGAATAAAGAATTGGGTTCAAGGATATTTAGTATGGCTTTTTTTTTTCATGTGATGAAAGTACTGATATCTTTTTCTCAGTGCTATAAATTCTAACCTCTCACTTCATGAACAGACTATAGTGTATAGAAGTACAGAGGCCAAGGATGAGAGCACCATTTAGCTTGATTTTCCTTTCAGAGGTATTCAGTAACACTGAAAGTGTTAAGGCTGATAGAGAAAAAGAAATAATCTCATAATGCCTTTTTTTTTATTATTTGTTAAAGATTTTATTTATTTATTTATTTGACAGAGAGTGACAGCCAGCGAGAGAGGGAACACAAGCAGGGGGAGTGGGAGAGGAAGAAACAGGCTACCAGCGAGCAGGGAGCCCGATGTGGGGCTCGATCCAGGGACCCTGGGATCACGCCCTGAGCCGAAGGCAGACGGTTAACAACTGAGCCACCCAGGCGCCCCTCGTAATGCCTTTTTATTTTTTTTATTTTTTTTTAAAGATTTTATTTATTTATTTGACAGAGAGAGAGAAGCCAGCGAGACAGGGAACACAAACAGGGGGAGTGGGAGAGGAAGAAGCAGGCTCATAGCGGAGGAGCCTGATGTGGGGCTCGATCCCGTAATGCCGGGATCACGCCCTGAGCCAAAGGCAGACGCTTAACCACTGTGCCACCCAGGCGCCCCCATAACGCCTTTTTAAAGCCAAACCTGTTATTTCTGTTTTATTAATTATCCTATAAAATACCAAACTGGAAAGATCCTTATTCTAATTGCTCTCAAGTGTTCAAGGCAGAGATTAGCCAACCTAAAGTATATTCAAAAGGATCCCCGTTTGAGGCCTGTTCCTCACAGAAGTATTTCAAGGGGAAATCTCCACTGATCTCACACATCTGCTAACCTGCACGGATAACCTGCAACAGATTAAAGGGACAGCAATGCAATCCCCACAGGCTATCTATCCTAAACGCTCATCTTCACACCACATCTCCAATGTTTGGGCTGTGTTCTACTCAGAAAGTAGCACCTCTTGTAATCTGGGGGGAATCCACAGGAATACAGGTAGCCACACGCACACACCCCCGCTCTGCTAACAAACATAATTCTCTCCTAATAAACACTTTCATCATAAAACTGGTGACATAATCACAGTGAGGTCATCTTCGTCCTCCATTCCCGTTTTGTAAACCGAAGGCAAGTGGGAGAAAGCCTGAGGTAGGCCTCAGGCTGGGAAGAATTATGAAATGAACCTGGCCAACTTCATTGTTTTAGTGCACAAAGGGCAACGACACCCTTACATCCACCAATCAGAAGACAGATTCTTCTATTTGAGTACATCCTTATGTTTTGGTGATTCACAGCTCTTGGAACCAAGCGCTCTTGGAACCATAACCAGAAGGACAGAAAAAAAAAAAAAAAAAGACTCCCCATCTTCCCACCTGCCAGGGACACTGGCCTCACGGTTACAACAGACCGCTGCTCCATTTTCAGCTCTGAACCCATTGACTGAGCAGAAAATACAAAAAAGAGTAATTCAGAGAATTATGATTGTCCAGACTTAACTTGGAACTTGGCTCAAGAAATCAAGATTTACCAGACTCTAAGTAAATCTGTCATTGGTCATTCCACCTGAGTGAAAATACTCTTCAAAGACAAACTTTTAAAAACAGATGATTGGGGAATAGGAGGCTTTATTTACTACTTGCATTTGTGTAGTCTAATATTCCTGCCCCTGCAGTGGCCAAAATGGCCAAGTCTCAAAATTAAACCTAGCAGGGGCGCCTGGGTGGGTCAGTCATTGAGCATCTGCCTTCAGCTCAGGTCATGATCCCAGCGTTCTGGGATCAGGATCAAGCCCCGCATAGGGCTCCCTGCTAGGCAGGAAGCCTGCTTCTCCTCCTCCCACTCCCCCTGTTCCTGCTCTCGCTGCCTCTTTCTCTGTCAGATAAATAAATAACAACTTTAAGAAAAAAAAAAGTAAACCTAGCAAATAATTGATACCATTGTCCCCCAGAATTGGCATATAAAAAATTATAAAAGATAGACTGGAAGATGAGATGCCTTCCATTTTATTGAAATACACCAGATAAACCCAGGACTTGTGCCTCAGTGCACCTAAACGTTAGGCTTCAGTAATCAAGTTTTTTTTACACTTCATTTGATCGATAGAAGTGATATTCAATTAGCATAATGTCTTCTGAGGGCTAAGTACTTACTCAGTAAATGACTGGTAATGAAAATTAGCAAAAAAAAAAAAAAGAGAGAGAGTAAACTGGATTACTAAACAGGCAGCAGGCATCTGATATAAACATCATTTAGATGGAAATATGTTAATAGCCTTTAATTAATTAGTGATAGCATTCTACCAGGGAAGGGGGGACTGTATTAGTATAACCCCCAAATGTCCACACACCCAGTCAAGAAAGTTCAAGATGCAATCCATAACTAATTTAACCTATGAAGTGATCTCATTTGAGTCACCAGCATTTATACTATTTTGTCATTGAGATTAAAGACAATTTGAAATTGCAATGTGAACAAGCCACTTTATTTCTGGAGAGCCCCTAAATCAAAGACTTTTTTGCCAAAATATTCACTTGTCTATTAATAACCAGACCTATTTGGTTTAGTCCCTATTTGATACACGAGGCAGAGCATAATGACGTGAGCAAAGGTTAAACTGTAGAAAAAGTAGATGGACCAAGGTAGTCCCCAACTTGACGGCGTCCAGTGAAAACCAGGGAGCATGCCACACGTGAGGGAACACCTGAGCAAACACAGAAATGGTCCCTGCCGTCGCAGAGCATCCAGAACCAGGATAACACTTAGTCGAGTCACTAACCTCACAATGTGCAGCGAACTGCTGGGAAGGGTCTGTGGTGCTACAGGAAAGGCAGATGGGATTACTCAGAGGTCAGCCACCGGAGTTTCACAGGGCAAAGAGGGGAGGCAAGAGCTATGTGCTGAGTCATTCTTAATTAGGGAGTTCTTTTCAAAAGGACTTTTGAAAACCTGTGTAATAAATTTTGCTAGTTGAAATGAAAAACGACACCATTTTCCAAGGATACATGTAAGTGTATTGATTTGTATCCAAATTGATAACTGGGCAGTATGCCAAAAAGCTCAATGATATTCTAGATGTTATTTAAGTCTTTTGTTTTTTTAAAGGAGGTTGCTTGGCTGTTTCAAGATGGTGGCGACTAGGAAAGAGGGAGGATAAGGTTATGGAAGAAGGGCAAAAAGAGAATGGAAGAGGTATTTTTAAATGAACAAATTCAAGTTTACCAAGAAGGGATTAAGTATCCTATTTCAGCATGAACGGTTAAAATCATAAGTTACAAAAACCAAGAAAAAATGTCCCCAACTGCAAGCTTTTAGCTTTTACACCTTAAACCTACTTTCACTACTGGATTCTAAATACTGGTTATGTGGCCATTTTGGCAGAGTGATGCACAGTAAGCGTTAAAATGTGACTTAGACCTCAGCGGGATTGCACCTTACGCCCAACATTCAGGCACTGTCTTAGAAAATTAGATATTCTAGCAGTTTGTACTTGGTAGTATACACAGCTCTAGGGACCATGGGTTTTACAAGTAGTTATAAGTTAAAGACTAGAAGTAATCTAATTAAGAGCAGTCTCTCAGCCCAAACTAGACTAGGACAGCTAAAGAGGTCATGGCAATGAGGTCACAGTTCTGTGAAATTTACCCAGATTTGGGGGGGAGGGGTGTTTTTCACACTGTAAACATCTAAAGGTCCTTACATTTTGTATCCTCAGATACAACACGGGGTTGTAAACCCATGTAAAATATGGGGCTTTTAAAAAAAAAACATGAAGTAGGATAAATTATTCACCATCTTCCCTACCCATGTAAAACATGGAGTTTTTAAAAAACATATTAAGTATGATAAGTCATCCACCATCTTCCTATAAGGAAATCGCAGAACAGATTAGGTGACGCCTTGCGAATGAACACACGTGCTGGAAAAATAGATCTAAAATACAATGATCCCAACAAGTCAGTCTTGGCGGCTATAGTAGCCAAGAGTAAATATTTCAGCCCTGAAGACTCAAGACTATAAAATACGAAATTTCTAGGTGGTTCAGCACTGTCTCCATAGACATGAGTGCAAGAAATCCTTGCTTACGCCTCTGACCGCATCCTTTGAGAACTTCTAACTACTCCCCCCAGTATGTTTATCTCTTGAGTCCACAGGCAGTGAACTGAGCGAAAAGGAGGACGCTGCCTTGTTTACGAAACCTGTCATTGCTTTTGGAAGTGCAGCGTCTACCCAGGTTTTCTTTGGCTCAGAGCGAGCTACACCCCAGGCTTTCTCTGCATCAGGAAGGCGGTGTCGGCTCGAGCCACTGCCGCAGCAGGACTGGGTACCAAACCCGGGTCTCTCCAGGCACAGCCGGTGCCAAAGACCATACGCGGAGGAGAACCCACGGGTAGCTGCTTCGCCACGCTGCGACACGGGTCCTGGCCCAATAGCTGACTTTCCGAATCTGGGAGAAAGAGGGGCCGGGGTGGGGCGCAGGACCCTCTGCGGATGGGTCACTTCCCACCCCACCCCCGAACTCCCCCAGGCAGCTCCGGCGTCTCGGGCTGGGTCGCTCTCACCGGAAGAGTGCGGGGGGCGGGGGGCGGATTTTATTACTGCGGATGGCGCAGTCGCCTCCCCCGGAGACCCGCGACAAAGATGCAAGCCCGCCGCGCTTGCTGCTGCTCTGGTCCCGCCCCGGCGCATGAGACCCTGGAAAGCTAGGAAGAGGGGTGCGTGCTCCCGAGTTTGCAGATGGGCTGGACGGGCCGGGAAGTTCTCGCAGGCGGAAATCAGAGGGACCACCCCCCACCCCCGTCCCCGGGGCAGGTGGCCCGGCGCGCCCTTACCTTGGTGGCGGGGTCCGCGGCAGCGATGGCCGGGTCACCCGGCGCGCTGGGCGCCGCCTCCGCCGCAAGGCCGCCGCCGCTGGGCTCGGGCTCGGCCGGCGTCGCGCTCCCCGCCTCCGGCTGCTCCGGGCTCCGCTGCTCCGTGGAGCTCCCGGCACCCATGGCTCTTGTGCGGTTCTCCCGCGCCCCGTCGCCCGGTTACAGCTCCCCTTAAATCGCAGGAACGTGGAGAAGAGCGAGAAGCCGTGCGCCCGCGAGGTCCCAAGAACGCCTTCCTCTCCCGCCGTCCTCCTCCGAACGCGCCCAGCCGGCGAATGAACGAGACGCGCTCGCGGCAAACTCCTTAAAAGAAAAAAAAAAAAAAAAAAAAANAAAAAAAAAAAAAAAAAAGCCACCTCTTTGCCTCCTCCTCCTCCTCCCCCTTGTTTTTCCCTCGCTTCATCACATGAGCACAGCCCCAGACACGCCTTGCAGCAGCATCTCCCCCCAGGCTGTAGGACCAGAGGCGTGGCCCCAGCCTCCAGCCAGGGTCCAAGCGCGCAGCCCGCCCCGACCCCCGGACGCTTCCCATTCTTGCAGGGGGACACGAGCTGGGGGACGACCCGGGGTTGCGGGAGGGGAGGGGAGGGCAGAAGGCCCCTCGGGGAGACTGGATTTGCTGAGGATTATTAAATGACTGATAACCCGAGGCGGAGCGGCAAGCGCGGCGCACTTCGCATTCGCCCAGCAAGCGAACCCAAAGCCCCCGTTGCTCTCCTTCGGACTGTGTTATCCTCTCGGCGTTGGCTCCTGCCTCCTCCTCAGGAGAAAGGCCCGCGCTCCTTGGCTTCTTCGGAGTCTGACCATATTAGGACACCTCACGTGGCAGGCGCTGGGAACCGAGAGGTTAATACAGTCAGGCCACGGATGAGGTGGGCCAGGCGGCCCCACGCTCGCCTATCATCCGGAACTAGTGATGTCAGGCGATGCCATCAGCAACACCGGCTGCCCTCCTTCCCTGGGGAATTCGGGGAAGTGAGGCTGTGACTGGAAATGTGCCTGTCCTTCTTGGAGGGCGTGATGCTGGAGGTCCAGGCCACTTCTCCCTCGCGCCATGCTGAGACAGGACCACAGAGATGTGTTCATCTGCCATCAGGAGTTCTCCATAGAGAAAGGCTTTACATAATTCCGGCCTAAGTGGCTTGCACGCCTATCCTTCACACTCTTGAATCCTTGTTACATGAATATAGGAGGCAGCCAACACATATTAGAACGAAATCAAATTTTTAGCTGGATTATTTGGCGCATAAGCATAAAGGTGGTGGGGCTGCAAGAAAAATTAGCCCCGGTTTTAAGTGGCAACGAAGTGCCTTAGTTTTTGCAAACAGTTGGAAGAATGAAGAAACTCGGAATATCGACACGAGATACCAGATAAAGAGCCCAAACGCAGATTTTGTACAAGTTAGTGGAGGACTGATGTAAACGGTTCGTTCAGTAGTAGAATATTTTGTGCCCAATTAATTGCGGGTGTAATATAATGGCATATGGTTATCCAGCATAAAATTTTTCTACATTTATCATTTTTATTTGAAGAAGTACAGAAAGGCCACTTTCTCTGGAATATATTGCTTCTTAAGCAATATTAAGCAAAATAGTTGGTTTTCATAATATTTAAGCATTTCATACATCTCAACTTAAATTTTTTACTACTTATGAAACATGTCAGTACTTACTATGTGCCAGGCACTGTTCAAAACACTTTGCATATCTAATCATATGTAATCCTGACAACAACTCTATGGTAGATCCTTTTATTCTCATTTTACCAGGGGAGTGGAGGAAAGTAGGCCCAGAGAAATTAATTAAATCAGGTGCTCAAGATTTCACAGCTGGTAGGCAAAAAAGAGCAAGGCTTCTTCCCACACTGAGCCTCTGTACAACACCTCACTCCCCTTCTGTCGGAAGCTTCCAGTGTGTTCTCTGTTCTCAGGGGTATCTGTGAAAAGTGGCATTTAGGCCTCACCTAAGATGTTAAGGGCTAACAATGCTATTAAAGCCTATCTGAGAATGATTAACGTCAGCACATACGACAATGTATCAGTAAGTAGTACAAACACTATCAAAATGTCCCATTCTGTGAGATTATACTTACTCAGTTCTTGGGAAATTCTTAACAAAGCTTTTCACATCTAGCTTTCAAATTTTCAGAGAAATATTACAAGGTCAAGGATTTCAAGCCAACAGTATACAACCCACATACTGAGGAAGACATCACCAGTGTCTGCCTAGATTAGCAATTGCTTGCTTTGTGTTTATTTTTCAGGCCATGTAAATGCTCATATTCTGATTTTTTTTGAAGCAAATCTTTTTTAAAAAAGATTTTAAATAATCTCCACACCCAATGTGGGGCTCGAACTCACAACCCTGACATCAAAGTCACATGCTCCAGCAACTGAGCCAGCCAGGCGCCCCAGCAAAATCTTATTTTAAGAAACATGCACATTCTAGTACTCCCTAATCTGCCCGAAACAGCTCCCTGATAAGGAGATATGAAGAATAACAGGATCTAAAAAAAAAAAAGAATAAAAGGCTCTTCTGTAGATTCACAAGCACCCTTGGTTTCTGGACTACCCACAGAATCCTTTTCCATTTTACTTGTAAACTGGGGAGTTACTCTCTGTTATTTTTGTTAAGAAGAGAAGTTATGCTTTTTATTATCCCTAGCAATGACACGTTCCAACCTTTTGGATATACTATTCAGCACATTCAATGTAATAGAGCATATGCTGTTCAGAACACGACGTTCATTTCTTTCATTCATCCATCTTTTCTCTCTCTCTCTCTTTTTTTTTTTAAGATTTTATGTTTTAGGGGCGCCTGGGTGGCACAGCGGTTAAGCGTCTGCCTTCTGCCTTCGGCTCAGGGCGTGATCCCGGCGTTATGGGATCGAGCCCCACATCAGGCTCCTCTGATATGAGCCTGCTTCTTCCTCTCCCACTCCCCCTGCTTGTGTTCCCTCTCTCGCTGGCTGTCTCTATCTCTGTCAAATAAATAAATAAAATCTTTAAAAAAAAAAATTTTATGTTTTAAGTAATCTCTACACCTAACATGGGACTCAAACACAACCCCGAGATCAAGAGTCACATGCTCTACCCACTAAGCCAGCCAGGTGCCTCATTCTTTTATTTTTCAACAAATATTTATCGAGTGCCTATTGGTGCCAAGCACAGGGTTACTGTGCTTCCCACTCAAGGCTCTAAATCAAGCCACCAAGGTTTTCTTTTCTAGGGTTTTGGAGATACCTTCAGAATTGCTTGGATTATTGTTAGCTATAGGAAGGCAGCTGTTCTCGATTTTCCACTTCTCAGTCCAGGGCTGTGGGTTACCCCAATTTCTCGCCCAGCAGCCCTTTCTCCCCCAAACAGCAGGACACAGGTGTCCCACACGTCCTCTCCCATGGGGCAGCTGGTGGTAGAGTCGTTTCCCTTGGAGAGTTGATACTCTCATAAAAACAGCTTGAGATTTCTCAAAAACAAATGCATGTTGCCGGTACAGCAGGCGGAACTTGTATGCTTCATGCTAACTTCTCCAGAAAGACGGGTCACACGAGATTTACCAATAAAAGTTAAACTCATAGCTAAGCGTCTTGCACATACACCAAAAACTCTTCAAATATGTTTTAAATGAAGTCACAAATGTGGAACATTTTACATCTGAGTTAATACAATCACTTGAAAAGGCAATCATAATTATAATTATTAAAACAATTTAAAACCAACACTTAACTCTACCCCCACAGATTCATTGTCTAGCTACAAAGTCTTCAGGCAATTTCACTTAGAACATGGAAACTCTTCAACCTTGAAACTACCACGTATAACTTCATTGTATTCACGAAATAAGAAGCCTACTTTTTTCTGAGCTAATTACTTACATCAAGATATCTAAATCAGGGGCGCCTGGGTGGCACAGCGGTTAGGTGTCTGCCTTCGGTTCAGGGCGTGATCCCGGCGTTCTGGGATCGAGCCCCACATCAGGCTCCTCCGCTATGAGCCTGCTTTCGTCCTCTCCCACTCCCCCTGCTCGTGTTCCCTCTCTCGCTGGCTGTCTCTATCTCTGTCGAATAAATAAATAAAATCTTTAAAAAAAAAAGATATCTAAATCAACTAAGAACCCAATTCCTCCTCTCCTCTCTTGCATTTGCTAATTGTAAACCAGAAAACTAAATTCTTAGAGTTAATTCTTAAACAATTTTATTTTATTCATGACTAAAAATCCAACATTCATATAGAAGCTCCAGAAAAAATTCAATATACAGATGAAGTTCGAAGGTCAACCCCTGTAGACATACATGATAAATACAGGCAAATGCTAAATTTCTAAATGTCAAGAAATCTATTGCTTTGGGTTAACTATAAAGCCAGCTTTCTGTACATCAGTTTCTTTTACCAAGATTTAAGATTGGCTCCTGACCCAAATCTAAGATTACAAGATTACACTAAAGTAACAAAAAAGGTGAGGGGGTGGAGAAATTTACATATATATATGTAAAAAGAGATATATATGTATCTCTTTTTAGATTTTTTTTTTCCATTTATGTGTTGGGGCGCCTGACTTGCTCGGTCAGAGGAGCAGGTGATTCTTGATCTTGGGGCTGTGAGTTCAAGCCCCACATTGGGTGTAGAGATTGCTTAAATAAAACTTAAAAAAAAAAAAAAGAAGAAGCAGCAAATTTCATAGAGAACAAGTTTGCCACAGCTGCCATAGCTGAACTCTGTTCAAGGTGTGTCTAAATATAAGCAAACGAATGAATGCAATTGCAATGCAGTCACCAATAAGCGAGGATAGCTTTGACTCCCCATTTTTCTAGAGTTAGGCTGCTCTGGACTAACCGGACAGCTCTGGACTGACCGACAGCCCTGGACTGACCGGAACCATGATATACTGAATGATTTGCCCAACATGGAGAGAGATTTCTCCGGGTACATTTTTGGAGGGTATCCAAAGGTATCCAGAAGGTTCCTACTCCCCAGGCCAGACCAAGTTAGCTTAATCTTCATAACTTCAAATCCCTTCACAAATTTTACACAGGTCCTATAAGTATCCAATATTTAAAAAAAAAAAAAAATATATATAT